>NW_026623078.1:10075885-10380635 GCF_023065955.2 Ursus arctos
GTTTCATTTTTTGTCATTGGTTAGTAACCTGCTACCATGCAGGATTTGATGACCTGTGAAGGGATTTCCAAAGTACTGAAAACCTGAAGTGGAATTTCCACACTCTTGTAAATAAACTTTATTCACATTGATGTGTTTGAATAAAGCAATATTCCCTGCTTGATGTTAGTGAACAAGAAAAACTCTCTAAGACACTGTCTCTGTCAAAGAAGCATGAAGAAATGTCCTAGAAATGGACCAGCCTGTCCTATGTTGAGCATTTTGTGAACAAGACCCTGAGTCAGGTGCTATATGTTAATCTTACTAAGCAGGTTGTCTTATTTCTGTTTTAAAATGAAGATATAGACTCAAAAAGGTTAAATAACTTATCCAAGTAACAAAAGCAGCACTCTTTTTTTTTAAGCAAGTCATACTCAACTTTTTTTTTTTTCTAAAGAAAAAAAATAATAAATAAGAAAGTGCTCAGGGAGTCACTGACTAAAATGAAATCTTTCACATGGGCAGCGGTGGTTTACACTGTCCAATTATATTCCTAAATTTCTCTCACCTCCACTTGTTACTTTCCCCAACAGAAAAACCAAACAAATGTAACTAATGGATTTTTGTACTTCAGCTACTTTGAAGCCAGTGGAGTTCTGAAATCCCATTCACCTTTTCCCTGTAACTGAAGTCAATTGAGCTCAACTAATACAAAAGCAAACACAAAGTCCTCTAGATTTACCTGATGATAATTCAGCAAATTAGAACGTTAGCTGGGGGTGGTCCAGTTGCAACTGACAAGAGTCAAAAGTCCATGGTATTCCAAGAATTGAAACAGAAAACCTGCATAGCCCTGCTTCCTCAATATCCTCCTGACCCCATTTTGAATGATTCTCTTAGCATTTTAGAATGCATCTACATTTTGGAATCTTTTTTTCACAAACTCAACATTCATTAGGAAACATATGAAAGAAAAATTTTAAGTAGGATACAATTCAGAAATAATTGGCAAGAGATAGGTAATACCTAGTTATACTTGAACACAATACCAGCTCAAAATGATGCTAGAGCCATTGATTGAAAGAGTCAAATGTGGGCATTGGGTTATTTCTAAAAGGAAACATAAGTAAAAAACAGAAATAATGAGAAAAACTCATTTATAAAAAACAGAGCCCCCAGTTATCTATTCAGTATTGAAACTGAGGTGTAGAAATAGTGATCAAGGGATACTCCATCAATAATATTACCTATTTTTCATAGAAATATACAAAGGTATTAAGATTTTTACGTACAATGCTTTTCTTGGTATATGACAATTCAATCAGGTTCACAGGAATTATAGTGCCACCATTTTATATATGGTGTCAAGGTAGCTCAAAATAGGAGGCTTGTGCAAGTTATACAGAAGGTCAGAGTTTCATATACAATGATCATTACTCTAGATCATATTGCATGGATATTTTGCTCTACATTTCAAACTCCTCCCCCCCTTCAAAGGACTTCAAATATTTCCAAAATGTTCCACAAACTAATGTTTTCTAAGATTCTTATATTGTGAACAATGGGCTGGGTGAGACTGTATCCTAGTTTTTGTAAACAGAGAAATTGAATGACCTGGTTTAGGATTGGCGGTAACCATTCTAGAGTATTAGATATTTTTGTGACTGTAATGTTTCATATACTGTATGGTTTTGATGTTTACATTCACATTTTACTATGTTTACATTTTTAAAAATTAAAAAAGTTTCTTTAAAGATTTTAATTTCTTTATTTGAGAGAGAGAGAGCACAAGAAAGAGAGCATGAGGAGGACAGGAAGAAGCAGACTCTCAGAGGACCAGGGATCCCAAGGCAGGACTCAATCCCAGGACGCTGGGATCATGACCTGAGCAGAAGACAGATGCTTAACCAACTGAACCACCCAGGTGCCCCTATGTTTACATTTTTTAAATAATAATTTAAAATAACAAAAAATTACATTTAAAAAATTGGTAAAAATCTGCTCCAAGGGTGAGATTTTTAAACATATTTCTTTGATTGATCCTAGTATATCTGTCCCCTGGTTTTGTTGTACTTTACTCATTTGTAGCATCAGATGTTAGACTGCATTTAATTTTCATCATCTTAATTTCCATAACTGGTTATACAACTTGATGAGGAAAAATATGGAGTGGATTTTGCTTCTTTAAAAAAAAAGACATCAAACTAACATAATCTTACTGGGACTGACAGCTCAAATTAATCAACCGCTTCTTTTTTCTCTTCCTGGCAGAGAGAGAGGGAGGGGGAGAAAGACTGAGAGAGAGAGAGAGACTCTGCATTAACGTCAATCAGCGCTTAGAAAGAGAATCTGTTCCTCCAGGTCTAAATAATCGAGTGCATATGTTTTTAATTAGTAACGTCTTTGGACTCTGTGCCTCATTTAAATGCTCTTCTTCTATTTGGTGTGTTAAATTTCTGCAATTATTCTTGTTTTTACATGTCTGGAGAAAATAATTCAAACAATCGAATCAACTGGAATAAGCGCCGAATTAAATACTGCGGGGAGATGCCTCTTTACTGACAGGGAGAAGCGGCCCCTGAAGAGTGTAGCTCTCACACAAGGCTGATTTTTGTCCTCTGACAAAACCCCAGCACTTTCTGAAACTTCCTTGTACGGATGACACATACTCGTTTGTGCAGATACAACAAGCATGTGTTCCTCTGCATATGTTTAAGGAAAAGGGAAACTTCATTTCGCAATTCTGAGAAATCCATCTATTTTCACACGGACCGTAAAGCAAAACACACCCTTCCAAATTAGCCTCAAGTAACAAATATTCCAAGTAGGTTTGTGTATGTTAGTGAGACCAAAATGCTTCATCAGGCACGGTTTCAGAGACTCATACCTTTTAACCGTGCCTCTGCTCCAAAGGCCTGTTAGATTAAGTTGGTAATGGGCTTCTTTCCACTGCGAACATTTCCTGCGTGTGTAGCTCCACACAGCGTTCGCGGCCTGCAATGAGTCCAACACTGGGTGCAGCCTCTTGCAGCCAGAGCTGGGAGCTGGCAGGGCGACTGGTGCTCACCCTGGGGAAATGAAGGTAGCGCTACGCAGCGAAATAGCCCAAAGTCCAACGAAAACATGCAGTTTTCGTGTGAATAAATAACCTGCCGGTTTGACTTTCGTTCCCAAGTGATCCTGGTTCAAACACGTTTCAGCTCAAGAGAACCAGCTAGCATTCTGCTCGCTGCTGGTGTCTCCTACGTCGCTCGCTCAGCCAGCCAGTGCCTTGGAGAGCGCGTTTACCTCCAGGAGGCCAAGACGGGCCCACCCGGCATGGACGGTTCCAGACCCTCGCGCTAATCCGTAACGGAAGCGTGGGAGGAAAGCACTGCGCTTATGACTTCCTCTGTGCTGCCAGAATCGGAGGAAGAGGATTCTGAGAAATTGTCAAGGAAGGGAGGCCAGGGACAGGCGACAGCCCCTCTCCTACTGCCCTAGAGAAATTAGTGTTTCGCTCCGCCCCAGCTCCCCCACCCCCGCCCCCGTAGTAATCCTTTCCCTAATTTCCTCCCAAGTCTACTAACAGTCTCCTGGCGCAGAAATCTACACTGTCTAACTTCAGAGCCTGAAGCGGTGGGCTGTGTTACACTACATTTTCCCCTCTTCCCTACACGTAGCTTCGAGGGTCCCGGTGGATACGATTTTGATCAGTTTTCCAACAGTTTCATCGTTGTGTATTTCAATTCCGCAGCTCACAGCCCTCGCGTCTGCACCCCTCGCAGAGTGTGGGTGGAGAAGCGCTCGGTGACCGCCCTGGGGACCACCCACACAAACCCTTCCTTATGCTTGGTATCAGCGGGTTAAGAGCAAGTAGAATGGGCAGAAGTGCGGGAACTGTACAGAACAGGAGCGAAGTGCCTGCAAGGCCTGAGGAGACTCAGGACCAGCGAGGCTAGGGGGCGGCGTGGGAGACGAAGGGGGAAATGCAGTGAAAACCCAGTCAAAGGGCCGGGTGGGTTGGGCATTGTTCTGGCTTTAAAAGGGCGGGGATGGTCGAGCCCTCCCGCTGACTCGATGCATTTCTTATTCGATCCTTTGTGAAACCAGACTCTTCTCACATCCCTGCAAGGAGCCTGGGCCGTGGGCGGCTCTCGCGCACTGCCCTGGGAATGCAACCTCCCGAGGCTCCCGAATCGCCACACTGTTTCACGAGGCTCCCCGAGCACTGACACTCACATGAACCGCGTCCGGCTGGATCCTCTTAGCTGCTCTGCGACGATTCCGAATCAATTCAGCAGCGTTTTAAAAGGTAGCAAAGCCGAAATAGATGCCTTTTCTTTTCTTTTTCTTTTTTCTTTTTTAACTAACCTGTCATTTCTGCTTGGAGGGTCCAAGAAGAACCCACGACCTCTTTACTGTGTCTAACCCAAGGATTTCAAATGGGGCTTTTCAGAATTTAAGTATAATCCCTCTAATTGGTAATCAAGATTGCGGAGTCTTCCAAAATAACCCTTTCCATTTTCTGTAATTAGAGACCCAAAGAAACTCTGGATTTTCCACGGTACATAATCTATATTTGTTCATATTCCCCCTCTCTCTCCCTCCCTCCCGCCCCCCCTTCCTCGTGCGCGTGTATGCGCGCGCTTGTGCGTGTGTTTCCTTTCATTTCTAGCATTAGGAAACTCGTTCAGGGCCACTGAAAAGTCAGGAGAGGCTCAAATCTGATCTCCCACGGATTCTTACCTCTAATGTCAGATAATGCCCGGAAACGTTGCCACCAAATAAGTATGAGAGTATTATTTTGGAGAAACAGTTAATCCCTACCAATATATAAAGCGCCGGAGGAAGGAGGTGAGACTGGAAAACAAGGAAGCCCTTTGCATTCGCTGGTGGAGTAAAGTGAGTTCTGGGAACGGGCTGGGGGTTCCAGTCCTTATACTTCAGCACCGGAGGGGATGGACAGCGTCTCTGGACTGGGCTGCAGCCACAGGGATAGAACTGCGCTGCCCTTGCCGCCACTGTCGTCGCCACAGGCATCTGGGCTCCCTGCTCCTCGCAGCTGAAAGGCGGTGCCTCCTGATACCCCTTAGTCCCCCTCCCTTTCCTTGATAGACGGAAAGTGACCCTCCTTATCCACCTGCTACAACTACCGTACAGGGCTCTGAGGAGTCTTGTTCCGCAGATTAAACTCTCAGCAACAACTTCAAGAATAATTCTCCGTAGGGGACTGGGAGGAATGCAAGCAGGAGAGTGAAGTTGAAGTTCTTCGAGGCTCTGAAAAAACCATGGGCTCTGCAGAAGGGGTCGAAATGCTCAAAGGCCCACCCTTCATGAAATAAACAGAATGCTCACCAGAGAGTTGCAACTATTTTGGAAATAGCTTTGTGAGAGGAGGTTCCAGATCTACTCACATCCCTACGTTAGAGAAACTGAAAGACTTCTAATTCCTTTACTTGGCTGGTAAGTGATAATATTATTACTTCTACTTATTTACAACTCTAATGACTTTTTAAATAAAGGTTTTAACCGAAAGATTATAAACAGTATGACCTTGCCTTGGGGATTAAGGAGTAGATAATTTTATTTTTCAATGATTGGTCCTGCAGCATGATCTTAGGAAACCTCTTGCCTCTTAAAATAGTAGGATATTTTACTTCTCTGAAGCCTCTTATGTGACAAGAATATTAAAAGTAATATGTATTGCCATATATGATTATAGTAAACTCTTGGTTGAGTATTTTTCTTAGTGATGAACTAATATCTTTTTGCATTTGTGTGTGTCTTGCTTTTTTTCTAAACGAATATAATCTGGCATTTTGTAAAAGGTTTTTTTTTTTTTTTTGTCTATACATGCAGTTTAAAGTGATCTTGTCTGTGTTATATAGTATACAAGACTCAAAGTTGCAAGTAGAGATGATTTAACAACTTCTTCTATTATATTTTATATGATTATAATTTGCCAAACCAGGTATAAGAAAAAACACATGTATACATACACACTTGATCCCTCTCTCTACCCCAACCCCCAACTATACTTACACCTGTAGAATCTTACCTAAAGAAATACACACATTTTTTTTTACTTAGCATAGTCTTTCCAGCTTTTTAAATCTTAAGACGGCTTGCACAAACCAAATCTGCCAGAAGGGAGAAAATGAGAAGCTTTAGTGTCCCTTTTTAGGAGAGCTGGCTTTTGATACCATTCTGACTTCTTCGTTCTACAAAATGCATTTGTCCCTGAAATCCAAAAAGCGATAGGCCAATAGGTTCTTGACAAACCATACATTTTAAAGTGTTAATGAAATCCGTTTTCTGTTGATTCTTATTTCTGGAGTCTTCTCCTGGAGGTTTAAAAGTACAATCTTTCACAGTGACCTTGATAAGCATTCTCCTTTAATAAAAAGGGTTCACTGGGTAAAGGCAGTTACACAAATTTATAGCATATGCCTGACATTTCCCTAAGAGCTTGATCAGTTCCAATGAGAACATTCAGTTGAGTGGAGAGTGTTGACTTCCAAGTGTGGACTTCTACAGTCATGTAAATACATGTGATGCTATATGCATAACGAACACTGTGGAAATAGTTTGCCCCTTTGAAAATTTATAGTTCTTTAGGCTTCTTTTTTAATTTCATAGTTCATACATAACTGATATAAAATGTCTCTAATACATATCAGTACCTATACTCCTCAGTTTCAACATAAAAGGCATTTTATGAGGTATTTGTTGGTCAGTTGATGGACCCTTGTTTTGCATTGGCTCAGAGTGGCAGTTACACTCTGAGGTAAAATCATTCTTAACTGTCACTTACCACTTACCATGAACCTGCTTGCTTAGCAGAAAAGGAGCAGAGGCATCTATGTCATTGAGCTCCTTGGGGGCTATTTTGCCCTATATAGGTCAGAAATGATAATGTGAGGAAAAGAAAATGTACCATTGATGTGGATTCCTTCCCAGGAGACTTACAATGTGCTCCTAACACAACCTGATTTTTTTTTCTAATTTTAGAGATGTGGAAGTGAAATTATCACATAGAATGATAAATCACGTTTTAAGAGAATTACAGCATATTGTTGGCCTTTATTTTGGTTGTCAATGAATTACCATAGAGAGATTCCCCTGGTCGGCAGAGCATAAAAAGAAAGCAGAGAATGTATTCCAGGAAGCATGGCTGTTGGTATGTGGCCGCAGTTACCTTCTTAGTGGTAGAGGGGGCAGGCTTGCCCTATGTGTGGCTGAACTGCACAAAGTAAAAGTTACCTTTGCCTAATTTCTCTGGAGATTTAGTCATAGAAATAAATAACTCAGATTCACCCACCCAAGCTCAGGAAAGGCGCATGGAGGCTCATATCAATCCTTACCTTTGGGGAAATGTCATTACATTGAGATAGGCTTTTGCAGACCAACTTAATGCCTACCTACATGCTAATATCTAACTGTCCTCCACTCCCAAAAAAGAAAAAAAATAAAAGGAGTTGGTGGGCTAATGAACCAAACCTTCCCTTTGTACAGAATCACTTGTCTTTAAAGAGAAATCAATAATTTATTCCAGGACATCCATATCTTATTAAAGTAAGTTGTTTTAATAGTTATTTTGGTCTGTTACAGAAAAAGGATGCATGTGGTTTGGCCAGTACCAGACATAGTAATTCAGCATCCCCTCTCCTGGGGGGGTGGTGGTGGGGGGAAGTATTGTTGGTAGAGATAAGTGTTGTTGACTGTTGCTTATATTTAAGACTCAAAAGAGAAAAGAGAAATAAGATTGAATTTCAGGAAAATGTAAAGTGTATATAGGACAGAGGATAATTAACAGTGAGCCCTGGAATCTGTTCAATTGCTTTTCTTTTTTTGATAAGAAATAGTTGAGAGTGGGACAGAGAGTTCTGCCCTGAATTTTTAAATTACGAAATATTATAAACTACTCCTTGGTTAACTTTTTCTGTAGGCCATCTAAATATTAATTTGATATTCTAATGTAATTATTGATACTATCATATATTAGATTTGGATATCTTCAGTTTGCCTTTGGAATTGTTGCTTGAGTTTGAACCAAGTTATATATGTATTTATCAAAACACATAAAATTATGAGATGATTATTTTTGGAACTTAGGAAGGCCCCTGGTAATCGACTTTTATTTTTGTACTGTTTAAAAGATGTGACTTCCAGGCAAGCAGCCACTTATTCATCCAATTCTAACAAGCAAGGCAAAGCCACTGGTGAAGAAAAGCATATTGTAAGTCAGAAATTATTTCATCTCACCTCCCCAGAAACCTGTACAGTGAGTCACAGAATAGCACTCAAATGGAAAGAGACCTCTTATTTAGTATATTTTTTCTGTTTAGCTTAGGAGGATGAGTTGTACATGGCACGCGTTGAAAGAAACAAGCATGCTGCAGTATAAAATATGTTATGCATCGTGATGTAGCAGAACAAGTTCTGTTTGACAGTTAAAAGATCAGGATTCTTGAACTGCTTGTCATTAGATCTTGGACAAGTCACTCAACCCACTGAAACGTAATTTTTCTTCCCTAAAAGAGGATATTTTACCTACCAATTAAGGCACAATGCTTTATGTATGGTTGACACCTAAATATTTGTGGGACAAATGAATGGATGCCTACTCTATGAAAGGTTGGAGAGTCCAGATATGATGCTTTTGAGAGCATTTTGAAAACCTGAGTGCTCTATCTTTGAATTATTATAAATAATCTCCAATAGCATTGGTTCCTTCATTCATTGAAAAATTCCCTGCTGATTCCTCTATGATGGGCATATCTCCTACATTTAAGAAATAAAGTGTAAGTAACGTAATATTTTTCTGTTAACTCAGCATCAATTTTTTTATATCTCTTAATTGAATCAATATTAGAATGCAGGTAGGACCTGGTTTATATATATTTATTACTCAAAACTGACATCATGTCTTACATCAAATAGTCAAGCCTAGGTCTGCATGATTAGAGTTCATTTAACTACTTTCATTTTGACCTTAAATGGATCAGTCATTGCCTTCGTATCACCATTTTCTGGTCTGTAAAAGAGGAATAGATATTATTACAAGAAAACTGATAGGATTAAATGGACTTTAAAACGGAATATCTAACAACGCATGTAGAAAGCATTAGATTTGATTTAGGGTGAGTGATGGTGAAGTGATGTGTGGACACCATGGACTGATCCATGGAGACGTCCTGGAAATGCTGTGAAGATTAGTCCAAAGCTTAGATTCTATTCATGGACATCTTCAGGAATCTCAAGTTAAGAAACATCTCATTGCTTATTTTCTTTCTTCAGTTGGAGTTTTAAAAATGACTATGATTTTTTTAAATGTAATTTTTGAACATGTGGTCTTTATAGATTTCTATAGTATCATTAAAAATACTGTGATAGTATGCTTAAGAAATCTAAATTATTGTGATGAAAATTATAAAATTACCTAATTAGTGATAGAATTTAAAGATTTTTTTTTTTGGTTTTATTTTTTATCAGTTACCAAAAAGGAAAAAGGAAGTAAACCACAAAGAAAGGAAAATGGGAAAAAAGTAGAAAATGAAAGGTCATTAAAATAATGTCTGTCATGTGACCAAGAACTTTATTTTTGAATTACTACTGTGAAGCTTGTTGAACACATTCTATACAAAGTGTCAGAAGATCACTCTAGATTTTCATAAATTTAGTCTTCAAATTATTAGCAAAACTAAAGTAATAGTATTTTCCTAAATTAAAAGAATCATCAAATCAATGCATTAGAATAGTGGCTAATTCTTTATAATTTCATCACATGTAATGCACATACTTGTGTAAATTTTAAAATTAAAATTTGTAAAGTTATAATTACATTTATGTTGAGCAAATATATTACCAGTTACTCAACATTTCAAAGAGCTGAAGATTTAATTTTTTAAAGGAATAAATGCTTACCTGATAAATTCACTAAATAAATTCACAGAAAGTAGGAATCTTTTAGAAATGATATCAGAATTTTAACACTAATGTTACTCAAACGGATCTATGGTGAGAAATAAGTATCTGAGATTAAGAAATTTAAGAATGTTGGGGCACCTGGGTGGCACAGGTTAAGCGTCTGCCTTCGGCTCAGGGCGTGATTCTGGCGTTATGGGATCGAGCCCCACATCAGGCTCTTCCGCTATGAGCCTGCTTCTTCCTCTCCCACTGCCCCTGCTTGTGTTCC
This sequence comes from Ursus arctos, assembly GCF_023065955.2. Taxonomy (NCBI): domain Eukaryota; kingdom Metazoa; phylum Chordata; class Mammalia; order Carnivora; family Ursidae; genus Ursus; species Ursus arctos. The sequence continues at coordinate 10,086,045 of NW_026623078.1, forward strand.
CTCTCTCTCTGGCTGTCTCTATCTCTGTCGAATAAATAAATAAAATCTTAAAAAAAAAAAAAAAGAAATTTAAGAATGTTGATAAGAAAAAAGTGTCAATTGCATGGTTAAAAATACATTGAGTACATATGAAGTCCAGAATCAAATATATTGGTTTTCTGATCAACTGATTATGTGATCTTGGGTAAATCAGTTTATCTTAATTTAATAGCTTATCTGTTTTCTTGATTCTCTTGGGAAATCATTATCACGTCTATTAGAAAACAAACACACACAACCCTACAGGTTTAGCTGAGCTCAAAACTTTTCTTCTGCTTTCCTCAGATCAATTTTCTCGAAAACATTGCCATACTTTTATGGTGGGAAGTGCATGAGATTTGGGATTAGTTGAATCCTGGTATAGAGTCTCAGCTATACAAACTTGGGCAAGGGATATAAACTCTGAGTCTATTTTCATATGTAAAACAAAGAAAATTTCCACCTCAAGTGTGGTTGGGAATGGGTGAAATACCAGGGCATGGAGAATAGTTAGTGCACTGCCTCTACCCAGCAGGAAATTGGTCAAGTTGGTGTTTGTTATTACTTAGCTTGTTAGGCCAGTCTGCATCTGGTGGCTCTCACTATCCCACAATTTTCTCTTATTATTTCTCTAGATAAATCTCCCATTTTGTCTTCCAAAGCATAATATGCTCATCCTTACCTAGTTCTTTTCTTTATGCTTTGTCCTAGACTGTTTCTTTTTCTGTTTACTTATCCAAACCTACATGTCTTTGCATAGATTGTAAATTGAAATGCCTACTGGGCTTAGGCATGTAAGCTAATGAGTGTGGCTGGCCAGGAGAGCCTGCAGCAAATTGCAGAAAGCAAGCCCCCCAAGAGGTTCCTGACTCTCAGCTCTCCTCAATTAAAGCAAAATCTGGGAACTGAAAGCAGAGTTTTGCATGAAATCTCATTTTCAGCTAATTTAACTTATAAAGTTTTTTAATAGAACAAATGCACTACAAGCTGGACTTAGTGCACAGGGTGCCTTTGGTCCTGTGGCCTGTGAAACCATTACTTTTCCGCTTTCAGGGGCGTCTGTTAGAACTAGCATTCTTAGTCAGAGTCTTTTACTAGTCCTGTTTTTGTCTAAAAATAGGAGAATGAACCATGACTTGGCAAAAACCCTCATCTTAATAGCTGTTAGAAGTTTACAAGTCATAAATCTCAAATAATGATGAGTGGCTGAGATGAAGTAGATACTCCATTTCTTTGATGGTCAAAAATAGTGTGGAAAAAATAGTCCATAGAATAAATAGGAGTGACTATAGATCAACAGTAGTCCATAATGTATTTATTCTAACATCTCTTCTCACTGCTGTCTTTCTTTCCTCTTATACATGCAACAACAACAATAACCCAGATGTAAACTTTGACTGAACTGCTAGGCAAAGAAAAAGAAAGATAATAAGTTATGACTGCTGCCTATTAAGTGCAAAACAGTTCCTCTCTCCCCAAATACAAGTTTTGGTGCGTTCTTCGGGAAAAGGGGGACTATAGCATAGGATAGAAAGAACAGCAACTGTCTCCTACGATATTACTGAACAATCTACCAAAGATTTCTAAGTCATTTGATGTATCTAATGCGGACAGAATAACTCAGCAAAAGTGGGCTCCTAGGCTTATTGTCTCTTAAAAGCTTGCTTTTCTAAGAAAGAACATTTAAAGATGAAATGTATACCACATGACCTTCAATGTAATTAATGCACCAAAGCTTTGTGTGGGTGTCCTTTTTACTTTATTACTCAAAAATGTGTAATATCAAAAGGACATATGGATGGAGAGGGAAAGTGACTGGTGTGGATAATAGTACTTCCAGCTGGATATCGTTTTTTTTTTTCTTGGAGGGTGTGTTTTTTTCTAGCATTTTAAAGTAATATATCCTCATTTACCATATGATAAGCTTACCCCAGTTTCACTAGACTATTTATCTTTTGTTTTTCCTCTGGTCTGGTTTTCATATTGAAGAAGTAACACTTCTAAAAGCAGATTAATTGCCTAAATATTGCACCATGTATTATAGATAATATGACCAAGAAGTAATATGATAGGGCACATTTAGAGTTAAGGTAAATAAGAGGAGGGTAGTTCATCTAATTCATTAAATTCATAAATAGGCTGTTCATTTTTCTCTTTAGCTTCATCATTTTCTCTACTTAAAAATCCTTTAAGTGACTTACCTGTTACCCACCTAATCAATTTATTTTTGTTTCCCATTTTGTGTTTTTTTCTATGGCAATTAATTTCTGAAAAGCCCCTTGAAGATGGAGTTGAAGTATTTCATTGTTGTATAGAATCTTCATAGCACATAAGAAATATGTTCCAGGAAACTTTGCCTTCCCTAATTTCCATTCATGCTATGATTTTTTGGCATTTTGTATGATATTAACAGTTTTTAAAAAGTCCCCTTTTTAGGGACTCTCATGTGACTTTCTGTGAAGCTGACTGCCATTCCTGTTTTCTTTCTTCCTTTCTTTCTTTCTTTCTTTCTTTCTTTCTTTCTTTCTTTCTTTCTTTCTTTCTTTCTTTCTTTCTTTCTTTCTTTCTTTCTTTGTTTTTTTTTATGTTATGTTAGTCACCATACAGTACATCACTAGTTTTTGATGTAGTGTTCCATGATTCATTGTTTGCATATAACACCCAGTGCTCCATGCAATACGTGCCCTCCTTAATACCCATCACCAGGTTAGCCCTTCCACCCACCCCCCTCCCCTCTAAAACCCTCAGTTTGTTTCCCGGAGTCCATAGTCTCTCATGGTTCATCTCCCCCTCTGTTTTACCCACCTTCATTTTTCCCTTCTTTCTCCTAATGTCCTCCCTGCTATTCCTTATGTTCCACAGATGAGTGAAACTATATGATAATTGTCTTTCTCTGCTTGACTTATTTCACTTAGCATAATCTCCTCCAGTTCCATCCATGTCGATGCAAATGTTGTGTAATCATCCTTTCTGATGGCTAATATTCCATTGTATATATGGACCACATCTTCTTTATCCATTCATCTGTTGAAGGCATCTCGGCTCCTTTCACAATGTGGCTCTTGTGGACAATGCTGCTATGAACATTGGGGTGCATATGGCCCTTCTTTTCACTACATTTGTATCTTTGGGGTAAATACCCAGTAGTGCAGTTGCTGGATCATCGGGTAGCTCTATTTTTAACATATTGAGGAACCTCCACACTGTCATTCCTGTTTTCCAAATGAGATAATTCCAGTCCAGGAAAGTTAAATGATTCTCTCTAGATTAAATAAAAATTAACATTTGGTCAATATTTCATACTTTTCCACATGTTATAGGTGGTTTGGGAAGAAAAACTGCCACCTATTATATGTATATCTCACCTAATATATGCTTCACTTGCTTCAGACTGTGATAAAAATAAAACAACTTGGCAACTGTATTTTACTGACATTTTAGTAAGTTATGGAGGAGCTTAGATTCTTAAGGATCTTGATGGGCTCCCATATTATCTTGACCCTAATCTTAGGGAAGTTTGTGGACAACATAATGAGATGTTGAAGTCATATTTTAGAAGCATCAGGGAGTCATGAAGGACCAGGATTGGTTCTGTTGCAGTAATTCAAATTGGAGGTGATGGGAACTTGACTTAACGGGATTAAGGTTAAAAATGATCAGATTAAAACTGGATGATTAGGTGAAAATGATGCCAGTAATAAACAAAAGAAGAATCAAGAAGAGGAACTCAAATGAGATAATGCATTGGATACATGCTAGGCAAATGCTAAGCATATAAATGTAAAATGCTGTTCATTGGAAGGAACCATGTCACATCTGACTTGGGACATGTTAAAGAGTGGTGAAAGGGTGTCTTAGCCAAATGCCAGGTGAAGGAACCATTAGTTTCAGAAAGAGGGTAAAACCTGACATACCCAACTCAGTCATTGCAATAAAAATTATTGCTGAAGCCAAGAAAGTATATTAACTTTTTGAGAGAATGAAGGGAAAACAGTTGTTTATGAACACAAATATTCACATTTGGGAATGGAAAAAATAGGAGAGAGGATTATAAAAAAGTACTTAGAAAAGTGTAAGGGAAAATACATAGAATTTCAAGAGAAAAATAGGTGGTTAACATTGTTGTTGATGTGTGGAGGTGAAAGGAATAAGGTTTCAAGTGCCTTCGGGTTCACCCAAAAGTAAATCATTGGGCATCTTGGAGAGAACAGTTTTTGAAAAATGATTCAGATAATCCTTCTGAGTGTGAGGTCCTAAGGATCAAACTAAGGGCAAGGCAATGGAAAGAATGTGGTAGGAAGAAATATAGTTACCTTTTCACTCTCAGTTCACAGCCCCCCCCCCCCCCCCGAAATCTGGTGACACCAGCTTCCTGGGAAAATGAATACTTTGTTGCATTACATCAGTTTTGCCTGTGGTGATGGAGGTCTGGTGAGAGAAAATGTCATTTATCAGAGTAAATCTAAAAGAGATACACATACTATGTGGGAAGAGATCTGCTTAAGCTTTTATTTTTCCCATTACTTACTTATTTTTAAGTGATCACATAAAATATGTAAAATAGTCAATAATTGCTCTTTTGTTTTAGTTACTGAAAAATTAACTTTCCTCCACTAGTGGTACGTAACATAGTTTTGACTTTGCTTGAAAGGCTGAAATTTATCTCAAATAATAATAATATCTATTTTATTAATCCTCCTTTGTATTCTTATCTATATTATTCATTTTTTCTGCTTTAGATGTGTAAAATTTCCATATTTTTCTAAAAGAAATTTTTGAGGATGAAAATGGGTACAAGAGATCTTCAGACCAATATAAATCTCCTCCATACTTTTTTATTTCTCATTGAGTTGAATGACCTAGAAGACCACAGAAGTATTGCCTGTTCCATCGGAATTTCCAAAAGAGTTCAGGCAAACAAAAACTTTGCTCTTGTCCAATATTCAAATTCCTTTCTCAAACCACTCAAATTCCCCAGATAATTGCCTGGCTTTATCTTGGTACAAAAGGAATAAATTATCTACTTTTTGAAGGCCAATTAAGTTTTCTAAACCACTGGTGTGCCATTTAGCAAATTACCTTTTCAGTGCGCTAAAAGGATCCCCAGTAACCCTAAAGGAGTGAATGTACCACCAAACAGTGGGTGATTTATTCCCTCATCTCTGATGGAATCAGATGGTTTAGAGTGTCAATGTGAGCTTTTGCTTTGAATCAGTAAGTCACATTTGAGTCTATGTGAGGCTAAGCCATGGAGGGCAGGAGGTGTTTATCAATGTGGAGAAGGGAGAAGGGGAGTGGGAAGTGTAGATAGCTTTGTCAACTATTATCTGAGTGGAATTCCTATGCTATTACCTGTATATTTGGCAATGATAGGCTAGTTAGCAGTCCATGGGCACAAGGAATTATCTGGTTATAGATTTATACAAAAGTTCTTTTTGGAGGAACCATCTCTTTTACTTTTAATGTAGTGACCATTGGCTTTTTTTGTCCTGGTCTTATTTGATAAATGGAATAATTTATTTCCTGCCAATTATAAATTTGTATGACTTAAATGTAAATTAGCTTACTAAATGCAACTCTTTGGTTATAATCCTTCTCATTTTTCTCTATAAACTTACCAATAGTTGTAGTGATTCATGTCTACTTTATTAGTTACTAACATTTTCTGTTACTATTGGTATTCCACCTGGCATGTCAAATGGAAGATTTTTTTTTAAGGATTTTTTTCATTCTACCTATGGATCATATTTAAATATATGCATACATACTACATAATATTATACTTAATAAATTACAGGTGTCCTACATTATTTTAGGGGATACTGTCAAAAAATTGACAAATGCTAAATATTTACCAGTTATGCTTATGAATAAATGAAATTGTTTTTGAGAAATAAGCAATTTTATTATATGCAATGCAATTTTTGTGGAAATGAATTTCTTTAACTCATATCCAAACTTCAGTTCTCTGAGAAAATGTTGGTTATATAAAAGCAGTAAAATCATAGAACAATCAATTAAGTGAAGCTTAGAAATCATTTACATTATTTTTATAAGCATGTAAAGCCCCTAACAGACTAGTTTCCCCTGTTTACAAAACTCCAAATGAAATACAGCCTCTTCCTTCAATGTGTAGTCCCAGAATATTTGCATAAGAGCTTCACTTCAGTGCGTTTAGATGAGCCAAATCACTGAGTTTTTTCAAGTTTATCAAGGATACATACACATTAAGAGATTGAATCCTAGGAGTAAGATGGCACTCAAATAGATAAAAGCTGTAAGTATGAATCTGAGACTATATTATAATTATTCTTTACGAACATGGAAATTGAGCGGTTGGAACAAGGCCAATACGTGACCAAAAAAAAAAAAAAAAAAAAAAAAAGTTTGGCAACTGATGAATTACTTAGCATTTCTTTTTGTAAAGAATAAAAGCTCTCTGGCTTCTAACAAAGAGTTTGTGAGCTGTATGGCAGTATTTTGAACAAGGAGATCATTTATAAATGCAGTCTTTATATTTAGGAAATGATTACGAGATGCAGCTGCAGTTTTTAATGACTTTTAATAAAGCACGTTATAAAGTGAATTAGCAATAAGTGTTTAGCAGAGGATGCTGAATCAAGACATTATAGAGCATCCGTAGATCTGTATATCGGATTGTTAAAGCAATATATGAGTTCCTGTAGTACCACTGGGTTTGTAATTTCCTGGGATATTTTGAAAGCAAGTTCAAGGCAGGTTAAAGTTTAATGAATGGGATTAGCGTATCAACTAGCTCTGCTAAGACAGTAAAAACTTTAGTTGTATAACTGACTAAGTGAGGAATCTGAAAGTTCCTTAAATTTCTACAATATATAGAATTATAAAATAAGATTCATATGTTAATACATGAAAATATAATATTTCAACCATTTTAAATTCTTGAGTCTTTCATAAAGATGGGTGAATATACTTTGTAGACAGAAAGAGTTTGCTAGAAATAATCTGTGTTCAACACTTGTTTTTCTGGCATTGTCAAAATTCTAAATTTCAATGTCAAGTGGTCAGAATACTGATGAATAGAAGCAAGCACAGCCCATAACTTAGCAGTTTATGTTTGTACAATATTTGTAGGCCACATCAGTCTGCAGAATGATACAGTATAAATTCCGTTTAAAGACTAAGCTTGGTCTCTGACTTCAAGAAGTTTAGAGTCTAAAGAGGCATACAGTGGATATACAGAATCATGAAGTCATTACAAGGTAGAACCTGAAATGTACTCACGGGTTATCAGGTTAGGAAACTGACCTTCAGAGAATTTTTGAGATTTGTTAAAAGGTTCAAATTAGTTCATGGCTGAGTTGAAATGGAACCATAATTTATGGTTTAATCAATGATGATACTCCAAGAATGGTAAAAGAAAATTAAATACTGTTTAATGTCCATCATAGATGCAGCTAGGGAAAGCAATGCTATATTTGGATAATCTCTTTTTTTCAACTTCTTATTCATTTTTAAATAATTATAGACTCAAAGGATGTTGCTGAGACTGTTTCTTGTGAAACCTTTCCCCAACTTCCCCCCAAGGTAATATTTTACATAATTATAAAACAATACCAAAACGAGGAATTGATATTGTCACAATAATGTCAAACCATAAATCTTGTTTAGATTTCATCAGTTTTTATTCCAACCCATTTGTATGTGTGTGCGTTTGTATGTGGTATGTGTGGTTTTATGTAATTTACACCACATATAGGTTTAACCACCATCACAATCAAGATATACAACTGTTTTATTACCGTAAAAGAATTTCCTTGTTCTAACCCTTAATAGTATGACCCACTCTCCACTTACCCGCCAACCACTAATCCATTCTGTAGAATTTTGCCATTTTGTCATTTTGAGAATGTTATGTAAGTGCGATCATACAATATATAATCTTTTGAAAATGACTTTTGTTTTTCCACTCAGCGTAATGCCTTTGAGATCCATCCAAGTTGGTGAATATGTCAGTTTATCCTTCAAATTGCTGAATAGTATTCCCTGTTAGAGTTGTACCAGTTTGTTCGCCCATCTAGTGGTTGAAGGACATTTGGGTTGTTTCAAATTTAGGGCTACAATGAATAACAGTGTTACGAACACTCATGTGCATGTAGCTTGTTATATGGTAACAGATAATCAGAATGTCTCATTATAAGTACACTGGACACTTATCAGGATATGTTAATACATATTCAGAAGACAAGTAATATACTGGAGAAAATAAAGAATTTTGAGCAAGTAATACTATTTTAAACTGATGGATGGTGGATTTATACCAGTTACTTTTGCTTTATGAGCACTAGTTTCTGATATGTAATAGGCGCAAAGCAATAATCTTTTCTAGGAATTAATGCAAACGTTTAAATAATTCAATAATGTTCCCACACAATTACTGATTTTCTAAAAAAATGTTTTCATTAATGCCATATTTGCTTGATTTTATAATCTCTCACATTTTATAACAAAAAATAAGGATATAGGTATGCAAATTTAAAAAATCTACACATAATACCTACAAATATAGATTATTTACATTATTTAGAAGTTCACAAATACATTTACAAAATCTTGACCATATACTGTGCCACATAGCAAACTATGCCAAATTTCAAATGTTTAAAATTCTTTTTTTTTTTTTTTAAAGATTTCATTTATTTAGTTGACAGAGACAGCCAGCGAGAGAGGGAACACAAGCAGGGGGAGTGGGAGAAAAGAAGCAGGCTCATAGCGGAGGAGCCTGATGTGGGGCTCGATCCCATAACACTGGGATCACGCCCTGAGCCGAAGGCAGACACTTAACAACTGCACCACCCAGGCGCCCCTCAAATGTTTAAAATTCTAAGAGCATGGTCTTTAATCAATACCATTCAATTAAAGAAATTAATTAAAAATGCTAAGTCTGTTCAACAAATGGTGCTGGAACAACTAGCCATCCACATGCAAAAAAAAAAAAATGAATCTAGACACAAATCTCACACCCTTCTTAAGAATTAAGAGGGATTCAAAGTGGATTCAAAGTGGATTATAGACCTAAATGTAAAATGCAAAAGTGTAAAACAAAAGACAACATAGGAGAAAATCTAGATGATCTTAGGTATGGTAATGACTTTTCAGATACAATACCAAGACACAATCCCTTAGAGAAATAATTGAATAATTGATAAGTTGGATTTTATAAAAACTAAACCTTCTGCTCTGTGACAGATAATGTCAAGAGAATGAAAAACCAGCCATAGACTGGGAGAAAATTATTTGTAAAAGACATATTTGATAAAGGACTATCACCCAAAATATATGAAGAATTCTTAAAATTCAACAATAAAAGAATGAAAAATCAGATTAAAAGAAAATGGGCAAAAGACCTGAACAGAAACCTTAACAGACACCTCACAAAGAAGATACACAGATGGCAAAAAAGCATATGAAAAGGTATTCAACATCATATGTAATTAAGGAATTATCCATTAACACAACCATGAGATAGTACTACACCCCCATTAGAATGGCTAAAATGCAAAACACTGACAGCACCTAATGCTGGTGAGGATGTGGAGCAAAGGGAACTCTAATTCATTGCTGGTGGGAAAGCAAAATGGTACAGCCACTTTGGAAGACAGTTTTGCAGCTTCTTACATATCTATACATATCTAACCATGCATTCCAGCAACTGTGCTTCTTGGTATTACTCGAATGAATAGAAAATCTATGTCCATACAAAAACCTGCACATGGTTGTTTATGGCAGCTTTATTCATAACTGCCAAAACTTGGAAGCAATCTTGATGTATTTCAGTAGGTAGATAGGTAAACTGTGGTACATACAGAGAATGGAATCTTACTCATTTCTAAAAAGAAATGAGCTGTTAAGCTATGAAAAGACCCAGTCTCTCTGTTGAGTTCCTGGTGCTTTGCCTACCACGTTTGTTCAGAAGTGCTCAAAAATTGTTGTTGAATGTTTGAATGTCTACCTTTTTAAAGAGGATTAATATTATACATAATTTTTGCTCTGCAGTTTAACTTCAATGCTATTCCATTCTCTTTTCTTCTAAACTTTTATTTTGAAAAATTTCAATCCTACAAAAAAGGTTGAAAGAATAGTACAGTAAACACTGTGGATCTTTCAGAAAGACTGTTTGTTAGTATCACTGTCTTTCCTTATGGTGTTCAGTGTGATATTAAGTTATACACTATTTTTAACTATCTCAAACTAGTCCTTATTGCTGTTTTTTAAATAGTCAGCACTTCTTTAGATTTACTGACAATACCTCTATTTGCTGTTGCTTTTAAAAAATCGAGATATAATTTCCAAACATAATATCTAGCCTTTTAGAGTATATAATTCAATGGTTCTCAGTATATTTAAAAGATTGTGCACCATCACCACTACCTAATTTCAGAGTATTTTCAGCACCCAAAAAGAAATCCTGTACCCATTAGCAGTCATTCTCCTTTTCCTTTCTTTTCAGCCCTTAGCATTCCCTAATCTATTTTCTGTCTCTACTTTAGAATGGGTTTCCCTCTTCTGGACATTTCATATAAATGGAATCATAAAATCTGTGGTCTTTTGTGATTGGCTTTTTCACCTAGAATAATGTTGTCAAAGTTGATGCATGTTGTAAAATAAATGAATACTCCATTTTCATGTATGTTTGATATTCTGTTCTATTTTATGAATATACCACATTTTGTTTACCTGTTCATCAGTTGATAGGCATCTTGTTGTTTCCACTTTTTTTTTTTTAAAGATTTTTATTTATTTGAGAGAGAGAGAGAATGAGCAGGGAGGAGAGGGAGAATCAGGCTCCCCGTGGAGCAGGGAGTCCATGTGGGGCTAGATTCTAAGACCTTGGGACCATGACCTGAGCTGAAGGCAGATGCTTAACCTACTGAGCCACCCAGGCGCCCCAGTGTTTCCACTTTCTGACTGTTTTGAATAGTCATTAATATTAACATTCATCCAAAAGTTTTTATGTGAAAATATATTTTCAGTTCTCTTGGGTATATACCTCAGAATGAAATTGTTTGGTCATATGGTTAACATTTTGATTAACATTTTGGAAACTGCAAAAAGTGTTTTCTGAAGCAACTGCAGCATTTTACATTCTCAGCAACAATGTGTGAAGTTTCTAATTTCTCTACATCCTTACCAACACTTTTGTCTCCCTTTTTGATTATAGCCATCGTAGTGGGTGTAAAGTGGTACCTCCTTGTTTTGATTTGCATTTACCTGGTGATTTGTGATGTTCAGCATTGTTTCATGTGATTATTGGTTATCTGTATGTCTTGTTCAGATGAATGTCTATACAAATGCTCTGCCTGGTTTTTAAGTGGGGTGTTTGTCTTTTTGGTAATGGCTTGTAAGTGTTCGTTTTATATTCTGGGTATTAGAACTTAATTAGATATATGATTTCAAAATATCTTCTCCAGTTATATAGGTTGTTTTTTTTTTTTTACTTTGTCAGTAACATCCTTTAAAGCACAAAAGATTTTAACTTTGATAAAGTCCAATTTATTTCATATTTTGCCTGTGATTTTTTTTACCATAAGTAAGGAGTCACTGACTAATTCAATATAAAATTTTCATCTGTGTTTTTTTCCAAGACTTTTACAGTTTTAGCTCTTACATTTAGGTATTTGACCCATTATGTGCTATGTTGTAGGGACCAATTTAATTTTTTTGCATGTGTATATTCAGGTATCCTAACACCATTTGTTGAAGAAACTATTTTTTGTCATTGAATGATCTTGGCACTTTGTTGGAAATCAGTTGGCCACAGATGCAAGGGTGTATTTTTGGACTCTTAATTTTTTTCATTGATCTAGATGTCTAATCTCATTCCATTACCAGTCTTATCATTGTACTTTTATACTAAGTTTCAAAATAGGTGAACCCATTCACTTTTATTCCATCTTGCTTGATGCCCATTCATTTATGTGATGGTTACTTATTTGTATAACAAACTCAATTTTGGTTTGAAAAGGATACTAATATGCATTATATCATCTTTGTTTAGCTTAGAATTTATTTGGGAAAGAGAAGAGGCATAAGCATGAAAGAATAACTAAATACATGAAAATTTATATCCAAGATACTTACTTTTTTTGTGATCCAATAAATTCATAATGGAAGGCAAATATGCTTAGACAGGGAAGTAAATGATACAATCTCTGAGACTAGTTCCTGTGTGAGCAAGTCTCTTATGTAGTGAGTGGTCTGAGGCTGCCACCCATAACCTTAACCTAATTTGACTTAGTTATTCTCTAGTTCTTGTCATGGGTGACTTACTTCAGCATGGATATCTTCTCTGATTGTGAACACCTTTCCTTACAAAAAAACACCTTTTCTTCTCATGGCTATCTTTCCTAGTCATGCATATATTTGTACGTTTATATAAATATAATAATACATGTTGTATGTGTGTATATATTATATATATTCCTTTTGTATAACACAGATGTAACATATAATGATATAAATTATAATATGCATTTTATACCATATATGTGTATATATTACTGTATGGTGCATACATTATATACATATGCATGTTATATATAACATTATATATGTATTGTATATATGTAATATATACAATATGAATATAGAAGATGCATATATAATGTTATATAATATGTATGTACTGAAGAACACATATATTTATATATACAACCATATATTATATACCAAATATGTTATATATTATATGCATATATGCTATGTAACATGTACATAGCATATATGCTGTACATATACATATATTAAATATGTAGCTAAACTGTATAATATGTTCTTTGTCATACTGCCATGTAGACCTTCTTTGAGGGAAGGCATGCTGGGATATTTGCAAACTAGGCAATTTATTGATGTTTGAACCACACTCCACTTGAATATTAAATTACTAATTCAAGGAGGAAATGCTGTGATTGAGAAGGGAAAGATTACTGTTTGGGTGGGAGAGACCTCAGGGTGAAGCTATTCATTGGAGAACATTCCCCTGGAGGGTATGTATCTTATGATAGTTTTTCTGCCAGAGAGTGAAGTGAACACAAAGTAAACCCCAAAATAATTGTCAATGCTGTGGTTATCTATAGTTCAATGATATTTCATAAAAAATACAGGTACAAAAAATCTGTATGTGCCTGTGAAAATATCCTTTTTGAACAGGTAAATAAGTTGATTTAAAATCTAATTTCCTGGGGAAATATGGGTTACAGTACAAAGTGTCTGATCAGCTAAATAGTTCAAGAACTTTATGCATGTGTGTTACAAATGGATCTTTGACAGAACTAGATAAGAAGCCTGAGACAAACGCAGGAATAAAGGAATTGTTTCTCTGAACTTGTGGAGAAAAAGTCTTAAATATGGTTTTACAAGTCATTATTATGTATCTCTGTGAGACGGCCCGAGAAATCAATGGCAATACTCATTTAGCCCAAGGAATTTCAATCCGTCCAATACCATAAAGGTTGAGGGAAGCAAATGAAGTTGTCTAGATTACTAGTAAATAAGATTGGCCAAGCAGTTTTGGGAAGCTTTTGAACGTATGAATAGACCCTATTCCCGTCTTGCTAAATCTTAATCTCAACCCTGTAATGAGAGAGTAGCAAAATAGAAGTGTGTATGTATATTACAGCTCTCCTGGATCTTCTGATGTTGTTTTCTGAGAATAAATGTTTACAGAGCACCTGGTGAAATGAGGAAGTGGAAGCATATCATCAGTGACCCCGTACTCTTTCCCTTATTAAGGGCCCTCAGAGCCATAATTCATTTTTTGGTGTTACGCATAGGCAGAGATGCTTTGGAAAATTTTACATGGAGGAAATGCTGGGCTACTGGAAAAAGTGGGTTCATGTGAGGAAGAGGAGCTGAGACAAGACAGAATCACTGAAGCAGAGGAGGTGGCCCTCTTTAAACACACGCTGGTCCCTGCCTTCCCAGTCCAGCTCAAGAGGGATGCCAAGTCATTGAACCGAGGTTTGCAGCACCTGGATTGGTATGTCTGTTGGCTGTGGCCTCACTTTTCTACACTTGGCAGCGTTCTTTGTTTCTTTGTTCTCAGCCTGCAGCACTGGCCCACAGGGTGCAAGCTCCAGTCCTGACACCCTGGCCACTGCAAAACCCAAAACTATAATTCACCAGAGAGCCTGGCACATGTGATCATTCTGGTCCTTAATTTTTATTTTCATCTTAAATCTCCATTCACTTTCCCTGCTGGACTATGAGATACGATTGTGCTTTTTTTTTTTTTTAAAGTTCCCTGCTATGATATCTGTGATCTTCCAATGGCTGTGGACACCAATGCTTTGGCATTCTCTGTTTAAAGGAACTAATCGATAATATGAAAATGAATCCAATGAAAACCAGTTAAAGTTGAAACTAAAAAATGTTTATGGGCACTGAATAGAATCCTATTGGAATGGATCCTGTGGACTTAATTGGCAAGAGTTGAATTTCTAGAACACAAGGTCATTGCAAACTAATGGATATAATTTAAAAAGGTTTAGTACACAAGTAAGAATCATTAACAGAGTTGGCAAAATTATGTCAGCTAAATTAATGCCCTTTAAAAATAAATTTAAAAGTTCACTTGAATGAAAGGAACATTTTCTTTTATTTTTTATATGTGGCTTCTGTAATTATTTGCCTTGAAAATTCAGTGTGCTTCAAGTTTCAAATCCACTTTTGCTACAGTTTCCCTATTTATTAGTATGAGTTGATTTCATTGTGATCTTAATATTCTTTTGAGAATTATTATGCAACTTGCAGTTTTGGAGACTTGTATAAGTATCATTCACATGTTTGGTAATTAAAATATAATTGTCAAATTGGTTCAAGTAAAGCGTTGAGTATCTTGATTGTGGTGATAGTTTTAAATTGCACACTTTAAATATGTGCACTTTGTTATGTATCAGTTATTCTCACACTGTTACAAGAATTTCATTTAATCTATTTCTTTGTACCTTCAAGGTGGCTGTTAGATAATTTAAAATGAACTATGTGGCTCACATTACATTTCTATTGGAAAGTGCTGACCCAGCCCTAACTACCATCTTGCAAGGACATACAGGGGTCAAAAATTCTGTTATACAACACCACCAGGATTCGGTCAGCTCTATCCTGAGTGGAGAAAGCGTAGCACAAATGACGAGGCCTTTTCAACTAATACATGGCAAAACATATAGCTAAAAACGGGACTTATGAAAAATAGCAACAAAGCAAAATATGCCTTTTTTAGAGCTGGATTTTACATTTCTCTTTAAAGAGTTGTTTAGTTCTATTTAAGAGAGTGAGTTCTCTCTCTTTCTTTCCCTTCCTCTGTCTTTAACTACCTCCCTCTCTTCTTTTTTTGGGCTTTTCTTGTGATCTATTACTCCAACCAGATCCAGAAGCTAGTAGTTTTGGCATAGTCATTGACTTTGTCTCTCTGCCTCCTTTTTCATACCCCATCAAAAATCAGTCTTAAATTCTGCTTTGTGTTTGTCTTTGGATTTGGCTTTTCCTCTCCATGGCTATGCTAGCAGTCTCCTAACTGGTCTTGTGACTGCTTTCGAACCCATACCACTCACAGGTTTATTTCTAAAACACAAATCCTAATCTTTCCATGCCCTTGACCCTTACCCTCACTGATTTCCCACAGTTGACAGGGTAACTCCTTGTCAATTTGCAAAGCTGTTCACTAGCTGAGCCCACTTGTCTCTCTAATCTCATGTATGGTCATGTCCCATGATACGTTCTAAAATGACAATATCAGCTGAGCATGTGTTAAGTACTTTGCCTACCATATCTAATTTAATCTGTACAAGCATCCTAGAAGGTAGATAACAATCATAATCTCTGTTTTATAGAGGAAGAAACAGGTGCATGTTTATTAAATTGGATACTTGAGATGAAAACCATGGCTAGATAGTCAGGGATAACTTAGCTATTGTACTGCTCTGCCAATGCCTACCTAACATTGAGTGGAATTCCTCCACACCCTGCTCGCTCTCTCTTCCTCTCTTCTTTTCTTCCATTATTTTCTTGGACTTCATGACAGAAGTTAAATTAATTATACCACTTACCACCAGTGAGTGCCTCAGCAGGAAACATCGATCACTGAAAGTAGGTAATCGGAAGGGAATTTATTAAGTGGATTATTTCCACAATGTAGGCAGGATGAAGGGAAACAGCATAAGCATGTGGTATCCCACTGGGTGGTGTCTGAAGAGGCAAAGGGTAGAGGATGGGAGCACTCACGTAGTCTCAGAGAAGGTGAGTGTGTAGACGGAGGTGCCTGCCAGGACCTGTGTTTTCCTGAAGAGGGAGTTGCCAACTCAAGGACTTCATAGGCAGGTGACTTGGGAACAAACACCCGAGCTCTCTTTTCCACTCTCCCATCTCCTGTTGGTGCCTCTCATTGACTTCAGTTAAGCAGAAGCCGGAGGCAAGGAGGCCACTCTCAGCTCAGGCTCCTGTGGTGAGTGGAGAATGTGTATGAAGGGTTTTTAAAAGATGAAAATATCCCTAAAAATAGGTAACACATTTTGTGTGTTATGAATTCATACAAATAGTATTGTGCTACAAACTTGTGATGTTTATCACTTTTTTCTTCCAACAATATGTCTGTGAGGATATTACATACCTATTGTTCAGTACCCTAGGTACCATGTAGTACTCCATACCGGTGATCTACCACTTTTTACCAACTTATCTCCTGGAGATGGACCCACAGATTGCTTTCAGGGACCAGATACCACATGGGGTAGTATAATAGGTCTTCGCACGTGTCTTCTATTGATTTAATGGGTTTGCTGAGTCAGAAGGTTTTCACAATTTTAATTTCATTAAGTACTGCCAGACTGTTCTCCAAAGTGTCTATTTGAATTTATACTCTCTTCACCAGTACATGAGGATTTCCATTTTCTCACATTCTGGATAACTTTTGGCATACTCCATTCTTTAAATTTGGTATTCTGTTGGGTGAAAATTAATATGTTGACATCTGAATTTGCATCTCTATCTATATGAGTAAATGTTAGAATCTTTTCAAATTGTTTTTCAACCATTAGGATCCCATCTATAAATTGTCTTTTTATGGTCAGATGTCAGTAAATAGTTTAAATGAATGATAGAGCACTGTAGCATGTGGTTTTATCACAGCTTTTTGAAAGCCCCTTGCTCTTGACCACTTAGTAGACACAGATAAATGCTCATTTAATAAAGAGCAGTGTACTGTACTTACTTTTTGTATGTAGAATTCCTGCCATATGTCTTTTGAATAGGCTCTGATTCTTTCATCAGTCAATAAGGCTTTTAAAGTAACCAGACTGAACAACTTGTTCTCTAACTCCTTAGTACATTCTACGCTTATGGATTCTTTTTTTAGAAAGGCCCACCTTCAGTACCTCTATTCTCCCAGACAGCGATGAATTTTAGAAGAAATTCTTAACATGGGGCTTCTTGGGAAGACAACAGATCCTGAAAAGGTCTAGAATTTTGAAGGCCAAGAACATCTCTTCTCTGACTTTTATTTTAAAAAAGAAAAAGAGGAACAACAAATTCACTTTATAAAATGAAATAAGCTAAAATGTGAAGAAAGCCTTATAAAGCATAGTAAATAATACACTGGAGGGTATTTGGATGTGATATAGTATGAGGTGATTCTAGGTTCCTGGGATTCGACTCCGTCAGGATTTGGACTGTATAATCTAAGGTCCCTGGAATTTGAGGTGCTGAGATTGAACCAGGCCATTACAGAGAAATGGTGCGTTGAATCCTGGAGCAGGAGCAAGGGCACGAACCAAATGCCCTGAAAGACCTCGGAAACTGGGCCTATAGACCGTGAACTCAGCAATCTTCAACAAATGCATTAAATAGGAGTGAGCAAAAATGTCTTAAAGGTGAGAATCCCCAGCCAGAGAATGTAATGTAATAATGTATCTGAGGAAAGCCTGCGTCCACTCTTGGGGTAGGTGGCAGTTGGTTAATTTAGGAAAAAAGAAGATATACCTGAAAAATATTTTCTAAGTAGAAATAGGCATGACTGATTCAATCATAGTGGCAGATATATCCTTCTCCTTTAATATTCTTAATTTAAAAATTTTTAAATTTTTAATTGAAATATAGTTAGCCTCTAATGTTAAAATAGTTTCAGGTGTACAACACAGTGATTTGATAGTTATATAGATTATAAAATGTTCACTGTGGTAAGTGTAGTAACCCTCTATCACCACACAAAATTACTACATTATTATTGAATATTCCCTATGCTGTACTTTTCATACTCATGACATTTCTTTTATAACTGGATTTTTGTACCTTTTAATCCTCTTCACCTATTTTGCCTACCCCCCCACACCCTCCCCTCTGGCAGCCACCAGTTCGTTCTTTGTATCTCTGAGCCTATTTCTTTCTATTTTGTTTATTTAGTTTCGTTATTTGTCTTTCTCTGACTTGTTTCACTTCACATAGGATCCTCTAGGTCATCCATGTTGTCACAAATGGCAAGATTTCATTCTTTTCTTAGGTCTCCTGCTTTATCTCTTCTCTTGATTATATATAATACTTAATTTATATGGCTGAATTATTGGTTTTGATTCCAGAAATACCAAGGCAACTTTTCTAAGATTTGATCTCTTCCTAAATTTGCTCAATGAGGGACACTATGTATAACAGACAACATTTCTGTACATTCCCTTTCCTCAAATGACATATTATAAATATGTATTGAGGGCCTGTTATGGTCCCAGTATTGTGCCAGGGACAGAGGATTCAAAACAGTTATGGCCCTGCCCTAATGGAATTTTTAATCTGGTGAAGGAGAGAAATATTAGACATATAATCATACAAGTGAAAATATAAAATGTGCATGAATACATGAGGGAGAAATCCAGGATACTAGCACTGCAAATATCCTAGCCTAAGGTGTCAGGAATGACTACCTCAAGGAAATGATCTTTGAATTGATATTCTAAATTTAATAAACTTTAATGGATAAAATAGAGGTAACTTTAATGGAAGAATATTTAATGCACTGTTGGAACCACCCTGGAGATTTAGCATAGAACATTAAATCGTCTGAATTCACCAATAAAATGTGTATCTTTATAGGGTGTATCTGAGTTGACAACCATTATTCCAAGAGAATTATTCTTCAAGCCCATATCCTTTTGCATTCAAAATATGAAAAAGCGTAAGTAAAAAAAAAAAGATAACCAGGTTCCTGGGTAATTTCATGTGACACTGTCCTTCGACCTTTCACCCACCTTCCATCTAAGAGATACAAAAACGTCAGCTCCTTGCTTTTCCTTTTGAGGCAACTTAATGTCATTCAGCAGGTGAATGACTCTCTTCTATAATATGAGGGCCCCTCTTCACAGAGCAAGTCATCTTTATAGCACTCCTTTACCTCCTAGAAGTTATAAGATGGAGCTTATAATAACCCCAATTATAACTGATGGTTACTAGTAACAGCCTGATGTTGCTTCTTACCTTAATTCTGACTTTCCCACTGAAACTCATTAAACAATAATTGCTTATATTAAAGCACTTTTAATAAAAAGTAGCATTTAAGGTCAGTCATGGAGGTCTTTGGACATCCTTAAAATTAATGAGGAGCACAGCTGACAGCCTGAATTAGCACCTTGGGCTTGGAGTGCCCCGACCCTGCCATGTGCACTGATTTACTTCATGCGCCTGGCAGGCATTCCCAAGAGGGAGTCTGTACCATGCTTCTCCAGCAGGTACCATGAACTCTATAATAAAGTTTGTAATGGAAGGGTAGGAAGCTTTTGGGATTGAAGCTGGATTTTCCTTCTAATCTATTTCAATATGCCTGAAATTACATCTGATTCTTTTCTTCCAGATGCAACTCTGCCTTGGTTTACCACTTTATATTTATTTACTTATTTTTGGAGTAATAAATTTTTACTAGTTTGAGAGACCTACTGAGAGCAGTAGGTAGTTTTACTAGGATAAAAGGTATGAGAAACGTTTAGACTCAGAAGTGCTCTCTTTGCCATCAAGAGGCTTAAAGTCTAGTGGGATATATGAGAATGGATACAAATGATCACAGATCAATATAGACCAATTAGACAAAAGGGGGATGTGTATACTAAACATAGACTGGGCTACAGCTGTTTGCCTTTTTAGTTAGACATGGTATGAGGGAGTAAAGGAGGCATTCTAAACCTTGACCAATTAATCTGGTAAAAAGTTTTCTTAATAGATGCTGTATGTGGCATGAAGGAATCCTACCCAAGACTGGGGAAAAGTAAAAATGAGCTAATTGTGATCATAGCTTTCACTTGCAGATCACTTTCCAGCTTAGAAAACTCTTCATACAATACATTTCTTTTCAAAAAATAAGCTTTATTTTTTAGAATAGCTTTAAATATACAGAGAAGATACAGGGATTGTACAGAGTTCCCATATACTTCATACCAAGTTTACTCCATCATTAACATCATGGCATATTTGCTACAATTAATGAACTGATATTAACACATTATCTTTCACTTAAGTCTACAGTTTGTTTGGGTTTCCTTTAGTTTTCATCTGCCGTTCTGTAAAGGATCCTATCCAGGATACCACACGACATTTAGTCATTTTGTTTCTTTGGGTTTCTCTTGACTGTGACAGTTTCTCAGACTCTTGTTTCTTGATGACCTTGACAGTTTTGAGGAGTATTGGTCATGTGTAGTGTAGGATGTCCCTCTATTGGGGTTTGTCTGATACTTCTCCCGAGGATTAAATTGGGGTGATGGGTTTTGAAGAGAAAGAACGTGGGGGTAAACTGCCATCTTCATCAAATCATGTCAAGATGCCTATGATCAACATGACTTATTGCTTTTGTTGTTGACCTTGGTTACCTGGCTCAGGTGGTGTTTGTTAGGTTTCCCCCCATACAGTTACCCTTCCCCCTGCCCTTTTCCATCTTACACTCTTAGAAGGAAGTCACTACAGGGAGTTGGGTCCCACCTCCTTGAAGGAAGACTATCTATAAAAATTACTTGAAATTCTTCTTTGTGAGTGATTTATCTCTTCTCTTACTTGTTTTTTTATTTAATCACTAATTGTATTAGTGTGAACTCATGGACATTGATTTCATACTTTTATTTATAGCGCAGCACACTTTATTTTTTTTGTTCTGTAAGTTTCTTTGAAATATATTTAATCTTCAGGAGCACCCATTAGGCAGTAAGTGAAAGGTTGGGTCAGAGAGGTTAAGTGAGTTGCTGAAAGACACACATTCAGAACTGTACCCAAATTATGCGACTCACAGGCATTGCTCATTGTTTGGCAGCAGGAAGCCTCCAAAGTAGTGGAGAAATTGGCCAATAAAGGAACAATTGCAGGACTGGGTATTGTAGGATGAAGACAAAATATATGTTCTAGTAACTATTTAATTCAATAAATATTAAGCACCAATTACATGTGCTGGCATTTTAGGAGAACTTTAATGTCTTCAGACCTCTGAAACTGTATTAATTTTCCTGAAATACATAAAGAAGAACAGGATGACTTATTAAGGCCAAGAATTAAAGAGAAGCAATTAGGTTGGAAGGTATGGTAGCATCTCCCTCTCTGAAGGCCTGAGCCAACATTGCAGCATTTTGGAATCATTACTGTTTTGTCCAATTTATAAAATTATAATCTTTGCCCCTTTGGCTCTATGATTCATGTTTTTAAAATTTCACTCTGAGCCCCATAGTAAATATAAGACTTATTTGGTTGGAAATGGTTCCATGTTTCTAGTCCTCCAAATTATGTTGCATTTCTTCTTCTATTAAAATGGGTATTTATAGAAAAATTAACTTTTGAATCACTGATGTATTGCATTTGAATTTTAGTTCCATTTTCATTGTAGTTCAATAAACATTTTTTTAAGCAACCATAAGTTTAAATTCTTGGTTTTGTTATTACGTTATTTTGGTTAGTGATTTTATTAGTTTAAAAAAGATTTTAGGGGCGCCTGGGTGGCACAGAGGTTAAGTGTCTGCCTTCGGCTCAGGGCGTGATCCCGGTGTTCTGGGATCGAGCCCCATGTTGGGCTCCTCTGATAGGAGCCTGCTTCTTCCTCTCCCACTCCCCCAGCTGTGTTCCCTCTCTCGCTGGCTGTCTCTCTCTCTGTCAAATAAATAAATAAAATCTTAAAAAAAAAAGATTTTAAAAATTCAAACAAGAAAGTTTAATTTCATAATGGTTCTAAAACACATGAAGTAGTTACAATGTAAATGTAGAATTAAGGAATATTATCATTCCATACTTTATGTATTACTATTTTGGCATCTAATGTATAATAATTTAAAAATTATCTTATCCAAAGTATTGCAAGTTAATCTATCTTTGTTTTATGCATCCCTTGATCCTATCTGATATTATCCTAGTGCCAAATCTTTGTAAGTTTTGAATTCTGACTCACATTTCAAAATTGTTTCTTTGGGAAAAGAAAAACCACTCCTGAGATGGTTAAACAGGTATCAGGTTTAACTTTGCAAAGCTATCTTTGGGCTGTGAGTCTAGAATTATATTTTAAGAAATATGGTATTGACTACTATACCTTTTATTCTATAAATCAGTAGACACTATGTTAGGAAGAAGTATTTGGAGAAATGACATTGTGTCAACTTCAGAACCTACTCTTAATTATTGAATCTGAAAATTAACTAATGTTTGTTATTGTATTGCCATAAAGTCCACCCATTAAAATATTAATTACTATGTAATTTGCTCGTACAGTGTGATGCATAGATTATTCTGAGTAGATACCTACTAATTATATATTTAGTACCTGACTAAAGATGACATCCATTTGTTCCATCTTTAGTATTTCAATTTATAATGTTCAAAACAATGTTAGAAGTTTGCTAAGTTAACTTTGGTACTAACACACACACACATACACACACACACACACACACACACACACTCATAGATTGATAGAATCTGGGGTTAAGAGACTCTCTTCCTCTGAATATGGGAGTCCCTGGTGCAGTGTCACTGGCCCATCAGCACTTCTCTGTGCTCTGCTAGAGCACCTCACACAGTAGAAACATTTTATTTTTAGAGGCAGCCTATTCCAGTATTGGGCAGCTCTAAATGGTTAGAAAGCCAGTGTCTGCGTCTATTTAATCTTTTCTCATCGATCTCCTGTTAATCAGCTATCTCCCCAAGAATGCTGCATTATGGAGACAGTGACTTACAGTTATCTTACAATAACAAACCTTTATTTTTACATTTATGTGTCTGCAGAGGAACCATATTCAGCCTATCTGTGCTGGGCTGAGCCTTGCTCCAGACTCAGGTTAGATTAGGTCTGTTTCACACTTGTGCATTCTGGGGCCCAGGCAGAAGGGGCAGCATCTGTCAGGCTCATGTTCTCAGTGATGGCTGGAGCATGACAAACAAGCCAAAGAATGCAGGCACGTTTAAGGTCTCTGCTTGCATCAGTTCCCTGATAGTCCATTGTGAAAGCACATCATATGGCCCAGCTAAGCATGAGTGGAGCAAGGATGGGCACTCTGTCCACAGTGGGAGCAAGGGGGCAGGAACATTTGCTGGACAATAATTCAGAATATCATGCCTCTTAAATCTGATCTCTGCATGAAAGCAGGTCATTCTAAGCATCCCCTCCTATTGCAAATGAAGTGACTGAGAATCAGAAAGATTAAATATCTGGCCTCGGGATACGTTCAGTGCAAAAGCTAGGAAGTTAATTGAGATCTGAGTCCAAAGCTGCTTTTCTTTGGGCTTTGTTCTGTTCCTTGTGCCCACTGCCTCACCCTCATCCAGCGTCTTTCTCTCTTTCTCTCTATTTACATACATTGATGTTGGAAAACAGTGTCATACTTCCCTAAAGATTTCTCTTTTCAAGCTTTAGTGTTCTACCTTCAGTGTCTTTTTATTTTCCAGGTGAACCCAGGCTCCTAGCATATATAATCACCATTGTCTTCCACTCACAAGCATGGTGAAGTCTGTTACTACAACTAGACAAAATATTGAGGATAACTTCACAGAGATAATAATTCAGTGTATGTTTTGACCAGTTTGGGATTCAGTAAGACTCTGTAAGTGACATCTTAAAAACTCTGGGAGATGTGTGTGGTGGAGAAATATACATACTTACTATCAAGACCATCAAATTCTTTTTAAATTTTACTTGGATTTATGGAGCACCTGGGTGGCTTAGTCAGTTAAGCCTCTGCCTTCGGCTCAGGTCATGATCCTGGGGTCTTGAGACTGAACCCTGAGCCCTGTTTCTGGCTCTCTTTTCAGTGGGAGTGTGCTTCTCCCTCTCCCTCTGCCCCTAATCCTCCCTCATGCTCTCTCTCACTCTCTTGTGTGAGCTTTCTCTCTCAAATAAATACATAAAATCTAAAAAAAAATTTTTTACTTGGATTCTTAAAAATTTTAAGTATTTAAAGATACTAATTTTATTTATTTATCTCATTTTTAAATTAATTTTTTAAGTTTTTATTTTAATCCAGTTAACATACAGTGTTACATTAGTTTCAGGTATACAATATAGTGATTCAACATTTCCATATAAATACCAGGTGCTCATCACAAGAAGTGCCCTCCCTAATCTCTATCACCTATTTAACCCATCCTGTCACCCCTCCTCCCTCTGGTAACCATCAATTTTTTCTCTATAATTAAGGGTCTGTTTCTTAATTTGTCTCTCTCTCTTTTCCATTTGCTAATTTGTTTTATTTTTTTAAATCTACGTAAGAGTGAAATTATACAGTATTTGTCTTTCATGGACTTATTTCACTTAGCATTATTCTCTCTAGCTCCATGCATGTCATTGCAAATGGCAAGATTTCATTCCTTTTATGATTGAATAATATTCCCTTGTCTATATACACCCCATTGTGTATATATATGTTTATATATATACACACACCTTTTTCTTTATCCATTCATCAATCAGTGGACACTTTGGGCAGTGTCTGTATCTTGGCTATTGTAAGTACTGCTGGCATAAGCATTGGGGTGCATGTATCCCTTCGAATTAGTGTTCTTGTATTCTTTGGGTAAATATCCAGTAGTGCAATTGCTGGATCATAGTTTTAACTTTTTGAGGAACCTCAATACTGTTTTCCCCGGTGGCTGACCAGTTTGCATTCCCACCAAAAGTGCACGAGAGTTTCTTTTTCTCCACATCCTAGCCAACACCTGTTGTGTCTTGTATTGTTGATTTTAGTCACTCTGACAGTTGTGAGGTGATCTCTCATTGTAGTTTTGATCTGCATTTCCCTGATGATAAGTGATGTCTGTTGGCTATCTGGATGTCTTCTTTGGAGAAATGGCTCTTCATGTCTTCTTGCCCATTTTTTAATTGGATTATTTGGTTTTTGGGTGTTTGGATTATTTGGTTTCTGGGTGTTGAGATTTATAAGTACTTTATATATTTTGGATACTAATCCTTTATTGGATATGTCATTTACAAATATCTTCTCTCATTCCATAGATTGCCTTTTAGTTTTATTGATTGTTCCCTTCACTGTGCAGAAGCTAAAAAGTACTAATTTTAAAGTGGTTGTGGTAGCTTTTAGGGATGTTAGTGGATTTCTTTCTTCTAGTGATTTTAATGGTTTCAGGATTTTTTTTCTTTTTATTCACGAAATAGAAGACAGTATTTCTTATTTGGAAAAGAGGGAAAAGTGCCTTAATACTTTAAGCCTCACAGTGCTTCCATGCAGTCAAATTGGGCCTTCTGGTATAATCTGAATCTGGTCAATGTTATGAAAACCAACCATTACATGACACAAATCCTCTTTATCTGGACCAGACCTAAACCATGAAAAGGATACCTTGTATCTCTGTTAAATAATCTTAAGAGATGTAACGTTTAGTTGGATACAAATTCATATCAATTGCATACCATTTTATTTCTTCTTAAAATGAATATGTCTATAAATATTCATATTTTCAATTTTTATATTAATCTATTCAACATATATGTTTATCCCATCTACTAAAAACTAAGTACTCCTTAAGCCCTATGAGAGAATAAAGGAGAGTAAAGATACTTCTGTCCTCATAACAGCTACAAATAATTCTCAGTGGTAAGATAATTCTGACAGATGAAGTTGCAGAGAAAATTGCAAAAATGTAAGGAAAAGGACCAGGGTGTGGGTTTGCCAGAGCACCCCTGTATGACCCTAGGCAAGGCACTTTTCTCATGGAATTTTACTTTCTTCATTTGGAAAAAAAAAAAAGATAATACTGGAAACCCTTTTAGGATTTTCTAGAAATAAAATGAATTAATGAATGAAACATCTTTATAAAATATCTGTCTTATGAATGGTCAGTAAGTACTAGCTTTTTTTCTATAAGCAACATAACTTATATGTCCTCTGAAATAAAAAGCTATGGAATAGACATTGAAAATGTTCAATTATTAGCAAGACTTGATCTTTCTTAGCACATCTTTACATTCTTTTCTTTCTTAAAGATTTTATTTTATTTTACTTATAAGATTTTATTCATTTGAGAGAGGGAGAGAGAGAGACAGGATGAGCAGGGGGAGGGGCAAAGGGAGAGGGAGAAGCAGACTCCCTGCTGAGCAGGTTGCCAGACACGTGGCTTGATCCCAGGACCCTGAGATCATGACCTGAACTGAAGTCAGACACTTAACCAACTGAGCCACCTAGACACCACAGTGAATCCTTACCTTCTTAATATTTATATAAAAAAGAAGTTCTTTAAATTTCACCCTAAATATAAATATAACTATATGAGTTCTTGGATTCATACCTTAAAAAGAGTTGGCATGAAAAAATAGCTATACTTCTTGTGCCATGTATTTTAGTGAAATCTGATCACAAACTTTTCTTTTACAATATTTCATAGAACATGACAAAATCAGAACTGGCATTGGGATATTTACTCTTATTACACATTTACAAAATTGCAAGAAAAAAATAAAAATAAGTGTTCCCCAAATATCCATCTTATCTCTTTAAAATATTTTCTATGTTAGAAAAAGACTTCTTTAAATCCTAAAATGAACTGAAAAAAAGAAGCATATTCATTGGTTTGATTAAAAAAAAAAACCCAATTGAAACATATGTAAGCAATTAAACTAGGAAATAGAAGAAATATGATGAGGGATGCCTGGGTGGCTCAGTCAGTTAAGCTTCTGCCTTTGGCTCAGGTCATGATCCCAGGGTCCTGGGATTGAGCCCAGCATTAGGCTCCTTGCTTGGCAGGGAGCCTACTTCTCTCTCTGCCTGCTGCTCCTCCTTCCTCCCTCTCCCCCTCTCGTGCTTGCTCTCTCTTTCTCTCTCTCTCACTCTTTCTTTCTGACAAAAAAATAAATAAAATCTTTAAAAGAAAGAAAAAGAAGAAATATGATGGTTTTTAAAAAGCTTTAGACCAAAAGTTAGATGCCTCATTCCTAAATGTAGATGTGCAATTTACTAGCCATATATCCTTTTATTAGCTATTTGGTCCTTTGCATACTCAATTTCTTAATCTGTTAAGTAGAAATGACATTTCTGATGCTAACCATGCAAGGCCTTTGTAAATTTCAGTTGCGGGAAGGCACGTGAAACCACTTAGCAAACTCTAGAGTGCTATATTGGTGAAGGCATTGTTTTCACTGTCATCATCTTTATCAGGGTAGTAAGTAAATCAAGAGGCTTGCTCCCTACATTCACTGATAAGTACATACATATTATAAATTGTGTCTTCCAGGAAGGATGTTTCTTCTTATAACTTAAAGATATTTTAATCCCCTATAGCTGTTGTATGTGCCAATGAATATATTTGCATTTTCTAACTGACATAAACTGTGAAAATGGGTGACAAGATGTATATTGCCAGAGGACGTTTTAATCCCCATAGAATGTTAACTCAGGAGTTGATTTTATGTGATCATAATGACCATCTTCTAACTTCTTCGGAGACCAGGTCACTGGAGCTTAGGAAAAGATACTTACATTTTCTCCAAATAAATATATTTTGCCTCTATTAAAACTCTGTTAACATTAAAATATGACACCTTAAAAATAAAATTCAGATGAGGTTTTGATCTGTGTGATTACAGCATAAACATCTCTGAATCTTAATTATTCTCTTCTTTTTAGTCTCGTGAGATCTCTGTAAATTAAAATCCTCATGGACTCACGTTTATCATTAAAATCTAACATTTTACTAAGGTGATACTGTAAGCTGGATCTTCAAAACCTATGTTAAGTGTATTATTTCATTATTCATTAACCATCACAGGTTATTTTTCTCATTTTGCATTGAGGAAGTTGAAGTTTAAAGATGTTTAACTGTCCTCTACCAGACATGAAGACTGATAGATCTGTTGTAAGAAAGACCTGAGTGTCTCCTCCAAATATGTTAACTTTTCCCTCATGGCTCCTGTCCTGTGCAAGTTTTTTTTATATGATCTAATATATTTCTCCAATCTTAACTTCCAAGCCACTCAACAATTATTACCTTATTCTTCAATCATCTACTGAATCATTTAGTTTTAAAATTATGTTCTTATTTCCTGGACTTTTGAGCATTGAACTTGAATCTCCTTGAGTACTCTTACTATTTTTTTTTTAGATCAAACATCCTCTGTCTCCTTGAGCAGCTGTATTTGGGTAAAAATCCATTTTGTTTCTTTTTCCTTTCTCTAGATCCTTTTTTTTTTTTTTTCCTGTTTATGATTGACACTTAAAGCTCAGTTCTGGCTGTTAAGCAAAATCAGTGAAAATGATAGAGTTTCTGTGGGCTGGAATGTTATCAGTCTTCTGCTGAGGCATCAGGAAGGAGCCATTCTTTCTACTCTTGCCTTAACTACAAATTCTAAAGGGCTCCCAAGCTCAGGATATAGAGGAGACCAGTTTATCTGTTCATCTTGCCCATTAGGTCCTCCAGGATCTATGTCACTCTTCCTTTAGAGCCACTGAGAATCCGATTCTCTATATCATAAGTGGACTGATTCATTCTTGTTGGTTTTCACCCCCTGATCCCAAAGCTTCTTGAGGCCAAGTAGGAAAAAATCCTGTGCTTGTTGTTCTCCATACAGCATTGATGTTTGAAGCCATACTATCTCCAGGTCTGATGACTCAAGAAGTTCTTCCTAGGACAGACTGCTGATTGGTTAGCAGTTGGTGAGGAGGTCTGTTGGGATCCTGTCCACCAAAGACTTACTACTGAGGCATTTGAAATGGTAGTGTACATTTATATGAACATAGATCAAGAATCAGTGCCATTATGGGGAAAAAAAAGAGATACCTTTAAACTGTTTCCACACACAAGTGATTTATAGCTTAATTGCAAATTAAAAATAAATGTTCACTCCTTGTGTGTTGGGTTACTCACCCCTCATGTTCAAGTGATACATAGTTCACTGGTCTTAATAAAAGAAGACCACTTTCTTTTTTCTTTTATGGGCATGAAGTTTACCTCTTGAGATCTTCATTGTTATATACTTATTTCTTTTTTTTTTTTTTTAAGATTTTATTTATTTATTTGACAGAGGGAGAGGCAGGGAGAGAGGGAACACAAGCAGGGGGAGTGAAAGAGGAAGAAGCAGGCTTCTCACTGAGCAGGGAGCCCGATGCGGGGCTTGATCTCAGAACGCTGGGATTATGACCTGAGCCGAAGGCAGACACTTAACGACTGAGTCACCCAGGCCTCCCAGTTATATACTTATTTCAAATTGCATGAATTCATGTGCAAATAGTTGGAATAAGCTTTACTAATTCTTAATTTTTTAAAGATTTAAAAGTTTATTTTAGAGGGATGTGTGGGTGGCTCAGTCAGTTAAGCATCTGCCTTTGGCTCAAGTCATGATCCCAGGGTCCTGGGATTGAGTCCTGCATCGGGCTCTCTGTTCAGTGGGGAAGCTGCTTCTCCCTCTGCCTCTCCCCCTGCTCAAGCTCTCTCTCTCTCCCTCTGACAAATAAATAAATACAATCTTTAAAAAAATTTTTTTTATTTTAGAGAGAGAGGGCATGTGGGCAGGGGGAGGGGCAGATGGAGAGGGAGAGAGAATCCTCAAGCAGACTCCTCGCTGAGTGTGGAACCTGATGTGGGGCTCAATCTCAGGACCCTGAGATCATGACCTGAGCCAAAGTCAAGAGTTGGCTACTTAACTGACTGAGCCACCCAGGTGCCCAGGCTTTACTAATTCCGAACTACATGCAGCTCCTCACAAGAAGAATATTATATGATAGATGGACTCATTGGATGTTTTTGATTTTTGTATTTTTTCGGTTGTGATAAAGGAGAGATCTGAATTCTGTGCACTCATAGGTAGCTTGTGTTGCCTGAAAATGCCATACTTCCAAAAGTATGAGGGAAAATTGTTGATGCACACTTTTGAGTTAAATGAACTATTTTATTCTAGTATATGTTTTTATGAATGTAATTATTACTCATTGAAATTCTCAAGCATGTTTCAGTTACTGTTGGAACATTTTTACCTTAAAGGATAGTTCAAAGGACAAACAGTTTCACTGGATCTTTTTTTTTTTTAATTTTATGTATTTATTTGAGAGAGAGTGAGAGAGAGAGCGCACAAGCAGGGTGCAGGGTAGAGGGAGAAACAGACTCCCCATTGAGCAGGGAGCCCCATGTGGGGCTCGATCTCACTTGGGATCGTGGCCTGAGCCAAGGGCAGACCTGTAACTGACTGAGCCACCCAGGTGCCCCTCACTGGATCTTTATAGACTCTCTCTCTGGGTAAATCTCAAATGTTAGTTGCTTAACTTCTATGAAAACTAAATTTGTTATTGTCCCAAATGTCCTATGACACATGACTGATAACATAAATGATTTATTTTCTGTTTTAATTATAATTGTAAAGGTGTGGGTAAGTATTGTTTACATTATGTATACTATTCCTCTAGCAGTTCCTATTTGCATTAATATTTAGGCTATTTTTTTCCCTTTTTAAATGATATCAGGAATTCAGGGAAAATGCTGCTTCTTTGCCAGTCAAGTAAAAGGTAGCTTATTAATGTGGTATTTTTTCATGAAACGATATATTTCGCCTTCTCAAAATGATAGATTTGATCATGCGGCAGTCTGGGCAGTTGGTTTTGATTTGGCATGTAGAAACTCTGTCAATTTTTGCCTTCACCATCTGCCAAATGTGGGTTATAACAAATGCTCCCCAGGCTTTCTCTATTTCTCAAAGCTCTGAGACATATGAATTTCTTCCAGAATTCCAGAAAATATTGTCACTGTTGAAACTGTCCATTTCTTCAACTGCAAGGAGCTCACATCACACTTTTTTTCAGTATAAAATGATCTGTCTAGGTGATAGCAAAGCTATTTTTCTTTAGTTATTCATAAAATCCTTATAATAGAGTGTTAGATAATACTGAGTTACCAATTCCAACACTTTTCATTTTTAAGGATAGTGAAATTGAGACAAAGAAAGATTATTTCTTTACTCCAATTTTACACAGCTAATTAGTGCTCAAAGTAAGAATAGATATTAGATTTGCTGACATCTAATTCATCATGCTACTGTGTGAACGTGAATACTTGGAAGGTGAAGGCAGTGCTATTTTATCAGTGAAAGGACAACTAAACAATCAATGTCCTGAGAAATAAAAAATAACAATCATAAATGCTTTTGACTGAATGCTTACTATATCTAAACTTTATTCATTTATTTTTTTTAAAAAAGATTTTATTTATTTGTCAGAGAGAGGTCACACAACAGGGGGAGCAGCAGGCTCCCTGCCAAGTAAGGAGCCCGATGTGGGACTTGATCCTCGAACCCTAAGATCGGGATCTGAGCTGAGGGCAGATACTTAACTGACTGAGCCACCCAGGCATCCTTTTATCTAGGCTTTAAAAGAGATATCTAAATGAGTCAAAAGAGCCCTCCTAAACCTTTAAAGGCAGATATAATTTTCCCATTTTCCTGTTGACACCACGGAGACGTAGAGAATCATGACCGGGACAGTGGCAATGCTGTTATGAAGACTTCAAACTTCATTAATAACATTTAATTCCTTGAGGCAATCTATGAACATAGGTAGTGTGGCAAGGGTAGCCACCAGTAAATATATCACCTAGAACTGCTCTTTCCCTTGTTGTGTTATGAGAATAATTGGAACTGGATTGATCTCAAGAAGGTTTTAGAGTCTAGAGAAAGATTTCCACCAGAAATACCATTTTAGACTTAAGTGTCTTCACAATGATTAGACTTTTCTTATAGCAAACTACTTTTATTGTTTGTCTTTATTCAACTACCATGTGTTATATACTATACGATGCCATGAAAACTGAATCAGTACACAGACCAGTTTTATTAGCCTCTCTTCTCACAGAGTTTCTGAGGAAGCATGGGAAGTTCTATAAAGTAAATATTGGTGTTGTATTAAATGATGCAAAGGACTGATGGGAACGTGGAGGGAGACTTCCTTTATGAGTGAGAATGGAAGAAAAGGAAGCAGTCTTTCATAGTGGGGGAGGCATTCCACCCAGGAGAAATAACCCCCATGTAGGCATGGAAATGGGAAGGATCTTGGCCTGTTCAACAAATTAGAGTTCGCTGTGGCTATTGCTTAGGAATGAAGGATGATAGTTTAGAATAGGGTGAGAGATAGGCAGGTGCGTGGCATAATACATCCTTTGTCTTGTTGATGTTTTTATCAGTGACTCCCAAGGGATGCCTGGCCTGGAAGGGGAGTGACGGAATCAGATAGTTTGATGCCACTGCAGTTGTGTAGGCCACACAATCATGCAGTTTGGACTGAGATCTCATAAAGCAGATTTGGGTAGATATTGAATGTGTTCCTGGAGTCAAATATATAAGACTTGATAGATTTTATTTGATAGGTGATAATACAGAAGGAATCAAGGGGAAACTCCTAGGTGTTTTACTTTGTCAACTAAATGGTTGGGTCCAGTTAACTACGATGAAGATAATTTGGTTAGGAATACATTTTGGGGGAAGGGATGGTGAAAATTAAGTGCTATGTATCGGGAATGGTCATGTTGGTAAAGTTATTACCTTCCAGACAGAGATATCAATAACTAGGTAGATAAATGAACCAGAGTTCAGGGGAGTCTGAATTGGAAATGTACATTTATTTTTTATTTATTTTATTTTATTTTTATTTTTTTTAAGATTTTATTTATTTATTTGACAGAGAGAGAGACAGCCAGCGAGAGAAGGAACACAGGCAGGGGGAGTAGGAGAGAAAGAAGCAGGCTCCTGGCAGAGGAGCCTGATGCGGGGCTCGATCCCAGGACTCTGGGATCATGCCCTGAGCCGAAAGCAGATGCTTAACGACTGAGGTGCCCCTGGATATGTACATTTAGATGTCATTAGTTTATTGATGAGGTTCATATCAGTGAGAATGGAAGTAACCACCATGAGACTGTGTCTGTCAGAGTCCCAACAGCAAATAGATAGCATGTCAGATTAAGAGGATTTACTTTCAAGGGGCTAATAACTGGTGTGTCACGACTCCTCATCCATAGGGACAGCAGACCAACTGGTATGAATTATAACTACTCTCCAGGGATTCATTGAGTCTGAGGGGACTCTTGGGAAGGAGGCAGAGGACAAGTGCTCTGTCCTCATTCTTCTCCTTCCCTCCTATTTTCTGTTGATGCTGTCTACTGGCCAAATACACCTGGAAGTCAGAGATGTAAATATTACAGGCTGTTGGTGTAATCATGTAGGCCAGTGTCCTAGCATCGTAAAGAGGGTGGAGAAGGCAGGGGAGAGATCTAAGGGAGCAAATAGATGATGCCTGGTACATAGAGCAAAGTATTTTAAAATCAAGAGTATAGAGCTCATTCTCTTTTTTCTTGCTTGCTTTCAATGGTCTATGAATATAAAGGAAATGTAGAAGATAACTATTTTGTTTTCTCCCCAGGGTATGATGAAAATTAAATTACTTTAGACCCTGGAAGTCACCCTGAAAAATTTAAAGCCTTACATTGTCATTAGTATTGTTCTTTCTAAGGCCAGGTCTCCCATAGAGTGAAGGAAAGCACAGCCTATGTTAGAAAAACAAATCCAATTTTGTGGAGGCTCAGTTAATTTCTTGGAAGATCAGAACCCTGGAAAAAAGGAGGATGACGGCACTGAGTAAAAACTTGGGAAATTATTTTATGTAGCAACTGAAACTTGCTACTTTTGTCTCCTCCTCCTGTGTTTTATAAGCACTTTTATTATACTTGTAATAAAAATGCTGTGATTAAAAAATAAACAGATAGAAATACAAATCTCAGAATGTATTTTGCTATAGTAAAAGTTAAGAAAGAAAGTTAAGGACTGAAATCATCTGTTATGTTTTCTGTTATAATTAAAATACAGGGGTAAAACATATGATTAGAAATGTTATGGAAATGATTTGTATGGAAATCATTGTAATAATCTGACACTGTTTTCATTTGATTTTCATTTCCCTAGTAGTTGGAAGTCAGCTGGAGAATTTTTAAAGGAACCCAATCAGAGAGAAAATCCCACGTGGCCAGAAAGTAAAATTTAAATTAATGCTATTGTCTTAAAGTGTAGTAATTAAATAGCAGGCCATATTCAGATATGTCAAATAGCTAAATGGCTCGTATATTTGATTAGTAATTTTGTATCAGACATAAAAGTCACCAACAGCATTTTTTAACAGAAATGATTTTAGTCTGTAATGTCTAGTAAGTTTTATAAGTTAAAGTGAATTTGTAAAGCTGCTATTTAGAAGGAGAAAGGTGATCAGTTTTTATTTCCTTAATTCTGTTAAGTTTTCGAAGAGAAATATAGAGCCAAAAGCAAGACTTAAAATAATTAGAATGTGTATTTTCTCTTTATTTTTGTCTTTAATTTAGGGATCTAAAAAGATCTGCTATTATCTTGGAAGTTATGTTATAGAACCCCTGAGTTAAACTCATAGCCCTACACTCATGAAATACTGAGTCAGAGAATAAATGGAAAAGCCTATTTTTATTATAAGTTCAGAATATTTTTCAGAAAGAAGGCTAACATTTTTCCATTAATAGCTTTTACTATTTTCTTTAAGAAAAAAATAAAAACAACAAAAGACTATTGACGTATTAGTTTGCAATATTACTTTAAGTAACATGTGCTTTATTGTTTGCTTCAAAGAAATCAGAACACTATAATATTTTTAGTTTTCAATATCCATATGTTGTAAATGTTTGTCCAGCATTTTATTAAGCAGAGTGTTTATCAACCGGCATCCCTATAGTTGGCAATGATATTAATGACTCCAAAAATGTGAACAAATTTGAAGTGTTTCCATGAGCATCAAAAGAATAATTATGCCTGGCATCATTTTAGTATTAGATATATTTTGTATCTTTGTTTCTTAAAGATTCACAACCCACGTATGGCATGAGGGAAAACAATCTCAGCCAGAATATTTGGCATACTGCATTTTCTTTAAAGACCAAAGCCTGTATAATGTATCTCAGTGTATATCCAGTTATCTCGTAAATCTGTTGTATGTTCTGATTTGACAAATAACGTTTTCTTTTTTAGCTGTTTAAGATCATTTTTAAACTTGAAATAATCTCATTAAAAGTATGCATGCAGTACAGTGATACTCTCAGCAGTGCCCTGCTCTCCTCTGGATCATGGTTCAGGGCAGGCATGTTCAGTGTGTCCATTGTCTGGATGGCTAAGGTGAGGTGAAGCTCTTTGCTTACAGTGAGCCCCAGTGTTTTAAGCTGCTTTTTTGCACATTGAAATGCAGAGGCAAGAGGTAAAACTCTTTACAATTACATATCTGGCTGGCAAAGACACACCCAGTAGCTTTTCATCACTTACTTATCTTTAACAGTAAATGGATTAATGTGGTTTACTTTTACCAGGTACATAATAGGATTCCTTTGATTTCAATGGACTCCCTGCTTTAAAATGTTAATTCCTATTGGCACCAACTCTCTTCTGTAAAAGACCAAGACAAAATCTTGAGGCACTGCAAAACTGCCTTGGTCACTCAGACTGCTGAGCAGATTTGCTTCGTACTCATCACAATTTTATCATGGAGATAAATGACCTTTAAAAGCTTTTCTTAGCTTTCCCTAGTACAAGGCTGGTAAACTCTGAGAGACCCTTGATTCCTAAGCCCTTGGCAAAAGAATTCTGGGACCCATATATGTCATCTCATTTTCAGTGCCATTTTTCTTCTGCTTTCTTTTGATTGACACTTTTTTTTTTCTGTGCCATATTTTCCTTTGATCCAGCTGGATAGATAGTCTCATCACAGAAATGTCCTTTAGTATTACATGTATCAGTTGCTATTTAACAAGAGTGATAGGTATAAAGAACATACAGATTTAAAATTCTTATCTACTTTATTTTACATTTTGCAGGCAGAAATTTTACTTAAAATTTTTTTTTTTTACATAGACAGTAATAAAAACATAAGTTAGGAGTTTGAGCAAAAAACATGGTATAACTAGTGAGTTGAAGAAACCCTCTGAACCAATGTATGCAATTGAGGCAAAGCCCAAAACATAACTACCTTAACTTTGTCCTCTGAATTATCTAGATTACAAAACCTGATCTTTCTAAGTAACTGTGTATCTCAGACTTCGCTTTGCTATTTTATAAATAGGGTCCTAGCATAGATAATTAACTTTTATTAAAAGAAATGTCAGTGCTAAGGCTGGTGTGGCAATGATCCATGGACAACCCTGGTCAGTGCACAGCCCTGGGTAGCTCTGATAACACTTACTCGTATTTGTCTCCATACACATATACGAAGTGGGACTCCAAGATATAAAGTAGCGATGGCTAATTCAAGTCTTTTAAAGGCAGCGCCCTCTAGAGCTTTAACAAAAACAGTACAGTCAGCGTTATATCCCTGTAGAACTCCACCATTAAAGACAATGCAACCCTCACTGGTATTTCATGTGTAGTTGTGAAAAAGGTGTGTGGGTTGTCTCATTTTCACACTTTCCAGGAGACAGTGATATTTTGTTAGCAAGAGTGAGAACAGTGAAATCAACAAAATGCCATGTTCCTGAGCTCATTTTAGTTATGGCTGTCCAACCTATAGTATGTATTTTTATTATGATTAAATGCATTCATTTAAAAAATGTGAAAATAACTATGGGTGTCATTCATCTTTATGTTCTTTTCCTTTATTACTGCTGTATTTCATATGAAATAGTTTTGAGCAATTAGAATTGGCTTAGATATATATGGAATGGGGAGAATGTAATGATTTGTTGGTCCCCACACATGGGAGAGAGTAACAAGGAGGAGAATGCATGGCAAAGATGGGATGGTGGGAAAGAATGTTTTCCAGAAGACAAAGTTCCCTTCATAACATTTCCCACAGATGTCCAGATAAAAATAACAGCTGGGATGTCAGCGGAGACTGAATGAGTTTACTTAATCAAATCATTACCTTTATCGTGCACTTTGGTTGGATTTTGAAAAGTTTGCTGAAAGGGTGGTGTCTTTAAAACTATGCAGATGACGTACCCCCTATAGAACATGATATTTGAAGTTTTGCCCTTAAAAAGTGTCTCTGCTGTGCTATGTCTAATGCTGAAATTCCACATCATGGAAGGAAGGTAGATGAGAGCAAAGCCAGTTGGTAAGGTCCATGAGACACTGTGGCCAGTGAGAGGGGCTGTGTCCTTCCTAAAGGATCACAAACCCCATTTTAAATCCACTGTGGAACCAAAAACAAGGCAAACTGCCGGTACAAAGGCCTCCCACCTGCCAACAGCATGGGATAGAGGTGATATCGTTTATAGGGCTGGACATCTGAGAAGGAGGCATTCCTACAACTCTAGAGCTGATTTGCTCGTCAATGTTTTCTTTCTAGTCCAAGAATTTACTACTGTGAAACCTAATTAAGATCATTGTTAGGTAGAAACAGTGACTTGTATAATCACAGGTGAATCATTACCGGTCACGGAGTAGAAAGATGACACTTTTATTAGAGAAATATTTCTCCTTTTGGGTCTCCAAAGCAGAGATTATAGCCTTCATAAAAGTGAAAACATAGCTTCAATCAGAGCTTAAATTATCTCATGGTTGAAAATGTGCTTCTAAGCATCCAGTGGCATGTTTTTTGATCTTTTAGTTAGTATGGAAAATATGATTCTCCTCGCAATATGAAAATTTAATTCATCTAATTAGCTCTTGGATTTTTTTTGTTTGTTACAGTATTTCTTAACTAGTAAAAATAAGTGGGATGCATTCTTTATATTTTTAGTAGTAATTGTCAAATAATGTTGCAGACATTTTCTGATTTATGGAAATCGTGCTCATGAGAAAATGATCTATAATCCATGTGTGCCAAGGGCTCTCTCTCCATCCTGCTACCCCTGAGATGGAACATGGTGGCAAAGAGCAAAGAAGGGGAGGAAAGACCTTTCCATCTTTTATTATGATTGTGATTATGATTATGATTAAATATCATTGAGACATAGGACATCATTGACTTGGGGCCCCTAATTCTTAGTGCCAGAAGGTTAACATTTTAGTGAACATGGGATTCTGTATGTTTCTGGCATCACAGAAGTCAGATATCTGAATCGTTTCTCCATAGAGATATTCCTAACACACTACATTGTAATGGCAGCTTTATTGAGATATAATTCATGTGTCATAGTATTCACCTTAAGTGTAAAATTCATTGTTTTTTTGTATGTATACAGAGTTGTGCAACCATCATCATAATATAATTGTAGAACATTTCATCACCCCAAGTAGACTGCTCAGATCCATTAGTAATACCCCCCATTCTCCTCACTCCCAGCCCGAAGCAACCACTAATCTGCTTCTGTCTCCACAGATTTGCTAATTCTTGACATTTCATATAAATGTGTGTGTGACTGGCATTTTCACTTAGTATGTTTTCAAGACCCATCCATGTTTTACCATGTATTAGTGACTCATTCCCTTTTATGGCCAAATATATTCTGTTGTAGGGAAATACCACATTTTGTTTATCTGTTCTTTAGGTGATAGAAATTTTGGCTGTCTCCACTTTGTGGCTATTATGAAGAATGCTGCCTTGGACATTTGTGTCCATGTTTTTGTGCAGAAGCACATTACAACGTACACTTAGTTTCTAGAATCCTGATGGTAACTTTTCCTGGTCTGCAGAACACACCTGCTGACCCACATGTAATATTAAATTGCATCAGAATCTTTTCAGGTTAGAGTGGATGAAGATTTCTTTTTTTTTTTTTTTTAAGATTTTATTTATTTATTTGACAGAGAGAGAGACAGCCAGCGAGAAGAGGTAACACAAGCAGGGGGAGTGGGAGAGGAAGAAGCAGGCTCCCAGCTGAGGAGCCTGATGTGGGGCTCGATCCCAGAACGCCGGGATCACGCCCTGAGCGTGAAGGCAGACGCTTAATGACTGAACCACGCAGGCGCCCCTGGATGAAGATTTCTATTTTAACCCCTTTACTTTGCTGATAAGAAAACTGGAAAGCCCATGAAGTTAGTAAGTTGCCCACAGTCTTGCTGCTCCAAAGAGTCAGCACTGAAACTCAAGGTCTGCTGGAGGCTTAGCCTAGAATTCTTCATGTTGTGCGTTATATAACCAAATTGGATGCAGTTGAACTGAACTAGATTCATATGAGCTCACCTGGGAACCTAATTTTTATGTTTTTTCTTTAGAGAATATATTTGTTTTACAAATGGTCCACATATAATTGAACTTTTGTTAGGTGCTATATCTGATGCTTCAAAGAGTGTGTATGTATGTAGTATGTTAGGTATTAACATGCATATTCACATGCATGTAATATTTTAATGATGACATTACTTTTTTAAGATTTTATTTATTTAGGAGAGAGAGAGAGAGAGGGAGAGAGGGAATGAACAGGGGGGAGTGCAGAGGGAAAGGGACAAGCAGAATTCCTGCTGAGTGGGGAGCCAGATGCAGGGCTGGATCCCAGGACCCTGAGATCATGATCTGAGCTGAAGTCAGATGCTTAACTGACTGAGCCACCCAGGCATCCCTGATGACATTCTTTATAATGACTTTGACTTTTGTTTTTCTTGAATTTGCTATAAGACAACACTTACAAAGAATGTCATGCATGTCAATTATATCTCAATAGAGCTGGAGAAATTTATGTTTTTCTTGACTTTGAATTTGCATGTTTTTCATCTAACAGCATGTATCTGTTGAACATAAATATGGACTTAATATTAGATATTTTGAAATTCAGGAGAAAATACAATTATATTAAGGAGTCAAAATAATACAACTAATGGACAAGGAAGTGAATAATGGAGAGTTAAGTTGCATGTTCTAAGGTCTGTTTCAGCAAATACACAGATATGACTATTAAAATACAGATTTCGATGACACTCTTTATCCTAATTAGAAATAGCACCTTGACAAAAAGATCTACTTCTTTGAGCCTAAGTGACATTATATTTGAGTGGATTAGATATGCTGATTTCTAGAGTGTCTTACAGCTATAAAATGCTGTGCTATAAATGGTACCATGAGTTATTTTGAGGAATACAAACACAGGTGTAATGGATATATGTTCAAATATATCAGATGCAAGTGAATGGAATGGACAAAGGTACAAAGTGAATAGGGCTCTAGAAGGACCTGTGTCTTGTTCCAGCTCTGTTCTGCTGCTAAAAGCTTGTGTGACTTTCTGGGTTTGTATCTTTCTAGGTGGAAGATAATAGATGTGTCCCTGCCCTTTATTGCTATGCAACAAGATATTGGCTCTTCCATTCTCAGGTAGCATGGTGAAGGTCTTCCAACAATTAGGGAAGTGTGCAGGAATCCCCAGCCTGGATGTGACTAGGAGCCTTAATAGGAACAAGGCTATGAAGAAGGGAAAGGGTTACATGTATAGAAAAATATACTTTTATTAAAAGACCACCTTAGAAACAGTTTTTCTGTTATCAGGCCTGTCATTTTCCAGAATGTTAGCTGCTGACTTGAAGAAAAATACAACTGGAGAAGCAGGACACTGCCCTGCCATTTGAACTAAAAGTTAGTTATATAGGGTTGTAGGGGTCCTATTTTTGGAAGATTCTACTTCAGAAACACAGCTGGCTCTTTTTTCTGCCCCCCTCCAAAGCTGTTTCTTCTTTAAAGGAAATTTCTATTCACTCTTTGCCAGGCAACAACACTTTGCAGCAATGCTATTGTCATTAAACATTGTGTTTAAGATTTGCCATTATTATCAGCAATAAAAAGAAAAGTCTTATCTTCAATAAGAGGTTGAACTCCACTGTCATCCATAGGCTGAGATTCCACCCTGGATGGAAAACTGCTGGTTGTGGGAACCAGAGTGGCTGGTGCTTTCTAATGGGTAGAAGAAACATGTATCCTTGCCAGGGACACTTGTCACCCTTGTACCACAACCCACTGTCTTTCTGCAGTAGAATTTTCAATACTGTCTCCCCTTTTTTGGGGGGGGGTTGAACGTCCATGTTTGTAACTGTTATCCTGGTAAATGAAAACTCTGTGATAAAGATACCTACATCACTGCTAATGACATTCTTTTAGTGGGCTTCCTTGAGGAAGACTTTCTGTCATAAATTATTGTAATATAATGTGCTTGATTGACTTAAAGGAAAACAGTAATAGCTTACATTGATGGAACTTGTTTGCTGAGTCATCTCCTCATTGTGATACTTTTGCTGGTCACATGGCTCACATTTACCTCCTGAGCCTGGATCTCCTGTCATCTCCTGTTGGAGGGAGGCACTGAGACTCAGGAGAATTCAGTGACTTGTTAGAATCACAAAGTTAATTAGTACTAAGGTCACTTCTTGATTTTCCATCAAACTGTAGGAAAATGACATTGTTTCTACTGGTTTTACAAAAACAATTTGTAATTGGCCTTGAGGGAGTCTGAGAATGGCAGTCAAAGCACACCAGTGGCAGCTGGGCAAACACCAGCTTCCCTTCTGTTTTTTGACCCCTCCCGGTGGCTCTGGTTAGTGGGTTCTAGTCAAGGGAACATTTAGAAACAAATGTTAGCCTCTGCAAGCGTTGCTGAGGTCAGAGTGCAGAGGAAGGGGTTTGGGGTAAGGTTGGCACTGGTGATTGGGTCTGACTCTATGATGTGCAGAGCTGGCCTTAATAGTCAGACTTGAGCAGTAACCTGGCAGATGAGTGTAGATGGGACCTGAAGTCAGCAGGATGGGGAGGTGTGGGGGGCTGGGCCTGGGCGACTCAGGTAGCTGGGTGAGGGACTTTAACAGCAGGCATCCTGGACTGTGTGTAGCCATGAGGCAGGCAGCGTCCTGGTGGAAGCAGGGGTACATGTGGGGCTCCATGAACCCTGGATGTGGTGCTTGGACCAGAAGAGGGCAGGGCATACAGGGAGCTTCTGACTTGCAGCAGTTTATTATACCACATACCATAATTGTGGAAGATGGAAGCTAAACAGATTAGTTAAAAGAATAAATGAATGGATGAGTGACTAAAATATAAATGGTTGAATAATGGATCCAACTCCAAGTTAGGAAGCCGTCTTCATCCTGCCTCACTGTTATTTCCTTGGTTTTTCTCATGTCAGGAAGCAGAGGGGCCCAAGATATGTGCCCCCAGCACGTGCTAGTTGAGCATTTCTCTGCAGATCATCTCCCAGGAATCAAATAAAGAGGATATTGGAGACCAGTGCTTGAAAGTGAGTTTTGGCACATTGCCCCATTCTTACCTTGGCAAGTCTGATCTTGTTTTGGTTCCTGTCTGGGGCTTGCAGTGTCCGTTTATATACTACATTTCACACTTTGATTATTGCCTTCGAATCCCCATTTGTAAGGGCCTGGTTTTTGTTACTATTTCAATGCATTAGGGTGCCTTTGTTAATGTGTACTCTGTTTTCTTAAAAATTAAGGGTCATTTATCTTTATTCTTTTTCTTACAGGGAACATCCCTGAGCAAGCAGGCAGTGCCTGTGTACTTTGCTTCTTCTAATTCTGTAAGCCAGGTAGAATTCAGGTCTAGTGCTTGTAGGTTGGAGTTTCCTTTACTATAAGCTGCT
Organism: Ursus arctos; assembly: GCF_023065955.2. Lineage (NCBI taxonomy): Eukaryota > Metazoa > Chordata > Mammalia > Carnivora > Ursidae > Ursus > Ursus arctos. The sequence continues at coordinate 10,129,020 of NW_026623078.1, forward strand.
GGTCTTTGTATTGTACCTTCGGATGGCTATGAGCTTGAATCCATGAAGCAATGCTATGAATAGCTACCAATTTATTTCAGTGAATTCTAAAACCTGTTAAAAATAGAACCTTGCAGAGACTTCATTTTCTTCTCTGTTTCTATAGCTCATGTGACAAAACATGTCTCTGTAAATCTTTTCAATTTCAAAGAACTTTGCTTTGCTTTCCTACTAATGTCTGACTAAAAAAAATTATTTCTAAAGCTCAAAATGAGAAAAATGGTTTGAATCAAATCTGTTAAATTCCCACAATTTATTTTCAACTTAACACAAGTTAAAGTGAATATATGTGTATTTCACGCTTGTCACAGTGCTTGTTCATAGTTGGTCCTTAGTGTGATCATTAATTTTGTGTCAAGACCAAAGTACCCAGATAATTGACCAAGCATTATTCTTGATGTTTCTCTAAAGGTGTTTGGCTCAGGTCATGATCTCAGGGTCATGAGGTTAAGCCCTGAGTCGGCTTCATGCTGTGCGTGGAGCCTGCTTAAGATTGTCTCTATCTCTCACCCTCCGTGCCTCCCCCAACTCAAAAAAATAAAGGTATTTTTATATGAAATTAACATTTAAATTGGTAGAATTGAGTAAAGCAGATTGCCCCCCATTACGTGGGGGGGCCTCTAAGCAACTGTAGGCCTTAATAGAACTGACCTCCTCCGACAGGAGGGAGCTCTGCCAGCTCACTGCCTTTGGACTCAAGCTGCAGTGTCAGTTCCTTCCTGGGTGCAAGCCTGCCCTGCAGATTTAGATTTGCCCCTTTCCACAGCCGTGTGATCCAGTTCCTTAAATCGAATCTCTCTCTTTCTGTGTCTAGGTACCCCCCTCCCCCACACCATGCTCTGTGTCTCTGATGAGCCCTGACTAATACACTTAGCCACATTGGGTTTTGTCATTTCTTCCTTCTCATGAGGTGGCAAACCTTTGGTGCACGTGTGTCCTGCTCACCTTTGCAATCTTCCATCCTAGCACAATCCCGGCATGAGGAAGATGCACAGTCATGTTTATTAAAATAAATTAGACACCTCCTTTTTTTCATTTTTATTATATTCCTATTTTCTTTTCCCTTTTTAACCAGTATTTTATATTTAACCAGGTCAGTGACAATAAGTATGCATTAGTGATGTCCATGACACAATGAAGTTTTTAAAAATATCTATGAATGTCCAAGATAGATGGAATTATGCTTCAGTATGATTTTGAAATTTTGGATATTTTGTTTCTTCTATAGCTGGTAGTCATATGGTACCTGAAGTACTGCCCAGACATATTAGTGCCAATATTTAATATAAATTAGAGGTCTTTGGTTTTTTTTACAGAAAGAGAAAGCACAAGTGGGAGGAGAGGGGCACAGGAAGAGGGAGAGAGAGAATCTCAAGCAGGCTCCACACCCAGGGCAGAGCCTGACACAGGACTCCATCTCACAACCCTTAGATCATGACCTGAGGCAAAATCAAAAGTTGGACGCTTAACTGACTGAGCCACCCAGACACCCCTATCAATTAGAGTTTCTATGTACGGTATTCACTGAAGCAAATGGAAATTATACATGGCACATGGAGCAGGTTAGGCTATAGAATTTCTGACCTTTATTTTCAGTTAAAACAGGAAACACTGAACTGATACTATTTCTTGTTAAATGATGTCTAGTACTGCACACCTTTTTTGTTGAATGATTGTGTTTTAAGTGTTATCCTGGTAAATGAAAACCTGAGGTAAAGAATACCTGCAAAACTGCTAATGGCCTTCTTTACCTTGGGTGAAGGAAACTGGCATTGACTGCTCCCTGTAAGGTATTAAAATTGCATGATTTAATTATTCATCAGCAATATTGGACTTGCGTATTTGTTACACTTACAGGAGTGAGGGATTTGTGTTAAGTAAATGGTGATAGGCTACACATACTTAGCTGTAAGAAGGCAGTTTTCTACTGCAGATTGTAACATGTCTGGTTACAGAGAGCAGGACATTTAATAGGTGGTGATGATGATGATGGTGGTGGTGATGGAATCCAGTGGCCCTTTTCACACTTCTTTCTTCATGCACAGCTGAATATGTATGTGGGGTCTGAGGCCTGAATGTATTTACCAGTAGAACAACTTGCTGGTTAATTAGCTTGTTCTCTTCCTAAGGGCTTCTGCTCTGATTTTCATGCTTACTCACCTGAGCAGAGAATAAAATCAGACAATGACTTATCAGTGAGAGCTCAAGAGAGTTCTTGCTCTAGACAGCAGGACAATGATCTCTATGGAAATTTGACATCTACATATTCAGACACCTGACTTACATTTCCGGAAGGCAGTGTGAGGATCTCCATTAATCACCATCCCCTACCTCCACCAGAAGGATTCAGTTTTTAGATAACAGAGAATTTTTTAATGAACATAGTATAAATAGGTACCACTCTGGCTTATGTGATTTCAAAGACATTTCAGACCAAATGTTATGTCACAAAATTTAGCTTATTTCTACTGTCTTTCTTTCCTACATGGTATGTTTACTAATTTACTGAGTTTTTCCTTTGTTTAGAGATCTTTCATTTTACCTTTTATTTTGTTTAATGAATATTAAAGCCAATTTATTTTTTGTTGTTCAGCCTTTTATGTTGGGCCTTCTTATTCCGCCCCTTCATGCACTACTTAAATTTTTGTGCATCTTCCTCTGTTTTTTCCTAGTATTTTTACCATGTAATATTCATATCTAAAATATACTTTGTTTCTATTTCTAATTGAATTTTATTTATTTTCTATTTTTCTTACCTCTCCTAGGAAAATGGTGGGAAAAAAATATGCTTTGGAGTCTGACTGTTTGGGTTTTAATCATTGGTCACGTTGCTCCTGTCATGCCTCAGCTAGGTATCTTTAAAAAGGAACTAAGAAATATATGTATGTTCATGGAGTTGTTACAAATTGTAGATTTGCCCTTGAAATACAGTCAGTACTTCAGATATATTAGTTACCGTTGTTGTTTTTCTTTTTTTAGAATAGTCTATTGCAGATTCCAGTCCTTCTTACTAAAACATAGATTTTTGTCTCTGCAAATGATTTATTTTTATTCTACTTTTTTCATTCCAGTAGTAGTTAATCTGTGATAAACAAAGGATGTGATGACTTGTGAAATCATTTTCTTTATTCTGTAGTCATATTTTGTATGTACTACTCTGTACGTCTAGCACATAATAAATGCTCAATAAATATTTGTTTTATGACTGTAATGCAAAGCTAACAGCTGTATTACAGTTTATGTAAGTTTGGTGTCATATCATGAATTTGCCAACAATATATTTTTCCATCTTTCTATAAACAATATCAGCAAGTGTTTTTGTGTTCTATTTATCATTTGGAGGGCGCCGTGCTAGACAATACCATGAATAATAATAAAAGCTAACACTTCCTTAACACTCAGTATTGGCTAGCATTGCTCCAAGTGCTTGAGCGAATTATAATCCTTTTAATATCCTCAGGAAGCTGGACCTGTTGATTTCTATTTTGCAGATGAGTACACTGACTCACAGAAAGGGTAAGTGGCTGCCACAAGTCACATGGTTAATAAAGTAGCATAGTAGGGCTTTGAGCAATGCCTTTCTGGCTTTGGATTCTGTGCCTTTAATAATTATTCTGTATTTCCACCAAAATGCAGAGTCCGTGTTACCAGGGAACTTACAGCCTATCACATTATGGTGTTTGTCACCACGCAACATAGCCGTTTGTTCTGTCTCATTCGATCTACCACGGGGTCTACTTTTGTAGATAGTGGTGTGGTTTTGGAATATAGGTTAGGTTTGGTAAGGTGAGGTCCGGAGCCAATGACCAAGAAAGAATTCTCGAGATGTCTTTTGTGCAAAATGGTGGTTTTATTAAAGCATGAGGACAGGACACGTGGGCAGAAAGAGCTGCTGTACCAGGGTTGTGAAGGGTGGCTGATTATATGCTTGGGGTTGGGAGAGGTAAGGAAAAAGGGAGGTTTTCAAAAGAACTTTCATTGCTAAAGAGGACTTACAAGATACCGGAGGCCTTGCCATTGTCAAGTTAAGGTTGGTTTTCCCTCCAGCAAGACATTAACATTAAGATAGTCGGGACCTTCCTGAAAAAATGTCTCGCGTGTCCAACCCAGAAGTAGGGGGGAGAAGGAGGTTGTGTGGTGTCAGCCTCACTTTGTCTTCAGGGAGATTTCTGCTCCCTCATCAATGTAAGCCTATGAGCTTTTCTGTCTTGGTTTATTTTCTGCTTTGGTACACAGATTTGCTTAGTGCCTATATGGTGATGAAATTTTCATTGATAAAGTGATAAAATCTTCACTATTCATCAGTTTTTGTTTTCAATTTTTGCCAATTTATTATAATGTATAGACTGGGATTATGTACTAATGCGTTAATTTGGACAAGAAAAAAAAAGCTCAGTAAATGAAATCTTTAACCTTTTCTCAATCTACCTTTACCATGACAGTGTCAGGTCTTCTGAGTTTAGTCCTTTCTCTGAACTGTCTCTTTCATATGCAAGGAGAATTGGTAGGTGTTAATTATCACCAAAAGTGAGATTAAAGCAACAAAAATTCCATTAAGCAGAATTAATTACTAGGCTGGCATTTAACTGAAAGTTTTTAAGCAAATAATAAGAGGCCATGAACATGTACATCTTACTATTGACAGTTATAGTTTAAAATAATGATTATTAAAATAATCTGTTTCCCAGCATCTCTTTCACTTTCCTCAAGAAGTGAGTGTGCACTTGTCTATGCTGATACAAGAGTGAGGGTATTCTCCTCACTGTTTGTCCCATCCTCATCCTACAGGCCATTGAAAAATTGCTCTACTCCTCTTGCAAGCCCAGATGTGTTTCCTCTATACCTGGTGGACATTCTTTGTTTTCTCTGCACAGAAATACAATGGTAACTGCTCAGTATATATTTATGTTTAGATATGCCGTTTTTAAGAGAGCAAAGATTTTGGCAGAGAAGAATGAATATGGTTTCTGTTCTTCTGATTTCTCTGTGTCCAAAGCCACTGCTCACGTATTTCATTGAATTTGATGACTTGATATGTTCTCCAAATACCATGTTAGTTTATGGAATTTCAACACCTTACCTATCATCCTAATCATAGCATATATTTTGTCTCAAGAATAGGTATGGTAATTAATGTTATGTGTCAATTTACCTGGCCATAGGATGCTGAGATTAACTGTTATTCCTGGTTGTGTCTTTGTGACTGTTTTGGGGCAAGATTAGCATTTGAATGGCAGATTCAGTAAAGTAGGCAGCCCTCCCCAATGTGGGTGGGCCTCATCCAATTTGTTGAGGGCCTGAATAGTACAAAAGGTGGAGGAAAAAGGAATTAGCCCCCTTTTTCTGCCTTGCTGCTAATTTGGGACATCTTATCTCATCTTTTTTTGCCTTTGGACTCAGGTTTTCACCATTGGCTTTCCTGGATCTCAGGGCTTTGGTGTTAGACTGAATTACGTCATTGACTGGTTTCCAGAGTCTCCAGCTTTCAGACAGCAGGTCTTGGACATCTGCTTCCATAACTGTGTGAGCCAGTTCCTCATAATAAATATCTGTCTATCTGTCTATCCATCTATCATCTATAGTCATGTCTCCTATTGATTCTTATTATGTGATGAACCTTGAGTAATACAACAGATTTAACTCTTTTACTTTTGGTTCTTGTGACTTGAGGGGTAACAGTAAAGAACACATCCAAAAACACTTCCCACAGCAAGTTGACCCAGCGCCTGACTTTGAGTTAATCTTTTAGTTCCTAAATTTTCAAAAGAATCTGAAATAGAAAGGTTCCTGGGTGAGTTATTAAAAATATATAAAATGAATCAGACATGATCTTTGCCCTGAAAAGATTCATAGTAAAGTCCCAGGTCACTATGAGCAGAAAGTGTCTTCCTATTCAGGTGAGAAAATACAGAGTTGGGAGGATCAGATGCAGCTTTGTGAGGAAGGTAATTCCTAAGCTAGATTTTGAAGAATAATGAAGACCTTTCTTCTCCCAGGCTGACGAGACAGCATTTATTTTTCAGTTTAATCACAGTTATATATTTACATATACTGTGCTCTGATGTTTCAGAAAACTAAAAGGGAAGCCACTCCGGATACACTAGGAGTAATACTAGATCTTTCCACTGGTTTGATGTTGACTTGAGGCAACGGCCAACGTTGAAGGGAAAATAGCAAAAACTAGGCTGCATCTAAAACTTGAGGGGCTTGAGTGCCAAGTAAAGGGACTTGGATAAAGTCTGGAGGAATGGGATGGGAAGTGAACAAGTCTGAGCTTTGGATATTTTAATTTAAGAACAGTGTGTAAAATGGATTAGAGGTGGAATGAGAGAACAATTAGGTGATAGCATATTCAGATCAAGGTAGCTACTGTATTGGCAGCTTGTGTATGTATGTTTAATTCAATTAAAGCTCTCTGGTCTGATTATTTTCTTAATGAGGTGGTTGAACTAATTTTTTTAGGAGGCTTAGTCCACTTCTTAAATTTCCTTTTTTTTTTTTTTTTTTTTTTTAAAGATTTTATTTATTTATGTGACAGAGAGACAGCCAGCGAGAGAGGGAACACAGCAGGGGGAGTGGGAGAGGAAGAAGCAGGCTCATAGCGGAGGAGCCTGATGTGGGACTCGATCCCGGAATGCCGGGATCACGCCCTGAGCCGAAGGCAGACGCTTTAATGACTGCGCCACCCAGGCGCCCCTTAAATTTCCTTTTTTGATTGATTATGAATCTTTAAGAACTCAATGGCTTTAATACAATGAAACCATGGATTTCTTTCACCACAGGATCCATATATCAGCTCACAGAGAATTGTATGATGTAGAAAAATTCCTAAAGCAAATTTATTTTATTTTAATTCATTTGATTTTTCAAACTACATTTGTGACATATGGCATTTTGCACTGGGCACGTGAGAGAACACAGATAGCTGCGTTATCAAAATAATGACACGGTATAGATTCTAAGTTTATAGAACTTGAAAATAAGTGGTTTCTTCCTCCTCTCCTCTCCTCAGATACACTCCAAATATGGTTGATGATGCATGTACCAATATTTGCAGCTTTTTGATGATGAGATTAAGGATCATGTGTATTTTTTTTCCTCCTGGTGTACTGTACTACTGAATGCTAACAAGACGATCTCATGCTTTTAGTATTTATTTTAATCCACTTGCCATGATGCCCTACTGATTGAAGGGAACATTTAGACCAATCTTGGGATGATTGGCAGGGGTTGGTTGAAGATACTAGTCTGGTTAAAGTCTGGCTAATGTCTATTAAAGGGTTTTTCAGTGACCTGAAACTCTACTAATATCTTTGTACCTCACCTTTTTGCAAAAATTCTCAGTGTGTGTATGGTGAGTAAGATTGACACACAGTTTCAACAGCTGTGGGTAGTGCTGCAGAGACATGTGTTGAAATATATTGCATTCTTCTAGTAATACATGTAAGCCATACATATAATTTTTAATTTATTCAACATCTAGCATTTGGTGGCCTTCTCAGATCAGAGCAGTGACTGTCTCCTCAGGATACATGCAGTTGTTTTAGATGATTATTTCTCTTCTGGAATTTCCAAAATAATTAATAACAAATTATTCATTTCATTAGAGAAATTAGCACTTACTACTTGCATCCAAATTATAATCAGATGTCTGTCTTTTTTTTTTTTAATTTCATAAGATTCCTGCCTAGTTGAGTTGAGGGTCAGAGAAAGGAATAACTTAAGCATTTCTAACCGCTGTGTCTCTAGAGAAGGACAATTCGGCTGTCCTAGATTCTACAGCTAGTGAGACTGGCAAACAGCTTATGGTTCTTTTTTTTTTAAATCCTAGAGACCCCTTTTTTCTTACCTTGAACAGTTGGCAGCTGTGTTTAGGGAGTGATGCCAAGTCTAAGCAAAGTTGACTTAAAGGTGTAGGGCATGTGGGGGAACTAGTGGCACCGTGAATGCACAGGAGACTGAGCTCCAAGCTGGCTTCAGGTAAAAAGAGACTTTCAGATGAGATGAAATTCGCTGCTTTCGTTTGGTGAGTCCCGGCTTTCATAAAATATGCACCAGTGTGTTTTAAAAAACTAAAAAAATAATTCAAGCAAGATAGAAATATGTGTACAAAGAAATATAGGTTTGAAAAAAAGAGTATTCTTCTAATGTCTTTAGTATCCTTTCAATATATTTCAATATATAGGTCAAATCAATTGAATTTAGGACTTTAGAATAAGATTGGAGATGCAGAGATTGAGAAAGGAATATTTGGAAAAATAAAAGTGAAACCAGCATTGATAATTCTGATCCTGTTTGATAATACATATAACATTTCATTTCAGCAGGATGATATTTCTACAATTAGTCTGGCCATTGCATTAGAGTCTGTATTTTTATTCGAATTAGAGAGTGTTCTTGGCGTTATGCACATTATCATCTTAGAGGAGAGGAAAGCATGTTAACATTTTACTAGAAATCCCAGTTTTCCTACGGTTAGACTACTAGGTTGTTTCCTTTTTGAATACACTAAAATTAACCATTAGTTCAGGTTTTTATTTTGTTATACTAGGAAACATGCTGTTTTCCAAAGTGAATGAATGTAGCTTCCAACATTTCAAATCATCCAGCTGTCTTTTTGTTCCTATCTAGAAGCACAGGCAATAACTCCATTAGCAAGTCATAAAAACCACAGACTGATAATTTTTAATTACAAAAAATCACCTTAGATTTCCAAATGGAGGTCAATGAAGTAAAACAACCACCATAACAATATTAATTAATGAGGACTAATACTTGCTGAGTCCTCCATATTGTATAGAGTGCTTTTATGTATTTTATTAGCTTTTGCACTTAACAATTCTATGAGATAGGTAGATAAATCATTATTAAAATAACTTTTCTACAAGGGGAATTTATATTCCTAAGGACATATAGTTAAAAAGTGGTAAAATAATTCTCAAGCCTTTTGATTCCAAATTTCTTCTTCTTTCAACCATTCTCAGGATGATGCATAAGGGATTTTTTTTTTTTTCCTTTTGGCTTCAGTAAGAGATAGCTCTGGCCCAGAAATTTGGAGAACACATCCCCCACATGCCAGATCACTGATTTACTAGCTGCATGACCCAATGGCTCCTTTCATTAACTATAAATTGAGGGCTTTGAACTAGATAATTTTAAGTACTTTCAGCTATAAAATTTGGTGATTCTATTTAAAGTAGTGTAAGATGTTTCAGAAAAAATTATATCTACAATAATATGTTTTATTGCTGAAAGTTTCCCAGAATGTATTCTGAAAATATTAGTTTCATATATGTCAATATATATTGTGTCATAAAAGGGTTTTATGGGCAATTGGTTTTGGGAAATTCAGGGTAAAACAAATTTAGACATCTATTTATGGTAGGACTTCTGGGTAACTTTAACAGATGAAGTACGGAGTGAAACTAGAAAAAGGGCATGTGGAATGAAAATGTCCAGGTGTGCATTAGCAGGTGCACTTCTCAGGAGGGTTGGATGGTCCAGAGAATGCTCCCTATGGAAACCCATCATAGCCCAAACCTGCAGAGCCTGTTCTCAGTCAGCAAATCATTGTGTCTAACTATACCTTTTCTCTTCCAAAATGATTTCGGGGTTGCTAAGGGCTGTGTATTTCAAGACATATTTGGTGAATTAAAATTTAAAGAATCTTACTAAATATAACTGCAACATAAGATTTAGAATGTCTGAATTCATAGTGATCTCAGATGCTGAGATCATTCATCAGCGTTCAAGAGATGTTTTCATTCTTCGTTTATGGTAGTGTTAGATGAAAGGATTGCTAAAATTTCTTGGAATTTTGTATTAGGGATCCTTGACTTAGTTTACCTTTATATGCTATTTAGTGTTGACTTTATGATGCAATGCTATTCAACTAAGTTTCAATGAATTGTCACAAAATACATAGCAACATTCGCCTTCAAGATCCTTGTAATTTTTTCTGGGTTGTAGAGTTGGCACACGGTCTCTACAACTCCTGATAATGTTTTTGTTTCTGTTTTTGTTTTTAATTGTGCTTAGGAGAAGAACACTATGAAGCTGAGCTGAATGTTTTGGTCTTTCACAGACCTTGTAAGATAGCTCTCCAATAACCATTACAGACAGGTTGTCCATGGACATAAATCATAGGTGGTCCACGAGGAGGGGACTGTTACTTTCAGTTTGGGGAAAGATTTATCCTGTTTTACAACAGCGTTGTTGTGTGCCTGCAATACTTGCAAAAACATATTTACACATTCAACATCTTCATTTGTTGATACGTAATTTGAACAGTTTTTGTCATTGTTTCTGACAAATTAACAAGGTTGAGAATTTGCTAACTTGCTTCTTTCATCATTTTTCTTTTCTTTTCTTTCTTTTTTTTATTCTTTTATTTATCTTGGTGGTAGGGCACATGGAATTCACTTTCATTTATTTTTCAATTAACAGCTTCTTTCAGAAACTGTATTTGTTCCCTGAGTCATTTATTCTTCTTATTTTATTTCAAAAATTGGGATGGAAAGAGAATTGGAAAGATCTACTACTGTTTTTGACAGCTATTATTAATTTTCAAGATTCATATCCCAGTTTACTATACAGCAATAATTCATCCAAATGTACCTTTCAGTCAGTGGCAGATCTAATAAGATTTTATATCTTTTTTGAGGGGAAAGCAGGGCCTTCTTTGAAGGCTCCGTGTGTAAATATTTATGTGGAAAATGAAGGAATGGGAAGAGAAGACTTCTTTGTTTTTGTAAAGTGAGGTAAGTGCTGTTGATGCAAAGCAAACCACTCACTTATTTTCTGCATTTTTACGTTTTAATATTTATTTCCAAAATATTTTCCTTGATTTTTCCCAGGCCAAGAGGCTGACTGAGGCAAACTGCTTCCTGTGTTTGTGAAACTTAGATGTAAGTGTGTGTGTTTGGGAGGGACAGGGGAAGGAGAAATAAAACATGACACTGGTCAATGTTCAGCAAAGAATTTTACAATCTCACGACAAAAGAAAAGTGACTTAAACTTGTCCAAGGAAGCCTTTTTCTAAGGAGGTAAGATTTAAACTGAGCTGTGATCAATAAAACAAAGCCAAGTACTGAAGAGTGGGGAATAGGTCACGAAGCAGCTGGAGGGGAGTTGCCCCGGTGCTTGTTCAAAGAACCAAAGGAGAGAGGAAGGGCACCGTGGATCCTGGTCATGTGGAGAATTTTAAAGCCAAGGAGAGGAGTTTCAACTTAATTCTGAGTACAAGAGGAAGCCACCAGCAGGTTTTAAGCAAGATTAAATGGCATGATTCCATTTGTTTTGAAGAGATCACTGTCTATATTATGTGCAAAAAAGAATTGCAGTCAAGGAGGCAGCTCAGAGACCAGGTGGGCTCTGTTCTAGTGACCCACAGGACAGGTGCTGATGCTTTGCACAGAGGACATGCTGGTGAGGAAAAATAGATGTATTTTGGGCTCTGAGCTCATGATTTAATTACAAGGTGTGGAAAAGCACAGTCATTCCAAACCACCCAATTCAAAGAGAAGGAAGACCACGCTGAAAGGGAAAGCCGGTGGGAAGTAGAGAGCTGAGAGATACGGTTCTAGAGGATGAAGTAAGGATGGATCTGACATCCCCTCAGAATCCCTAATCAGACTCAGTGCATAAAAGCAGGCACACAACTGTAAAACATCTTTGTACCACTCCTTGTACTACACCCATAAGAATTTTAGAGGATTTTCTTCAGAAATAAAAAATAGTCTCATAAAACAAACAAAAAGTACACAGACTGTACTTTTGTTCATTCTCCCTTTAAATGTAAAATCCTACTTTTGAAGACAGAAAGGATCTTAAAGTCTGTTAAAATCTAAGCCTTCATTCTGGCAAACGAAGATGCTCACATCCGGAAAGGGTTACACCATATGCAAGGCCCCTTGACCAACAGTGTGCTGATTAGACCTAGGACCTCATTCTTCTGCTGCCCATTCCAGTACTAGTTATATCAGAGTTTTATACTGAATTAAGAGCTTGAAGGAAATGTTTCAAGAGAAAAATTAAGTAGGAAAACAGAGCAGAAGAATAATGGGTGTGTGGACAGAAACTTGGAGGTTAAGGGGCAGGCCATTTGGTCTGGGCATTTGGCTTGGGCAGGGTTCTCTAAGGCTAGAGATACTCATGGAGATGTTACTGTGGATCACTTACCTTTCCTCAAAGGAAGACAAAACATAAATACTGTCTCTCCTCTTGACCCTCACTGTGGTCTCTGCCACCTAATGATCCCATGCTGCAGCACCAAAACATTCTGTCTTCCATCCTCAGATGCTGAGGGTCAGGGCCTCCTTGGGAACGTAGTTAGGTGTGCTGCTCTGTGTATGCACGTGTTTCTCTCTCATTTGTCTTCCCTGTTAGATGGCAAATTGCTCCAAGGCAGAAACTGTGTTACGATAAACTCAGAAGAAGGTTGCAGTAAGTGGATGTTGAGACTAGTGGGAAAGAGACCCTGCCCGGGGTATAATGCCACCTCTCCTACACACAGTCTTTGAAGTGTGAATCCTGACTTCCATTCTGCTTTTCTACTGTTGATCGTGTCATAGGTAGAACATGGAAAGGGAGGAATTCACAGCAAAAATTACTCAAAGTTGAGATTAGAAGACAAGAAAACACACACAGTTTCTGAGGTAGACACATAGAGGCTAAAACACTGCTTTAGAGTCTAGGAGGTCCTAAATTTCTTTCCTGGGAAAGCAGCCCATAATCTTGGTAACCATGGACAGGTGAACTTGTTTGAGCATTAATTTTAATATCTTCATAATGGGAAGTAGAAATTGATCATGTTACAAAGATGAAGGGACAACCATTTATGTTAATATGTGTATGATGCTTCACACAGATCAGCTTACTCACTGCTCATTCTCATTGTGTGTAAGTTGCTCATACCAAGATTCTGTGGTTTTGATGATAGTATTCTTTTTTTCCACAAGTCATTTTCATATCTTGCCCCTTCTACTTAACCTTTGCTCTTCCTTCTGGACCCTGTCTCTCTCTCCGTTTGTCTACACACATATGTGCTTAGGACTTACTCATTCTTGGGTGTTTAGCTTGGTCTGAGTAGGCTCCCAGTTCTTAGCTGCTTGTGGCACTCCATGGCTGTAGTAGCATCAGTCTCCAGATTCTTTAGGCTCTGTGTGGGCCGGGACCATGTTTGTCCTGTTTATTGATGGCCCAGGCATGGAGGCTGTTCAATGCATATTGGTTGAGCGTCCAATAAGAACTGTGCAGTGTCCATACTCACACCTCATGAGTGTGCAAGCAGCATATGCATGGTATTTATAGCTCTGTGTGTGTGTGTGTGTGTGTGTGTGTGTGTGTGTAGAAAGACAGCCAGGCAGATGCACATGGTTACTTATATCTACAGATTATTTCTTTGGGGAAACGTCTATCCTGCTAATGGAGCTTGCTGTTAAGAAGCAATCATCGTACCTAGATCGAAAGCACAAAATTTGCTGAATGTTGCTTGGCAGGCATACTTCATGCCATTAGGGTACTAGGCGGCACTGAGCCTCTTGAAATTCAGGGATAGAGTGAGTGAAGGGAAAAGACAAACCAGGAAAATATTGTGTTCTTGGTTCAGTTGTTTGAACAGATGCATTTTGCATCTACATTCTCTAAATAATCACCTTAAACTTTCATTTCTCTTTGCTGTTTTCAGTGTGTTCATTGTGTCAGATTGTAAATCATGTTCCTTTAAAAAATTTAGCTATGGTAAATTACATATGACAAAATTTTTCATCTTAACCATTCTTAAATAGTTTACTAATATTAAGTACATTCATACTGTTGGGCAACCAATTTCCAGAACCATTTTATCTTGCAAAATTGGAGCTATATCCATTAAATAACACCCCATTTTCCTCACAACCAGCCCCTGGCAATGGCTATACTACATCGTATTTGAATTTGATTCTGTAGACACTGTTGTACTTTAATTAAGGCCTGCTTGATACTGTAAAGAAACCAAGTGTTTGGACCAGCGATCGTTCTCATGTACACGCTCTGGATCCATTCATTCTGAAATTTTCGTGAATACCTCAGCTCTGAGAAGACTGATCCCTTTGCTCTTCTGACTTACACGTGGGCTCGGTCTCATACAAAATGCCCTGACCCAAATCTGTCTTCACTAATTCCTCCATATCCAGCCCCAGGGCCCTGATGTCTCCAGCAGAGGAGACTTTACCTCCTGACCTCCTGGTCCACAGTTGGGGGGCATCTTTGTTGCCCAGAGAGTTGCCTTGTGAAGGGTAGTATGAGCTCCCAACTTTATTCATTAAAAACTATGTTATAAATTATACTTGGGTGTGGTTGAAATAAAATTTAATTTCAGGTACTTTTTAATGAAGTGGTTCTGTGGTTTAGACCAAAAAATTAAATTTAATATGGGATAGGCTGGTGATGGGTATTAAGGAGGGCATGTATTGCATGGCGCACTGGGTGTTATACACAAGTAATGAATCGTGGAACTTTACATCAAAAACTAGGGATGTACTGTATGGTGACTAACATAATATAATGAAAAAATATTAAGAAAAAAATCACCACCACCACCAACAACAAAAATCAAAATAAATAAATAAATAACACAGTCTTTAGGAAAATGTGCTCCTAAGACTTAGAAACATTAAACCTAACTTTTGGTAAATGTTCATTCACTAACTGTACACTTGTAAGGTTTCTGTTGTGTTTTTCTCGATCTTGTTTGAAAAAAAGTATTTTTTTTTTTCCTTAGAGAAGACCTGTATTTCTAATAAAAATGGTGTGGATTCCCACTACAGGGCCTCATCTTTATAACTGCCAGTCTAGAGCTGGTGTACACATAAGACAGTGAAAAGCAATGTGTTTGTCTCTGGGGAGCTAAGGAAGAGATGCTTTTAAGTGTCTAACCTCTATCCAGGCTGGGTTCCTGATAGGCATTGAATTGAGTCCCCGGCAGGCCTGGGTATTAATCTGGGCAAAAGGAAAGGCGTATGAGTTAAAGAAGTATCAGAGAACAAGAACAAACAACAGTATTTGAATAATCTTAGCAATAGCAGAAGAAAAGGAAAAGAAGAAAGGGGGAGAGAAACAAATAAACTGGCGCCAGATCCCTATACAAGCCTCATAATTAGAAGAACCAGATAATACAGATTCAAATAGGGACCACTGGACTCTCCACTGGCTTCAGGCTCAGAAACTTTGCCTGTTGCTTTGATAGACCATGAAAGTCATTGGTTTTTTTTTTTGTTTTGTTTTGTTTTTTTTTGTCTTGAAGGCAGGCTAGACTGGAATGATAAAGAGTCTGGACTCTATGACATTTAGGTTTCTAATATTACACTATTACTTTCAAGGGCATTATTGATTAGAATAAGTCAAAAAGATGAACCGGTATCATTTGTTTTAGTCTGTCCTGCATTATGGTTAGTTGTTTACTTGTCTGCCACCGACTATGTTAAATGCAATATTAGAGAAGATGGCCATTTTACCACTACAACCTAGTATTTAATTCGATTGAATAGCTTTATCTTTTTAGGTGATCAATAATAGTTAAAATAATATAATTCATTCATCTTTTTATGCATTTTTACTTGTTTTATGAAATGTTTTTCTGTTCCTTAAAGTTTCATGAAAATGTTTTTCTTTCAGTTAAGTAATTAAATATGTTGCGTGCTCGTGCCTCTGTGTGTGTGTGTGTGTGTGTGTGTGCGTGTGTGTGTGTGCGTGTGTGTGTGTGTGTGTGTATAAAAGGACCTAGAAATCCTTGCCCTTGTTGGGCTTTCAGAGTATATAAACTTTCAAAAAAAATTTTTGTAGTGAAATAAGAGTATTAAGAAATAAAATGCTACTTTTAGAATATCTTTGTCTTAAGTTTATCTTTATGTTTGGGATGAGGATACTACTAATATTTTACCACAGATCTTTTTTAAGCAAAATAACCAAATCTAATCTGTGGAGAAAATAATAGCTTTAAAAGTAAAAGTCTTTGAGAAAAAAATGAGTGTGGTTATCAAAATAACCTGGTCCAAAATTTCATGTCTCCTTTTAAGTTAAAGAACATTATTCTTCCATTTCTGCATGAAGTTACTTATAAGGCAAAAGTTTGTCTGTGTTTGGGAAGTTTACCTGAGAATGTGAGGTCTTTCAACTGTAATATGAATGGGTACCTCAGTGGTATTCAACTGCTTAAGAAGTCAGCCTTTGAATCTTACTTTTTTTTTTAAATGTTTTTTTATTATATTATGTTAGTCACCATACAGTACATCCCTGGTTTCTGATGTAAAGTTCGATGATTCATTAATTGCGTATAACACCCAGTGCACCATGCAATACATGCCCTCCTTACTACCCATCTAAATCTTACTTTTTAAGCATTCAAGATATTTTGTGGAGTGTTAAATAACAAAAATTCAGACATGTAAATTTAAAGATCAAATTGGCTTTATTCAACAATTTGTGAATCTGGCAACATCCCACCTAGCAATAGAAAGGAGTTTTGCATAGCTGTAGGAAAGGACAAGTTTTTGAATACAGAAAGAGGGTGGGAAAAATTATTAGCAAAGAATGCATTGTTTCAGGCAAGGCATTGTTTCTACTCTCCTAAAGGAGAAAGAAGGAGTCTGTGGGGCAGATTATGTCACCAGTGCTGACCAGGTAACTCCATGTTGACTGATTAAAGTTTACATTCCTGGGAGAGGTTGAAGCTGCAGTTAGGTTAGGTATTAAGCCTTGGTTTGCTGATGTGGAGTTTAGCATAAGTGACTCCATTTTGGGCCTGCTGTCTCCTTTTTAACAGTTCTCCCCTTTTGATCATTCACAGTATAAGTAAGAAATGTGATCAAAATTTAAGGCATTGGCACCACTCAGCCAATTCTTGTACATTTTGTTGATCTTCTTTGTGGTATTCACAGGTCATGATGACTTCAGATTCACAATCTTTTTTTTTTTTTTTAAGATTTTATTTATTTATTTGACAGAGAGAGAGACAGCGAGATAGGGAACACAAGCAGAGGGAATGGGAGAGGGAGAAGCAGGCTCCCACCAAGCAGGGAGCCTGATGTGGGGCTCGATCCCAGGACCCTAGGATCATGACCTGAGCCAAAGGCAGACACTTAATGAGTGAGCCACCCAGGCACCCCCAGATTCACAATTTTTAAGTTGGACATGCTCTTCATTCCTTTTCTGAATTTCCAGTTTTAGGGAGATTATTTGCTTGCTGGTTGGTGGCTGTGAACATGCATTTAAAGTTTTTGAGAGAATACAGTGCACCAAGGAGATACCACGATTATTATAAGCAGGATAATTCTTAATGTTTGGAGTGCATTTTGGAGCAATGGTCTCTAAGACCCAAACCACTCAGAATCAAGTAAGTGAAAGGAAGACTGTGCTGAAGGAATCCTCTCTTTAAGCCACTAGCTAGAGCTTAGTTATCTTAAGTAATTGAGTTTCAACTTTCCCGGAAGTATTTTTTTTCAACTTTCTCAGAAATATTAATCCAGGTGCAACAGATGGTGTTAGCCACAGCACAGACACTTCCTTGCTCAGCTAAAAGATAATCAAGGGTTATTATTCTATCATCAGAAAAAAACTGGCTAAAGAATCTAAGCATCTTTGTTGGGCAGCCGTTGCTAGCAATGGATTCTACAATATTGTTAAGAGTTAAGGAGAGATTTCTGATCATATTTTCATTACACTTACTCCTAACCAGGGAAGTATGGCCCTGCCAAAGGAGATGAACCCTGAATTGTGAATGCCTCCTTGGTAGTTCCTTTTTGATTCAATAATGGGCTTAGTTTGTTTGTGGAAAGTTAGGGGCACAGTTAGATAATCTAAGAGATATTGCCCAGCTGTGTGCCAGCTATCTAGGCATTCATAGACGCAAGGAGAATGGTAACCACTACAGCAAAGAAAAACCCTGTGGGTGCACAGACCATCCCCAGGAAGATTGTATTATTAATGGATTCATTCACAGGAATTGCTGCATTTAGCCATTCAAGACAGAGTCAGTGATGTTTTCAGTGGATATAGAAAAACAAAAAAAGCGAAAAAAAAAAAAAAGCCCCCTTGCCTGAAATAACAAAGTTTTTTTAAATATCTTGCAAAGAGGTACTGCTGGTGAGAATTTTTACTGAAAAGGGGCACATCTGATCTAGATAATCATGGGCATGTGAAGGTGCAAGTATGTTAAGATTTATGTGGATAATCATGTTAGTTATAATCAGAGAAAGGAAAAAACAAGGCACTGGATGCTCTGGCTGTAAGAGTTGAACGTGGTAAAAGGCTTCTAAGGGGGTCAACAGTGGTTTGTGGTGACATTGGGAATTGAAGGGAATTTGGTCACCAGGGGTCTCTAGCAACAGAGACGGATGGGAATCTTTGAAGACAAATCCAACAGTATGAAAATTTACCCCCCTTAGCAATGGCCTGGTAGATTCAGATGAGGCTGTTGTCTTTCCAGGCTAATGCCAGAGTAAAGGAAAGAATGAGAAGGAAAAAGACTTTACTTTCAGTTAAAGTCATGATCCTGGTGTCTTATGTGGAAGCAATCTACCCTGGTGTCAGCTACTTCTTTTCCCTGTCAATGGAGTTTGTTTCCAAAAGTGGGAACTGTGAATAGTCAGCAAGGTGTGAAATGTCACACCTTAGGCAAAGGGAGTCTAGTATTTTCAGTAAGTTTAGAGATTTTAAGTTGGAGAACCTCATCAGTTCTTTCAACCTTGTCTGGTGACTGAGGGTGACAGGAGCACGTTGATAGTTCCAAGAAGTTTGCAAGGCTTTCATTAAGCTTGTATGATTTTCCAACTGAAGTGGGTGTCTCGATCACTGCAGATTATGGAAGGTACAACCCAAGTGGAAAACATGTTCACCAATAATCTCTTTGCCACTGTGAGGGCATGCCAAGTGGCAAAGGAAAGCTTCAACCCATCCAGAAAACATACATACCATAACAAGAATATATTGATAACCCATACTAACTGGTAGTTGAATGAAATCCAGCTACATGTATTCAATGGGTCCAGAGTAAGGAGGTCTCAGGCCTCTGGAGACAAAGGTTGTTTTTCCAGGATCATGGACCTGACAGGTCAGACATTATTGGTAGACTGTTTTCACAGTTCTATAGAAGGACCTCCACCAATGTCTGTTCATAATTTGAGTCATCTTAAACATGCCATGGTGGGCAAAAGAATGCAAAAAATTGAAAAATGGGGTTTGCCAGGGAGCTGGGAGGAACCAAGTGGCCTTCTTGGGTTTCCCATAGCTCCAGCTGTTCATTGAATTTACCACCATTTTTTGCTCATCTTAATGTCTCTGAATCAGGCACAGGCTATTGCCATGTTACAAGGACATCAGGATGGCAAAAGTCTAGGAGTGAGGGATCATTTTTTGCAAAAACTGAATATACTTCATCTACATTCGGCTGGGGCATTTCCCTGATGCTCAGGTTCAGTCTTTTTAGTGTAAGCCTCAGTTCTGATGACAGCAATTTTAGAAGGTAAGAGAATAGCAGTAAGAAGATCATTTACTTGTTGCTCATTTTTATTTGTGGTCCCAGAGGATCTATGAAAACCCCTTTGCTTCCATAACATCCCCAAATCGTGGAGGACTGTAAAGGTATACCAGCTACCAGTGTAAATATTGACAGTTTGTCCTCCTGATAACTGTCACCCTCCTGATAACTGGCAAGCTCTGGCAAGAGTGTGGAGCTCTGCTTGTCAGGCAGATTGAGCTTGGGGGAGGGAGGTTTCTCCTTTCAAGTAGTTTATATTGGGTAGTAATAGCACTACCACCTTGGAAGTTCCCTTTTTCCTTTTTATGGTATCAACAAACAAGATTGGATCAGGATTAATTAAAAGGGTGTCTTGGGGGGCGCCTGGGTGGCACAGCGGTTAAGCGTCTGCCTTCGGCTCAGGGCGTGATCCCGGCGTTATGGGATTGAGCCCCACATCAGGCTCCTCCGCTATGAGCCTGCTCTTCCTCTCTCACTCCCCCTGCTTGTGTTCCCTCTCTCACTGGCTGTCTGTATCTCTGTCAAATAAATAAATAAAATCTTAAAAAAAAAATAAAATAAAAGGGTGTCTTGGGGTGCCGGGGTGGCTCAGTCATTAAGCGTCTGCCTTGATCCCAGGGTGCTGGGATCAAGCCCTGCATCAGGCTCCCTACTCCACTGGGAGCCTGCTTCTTCCTCTCCCACTCCTCCCCTCCCCCCGCTTGTGTTCCCTCTCTCGCTCGCTATCTCTCTGTCAAATGAATAAATAAAATCTTTAAAAAAAAAATTAAAAGGGTGTCTCAGAAATCAGGACATGGTGTTACAAAATGGCATGTTATTACTGGGACTCATGGGGGCTCATCTTCATCATGAAGGGGTACTAACATAGCAGAATTAAGAACTTTGGGACATTTAAGATGTAGATTACGTGGTGACAGCAGAAGGATCTCAGAGGAGGTTAGTAGCTTGTAGAGAAATGTTGAGTCAATTCAGAGTTAAGAAGACTTTGGACAGCTTGAGGGTTTTGTAAATAAACATCATTTGTTAGGGTTGAATCTGCGGAGGCTTCTCCCTCCTTTGCAGCTACAGCATATAGCCTTTGAGCAGTTAGGGTAGGCATGAGCAACCGAATCAAGGTGTATGCTACAATGGGCAATGAGCCTGTATTTATTGCCATGTTCTTATGTGAGCATTCCCAGGGCCTGGCTGTCTCTTTCATGCACAAATAAAATGGAAGGTTTTGAATAGTTAGTTTATTCTAAGGCAGATGTCGTTCTATAGTCTTAGTTTTATAAAAGCCTGCTCATGTTTATCTCTCCAAGGAAGGGTTTTAGGGACCAAAGTTTTAGTAAGTTCATAGATTAGGGAAGCCGATATGGAAAAATTAGGAACTCATAGTCTGCAATAGTTAGCCCAAAGTCCACAAAGCTATCACTTAGTTGTGGGTCTAGAAAATCCTTGGATTAGCTTAATTCTTTTTGGAGATAGCCATGTTCCTTTAGCATTCAGGTTATGACTTAGGTCATGAATACTAGCTAGAGATAATTGTAACTTCTCCTTGAAGACTCCAGCTAACTGTTGCAGCAAATAAATGGAAACTTTTATGAACACCTGTTTGGTAACCAAGCACAGCAAGTGGTCATCTACATGTTGTTAGAAGGGTTAACTTCCCCGTGATCTGGAGTGTGCTTGAATCTTGGTAGAGTACTTGGGAGAAAGAAGGGAGCTCAGTGAATGCTTGAGGCATGACTGTCTAGGTACATTGTTGATTGTTTCAAGTAAAGACAAATTGATATTGTGGTTAGGGTCAATAGGAATGTTGGAAAAGGCTGAGCAAAGGTCCAGAACAGTGCATTATTTTGGTTCAGGTGGAATTGATCAATCACAAAAGGGTATTCAGCTTTGGGACAATTGGGAAATGGGGAATAACTATCTTGTTAATAACTCATAAGTTCTGGACAAATCACCATCCCTTCCCTTTAGGTTTCTGGGTGGTAAGATCTGTGTATTATAGGGGCTGGTACTGGGCATGATTAGCCCCTGGGCAATTAGGTCTTCTGTTAACTGGTGTGAGGCCTTGTGTGGACTCAGACTTTAACGGATATTGAGGTAATTTAACAAGACATTCAGTCACATCCATCTGCACTTTTTATTCTCCCTGATAATATACTCTCTAATAACGTCAGTATTAGAAGTAGCCCACAGAATTTCAGGCACCTAGATGAAATTAGGGGACTTTTATTGGACTTCTTCCTCATCTTTATCAAGGACAGATTGCAAAGAACATAAAAGGTCAGGTTTAAGTTGGGCAGGAAATTCTAAGGTGAGGTCTTCATTGGAAGCAAAATGTATTAGCCCTTTTAATTTAGAAAGGAGATCTTGAGCTAATAGATTGACTGAGGTTGTATCACATAGCAAAAAAAAAGATGCTTCTTAGTAAAAGGTCTCAGAATCATTTGTACTGGTTGAGATAGAAACTTCCTCTGAATTTTATTAGATACCCATAGTACAGAAACCTCTTTTTTACTCTGAGTGTTTTGTTGTCATATGAGGGTGGATTTAAAGTAGAAAGCATAGCTCTGGTATCAACTAGAATTTGGCAAGGCTTCCCGTTGTTATAGCTGTAAAGCTAATAGCTTGGCAGATTTTTGTTTGTAGTCTTGCTCCAAGGTCTTTTCAAAGTGTTTAGCTGTGGTCATGAGTTCTTTCAGGCTGGTGGCCCCCATCCTATTTTCTGCCTTTTTATTAACCCACTAATCTCAGGAAATAGTTCATTTACAAATAGAGCAGCTGGAGCACGTTGGGTGACCTCATTTATCGTATGAAATCCAGAATGCTGTAGAAAGAGAGCTTCCAAATGGGTTTTAAAGTCTGCTACAGATTCATCTTTCTTTTGTTTGCATGTTTGAATAGTAGACCAATCAATGTGGCAGGGAGGACTCTAGGAATGGTTATTAAAACAGTTGTGGGACACAACCTTATTAGCAAAGAATGCATTGTTTCAGGAAAGTCGCCTTCCTTAGGGGAATGGATAGGGTCTGTTGGTCATATTATCTCACTAGTGTGACCAGTAATTCCATGTTGATGGGTTAAAGGTTACATTTCTGGGAAGTCGAAAGGTTAGGCATTAAGTATTGGTTTGCTGATGTTGGGTTTAGCATAAGTGACTCCGTCTTGAACTTGTTGTCTTCTGTTTTAACAAGAGTGAAATGATTTTGATTCATTCAGTGATGTTCTTGCATGCTTGCTTTTTGCTAGGCACTGTTTTAAGTTCTGTGATTAGGCACATAGGTAAGAAATTCTGATAGCTGAAAAATATGGATTTATAAATATAGCACATGCACATACTATATATACTACAAAAATGTGTGTATATGTATATTAGTGTGTGTTTCTAAATGTAAAATTATATACACTTGACAAAAGTCTGAGGATTTTACCTTACCTTTTATTTACCTTAAAAAAATGGATGGCTTAATCCAGTCTAGTCCAAATCACATCTAGTTTTATTTTTAGAAAAATAATCAAATGGCTCTTTATCTAGTAATATTATGTCCACATGTTTCTTACATTATTCAGTTGATGTTAGAATACTTTAGAGTTAGCGTTAAATCATAAGAGTTAGAAGATACAGTTCAATGGATACAGTTCCATTCAGGCGAGTTGGAAAGTTATTACTTTTATAAAAGCATTAAATAGTATGCACTTTGTATATTTTCAATGAAGTTTTTTCAAAGGCTAAAAAGCTATCTAAAGTAAACCTAGTGATCCTTCATAACTGCAGGTTCTTCTCATATTTAACCAAAGAGGTGATGCAGGAATAGGAGGATTTTTACTGAGTGGTTTCATGGACCATAAAACTTCAAGTATAACTCCACAGTTATGCAATTACTTTGAGTCTTGGCAACTGGTCTTTGATGGATAATTATATTTTATGGAAACTCAACTCTAACTGACAAGGGAAAATATTTAACATAGAAACTTTCTGATTAATCTTTGTGAAGAGAGAGTTGCCCATACATCAAGTATAAAGGTCAGGTGACTTGGAATTCCAAATTCAAATAACTTCTTTTTAAATTATACATTTAATGTGACTCCATATGCATGGTCTTGTTAATTCTGAGTTCAATAAAAAGACCAAATTCAGTCACTTAATACAAAGAATATGAGCTATATATTTAAGGAACCCTTTATTTTCTATTTTTAATCTCTAAATACTTTATAAATAATCTCATTTGCCTTTTATTATTGAGAAATTTATGAAGTATGAGAACTTAAATAACCACTTGAGATAACATAAATAGGGTAACGTGTAAGTGTAGTGTTGAGGTTGCCAACAACTTACTGTTCCCCCACAGTGCCCACTGAGGTCACCAGGATTATGCTATCTCCATGTCAGGAGAGAGATGTAGAAAAGAACCACTGCTAGCATACTCCCATTTCCTTGTGTCCTCTCTATAGTATGCAGAGAATACTGCAGATTTCAAAATTTATGTTTAGTTGTATTCATGGGAACATTTCATCATAGTCAGATGAGTGGGGAAGACCTGAGACCCTGCTAGGATTTAACTTTTGGGCATCTACAAATTCAGTCTATTTAGGGGAGGCCCGGTTCTGTCTTATTCTCTCTTACATGCACCATTTTTCTTACTCTCCCAACTGCTAGTTTCCTTTGAGGGCAATTGTAGCTTCTAAGTTATAGATTTAAAAACAAATTAACTTGAAATAAAGCACAAATATTTAAAAAATATAATCATGCTGTGACCAGCTTTTGTTTTTGTTATTTGTAAATAGTATCTTTCTCTTAGGTTGGAGGGAGATCAAGTGTAAATTATTTCCAATAACATTAAATGAATGATGAGGGATAAAATTTTTCCTAATGTTTCAGACCTAAAAGTATAACTTATGTTGGTAAATCACTGTTTTGTTCCTTTTTTTCCCCCAAAAAACCATCACTACATTCTGTGGGAAGTAAATTGAAGAATTGACACTTTGTAATAGGAAGAGATTACCATATTAAGTGTTGTACAGCTTTAAGAATTTCTGCCTTGCTGCTTTCATTAATGAAATGGCAAACTTCCCACGTAATACCATTAAAAATTTTGGCTGGAGATGTGTAATGAAAGGTAAGTTGCTTCTGTAATGTTAAGTTCTTAAGCATCTGTAGCACAGCAATCTGTTCTCTTGGAGTACGTTTTCTAACCTTTGCCTTATCAATTTCCAGAAGGAAAATTATCTCAAAGGGATTTTTAATTGAATCCTAATTAATCAGCTTTCCTTCTGGTATCCAGGAGTAGATTCCTAAGGAAGTTTAAGCTTAAGGATCAGGACTTGGGAATGAAGGTTACAGAGTTACAAACTGATGATTGAAAAATACGCAAATGCTACAAAAGTGGAAGAAAGCATAAGGCTTTTATTCTATTAAAATAAATATTGAAGTCCCTCTTCTTATTATCTTCCTGGAGAATATCAGTGTAACTTGTTATAGAATTTTCTTTGAGTAGATTAGACTTTTATTTAGAGATGAAAATAATTTTTTTCTTTGACTAAAAAGTTGAGGGAATTAATGACAAAATATTTCATAAAAATCATTAAATGATTTAGTCTATGGCAATACAAGTTTTGGTGATCAAATTGGTGGTTTCAGATATTTCAGCAGATGGTATGCTTTTCTTTAGCTCTTGATGGTGTCAGTTTCTTATCATAGATGGTCACAATTTCACCTGATTGTTTTGATTTTATAAACATTTTTATTTGACATTTTTTTCCGGATGATAATGATCTAAATTTGTGCTAGTATTTCTGTTATGATCTTCCCGTTTTATAAGTAGAATTTTTGTGAGAGGTCTCATAAAATTCTACTTATTAAAAGAATCAATTCATTGTAATAACAAAGACCTATGTGAGCTGGGCTCTGTAGAAAAGTGTTAAATTAAAAAAAAAAGTGATTACGATCATTTACATTTACTGAAGTGAATGATGTGTTGATCTCAGTTCTACAATACTATTTTATATTATAATATATCCCAAGAAGATTCCACGTAAAGGTTGCACCCATCAGATCTATAGACATAATTTTCTGGCATTAGTATTCTACATAAAATGGAATATGGAATAAAAGAGAAGATGGTCAGATCAACAGGAGGACTGTCATCATCTGAGTCTGTCATGCCAGTCGGTACTTTATACATTTGACTTCCATTTTCCTAAGAAAGGATCTAATTGGTTTAGCTGGTCTTCAGATAAGGAAGTGTTCTAGAGTACAGGTGAGGTGCTCATGTAAGACCTTGTTTTAATCTGTTTGCGCTGCTATAACAAAATACAAAACAAATTTTAAGTTCTAGAAACACTTTATTTAAAAGTGTTGTTGCAAGTGCATTAACAAAATAATATAAGCAATAATGTAACAAAAATACATAAGAACAATGTATTCATACAAAATAAAAATAATCTAGTAAAAGGTCAAATATTTATAACTGAACAAAACATGTATAAATATTTTAATGATAATGTGAGTAGATGCTAATATTTCCTTAACTCCTTACCTTCTACATCCATGTGGAAGTACTTCTTCAAATGGATTGACCCTGTTTTAATATTTAATTTATTCCTTCAAAGCATTTATATCTTTCCATTCATGGTTTTTAAAGCATATTTTCAATCTTACTTTGTTAGATAGAATGGAAAATTTAGCTTTACAAGGAAAACAATTCATTTACTTTTTTTAATTTAAGGAAAAATATGAGATACAACAGACTTTGGTTTTAACATCTCTATAAAAAGAATTTTTTGCATTTTATTAACTGGTTCAACAGTACAGGATATCTTAAACCTTGTAAAGTTTTGAAGCGTACAGAGTTGACTTGTTTCTTAAACAGATGTAGCACAGGACTATTGCTGAAATACTCAAGGACCATTTCATAAAAGTTGGAAAAATTGCAGTTTTACCTTACAGCCTGATGGGGTCAATGGTCATAGACTGGGTGGCTTACACATAACAGAATTTTATTCTTCATAGGTCTGGAGGCTGAAAGTCCAAGATCAAGGTACCAACATGGTCAGGTTCTGGTGAGGCTCATTTCTAGGTTACAGACAACTGTCTTCTCACTGTGTCCTCACATGGTGGGAGGGGTGAGGGCTCCCTCTCAGGCCTCTTTTTAGGGGCACTGTTCTCATTTATGAAGACTTCTTCCTTATGACCTAATCACTTTCCAAATGTCTCATCTTCTAATAACATTACATTAGGCATTAGGATTTCAACATGAATTTTTTGGAAACACATTCAGAACATAGCAGATCCCCTCAACATGACTGGTCTAAATCTGGGTAAGATGCTGATCCTTGATTAAATCAATTGTGGATAAGCTGGATGTATCACATAGATCAAATCATGGGCATTGTGCATAATTAATCACTTTTAACAACTTAATGTGTAACAGCTTTCACCAGAATAGGGTTTTCAGCACAGGGCATACTCAGTATAGCCCAGATTAAAAAAAAAAAAAATACTCCTGGACATTGGGTATGAAGATGTCTTCTGTAATGGATGTTGGCAATTAAAATTCAAGATTAGCCCTAAATTTCTACTTGAAGTAAGGAATTTAGGTTGGCTTTAGTTGATAGTGGGGAAAAATGGGTTATGTTTGGGATAATATGATAAATTCCATTTGGGGTTTGAATAACATGTTGGTATTCATGAAGACCAATCAAACTGAGGTGCTATATTGGACCTCAGGAGAGAAGCTGGGAGTTGTCCCTATGCAGATGATGAATATATAGAATGAAAAAAAATAATAGATGAGGGAAAACATGAAATTTAAGAGGGTGTATAGAAAAAATATGATAATAAGAATGGATTAGGAGAATGACTTCCAGAATGGCAATTTAAGGAACTCCATAGCCCTCAGAGACAGTCATAATGGTTCAAATTACAAAACGAATGAACAGACTTTAGATTTAGACTTTAAATCTAAAGTCTATGGAAATTCAATGGCCTATAGTAAGTAAACAAACATCTATTCAAGAAATTGATTAAATCTCAGTAAGAATACTGACAGTCTGTGTTTGAGTCACGAGCAACTCTCCCCAACTTGGCTCAGTATGACAAATGCTTTTCTCTGATCAAGTGCAGCAAAGATACAGGGCACCCTTTCCATCCAGTTTTCAATATGGGGCTACATAATCTCCTCTGGAGTGGCAAGTCATCAACATTTCTCATCTTACTCAGCTCTATGTTATAGAAGCTCCATTCGAGGCAAGAAAAACTGGGAGGTCTGGGACTCACTTCATTACCTATCTCCCACTTGTAAGGTGGAAACTCTACTCAAGATGCGGCTGGTCCAAAATATTGGGATTCCAGTTTCCTTAGTCCTGGCATAACCATAGAGGTGCACTGCAGGGAGGGGCAGGCATTGGAGAAGATTGGAGCCTCGTGCTCTACCCAGCTCCTGAATGTAAAATAGCCTTAATTCTAGAAGTGAGCTTCTGGTCTGATGGAGCAGTAACATAGATGGTTTTCCCAAGAGGAGAGGCAGACTTCAGACAGAGTGCTCCTAAGATTTCCCAAAGGGAAATGATTCTATTTGGAAACAGATGTGGGAACTTTAAGCCTAAAAGTGCTATTGAAAACAATGGAAATTTTGGTTATAAGGAATTAGGAGGATACTGGTAGCTGCTTGAGAGCAACAAGCTAAACCCTTGTCTACCTAAAAGTTTAACAGAGAAAATAAAAAAAGTTTACAAAGACAAACAAGAACAGATACATTTAAGAAGAACCTTCCTGGGGCTGGAACAAAGCATGAGTTCTATCCCCAAAGTCTGCAAAGGGACCTAAATTTAATTGGATCATTTTTGTGAAACAATTTCAGCTCAGGGCACTTTTGAATATAATAAAGCAATGAGACTGAAATTGATGGAAGCTTATAGCTAAGTGTGATATAAACAGATGTAGACAGCTTAACAGAGAGATCAAGGAAAGAGACCATCAAAAGAGCTCTTGAAAACCGCTGTCATTCCAGGGTGACTGCACACAGGCTCAAGGCAATGACTTCTGAGAAGTGACACCAGAGATGGCACATGGAAAGGGAGAGACATTAGTGAAATAGCCTAGCCAACTAATGAGACAAACAAGAAAACAAAAGCAGCAGTAAAACTTGGGAAAATAGGGTTAAGTATCAGTACCCAGAATTGTTACATTATCATCTAACATGTCTGTTTTTCAACAAAAAATTAGGACATTAAAAACAAAACAAAACAAAGTGACCCATATATGGGGGGAAAAGTAGAAAGTGCCTGAAGAGGGCTCAGATGTCAGATTTAGCAGAAAAAGACTTCAAAAGAGAAGAGATAAAAGAGATCCTTTAACAAATGGAGTGGTTATACTACTGTCAGAGAACATGCATTTTATTTTATTTTTCAATATTTTTTAAATGGGCTCCATACTGGGCTCAAACTCATGATCCTGATTATGACCTGAGCTGAGATCAAGAGTTAGATATCAACTGACTGAGCCACCCAGGTGCCTCAGACAACATGCATTTTAAAACTTATATTTGTTGCTAGAGGTAAAGAGGAATGTTTTTATAATGATAAAAGGCTAATCAGTTAGGACTATATAACGATCACATATATATATATATATATATATATATATATATATATATGGGCCTAATAACAGAGCTTCAAAATACATGAAGCAAAAACTACTTGGATGGAATAAAAAGACAAAAATTATAGTTGAATTTTAACTTCTCATCAGAAAATACCTTTAATAATGGATAGGACATCTGGAAAGGAATCAATAAGGGAAGAGGAGCCTTGAACAACACCACAAACCATTGAGACTTAACAAACACCTGTAGAACATTCCATTGAACAACAGCAGAGTACACATTTTTCTCAAGTGCCCTTGGAACGTTGTCCAGGATAGGCCATATATTAAGCTATAAAACAAGTCTCAATAAATTTAAAGACAATGAAGTATGATCATGTAATTAAAATCAGTATTAGGGGTGCCTGGGTGGCTCAGCCAGTTAAGCATCTGCCTTGGGCTCAGGTCATGATCTCAGGATCTTGGGATGGAGACCCATGTTGGGCTTCCCACACAGCAGGGACTCTGCTTCTTCCTCTACCTCTCCCCCTTGCTTGTGTTCTCTCTCTCTCTGTGTCTCTATCTCTCAAGTAAATAAATAAAATCTTTTTAAAAAATTAGAAAATAAAATCAGTATCAGAAATTAAAATTAAACTAAATCCTTATAATTAACCAATTGGTCAATGAATAAATCACAGTGGCAATTAGAATTTGAGATGAAAGAAATTGAAGACACAGCATAACAAACTTAATGATGTATATAGCTAAAGCGGTGCTTAGCGAGAATTATGTAGATTAAATGCTTATATTAAAAAAAAATCTTGAATGACCTAGTGTATCTCATCAAAAGCTGGGAAAAAAAGCAAAGTAAACAAAGTAAACAGAAAGAAGGAATAAGAAAGATGAGAGCAAAAATTAATAAAATAGAAAATAAAAGAACAATAGAGAAAATCAGTGGACTTAAAAGTGGGTTCTTTCAAAAACAAAAAAAAATTGACAAACGTTTTTGCTTAGAATGACCATGTTCAGTCAACCCTTAGACAATGTGGGGACTAGGGGTACCAACCCCCCTTTGCAGTTGAAATCCATGTATAAATTTTGACTTCTCCAGAACTTAACTACTAATAGCCTATTATTGACCAGAAGCCTGTTTTCTGTAGATAAGTCAACTATATATTTTGTATGTTACATTATATACAGTATTCTTACAATAAAGTAAGCTAGGAAAAAATGTTATTAAGAAAATAATAAGGAAGAGAAAATACATTTATAATACTGTACTGTACGATAGCTATGATCAGAAAGAAAGGTAATAACAAGTATTGGTGAGGATGTCGAAAAAATTAAAGCCTTCATACACTGCTGGTGGGATTGTAAAATGGTGCAGTCACTTTTGAAAACAATTTGGCAGTTCCTCAAATGTTAAACGGTTACTATTATGAGCCAGCAATTCCACTCTTAGAGGATATACCCAAGAGGAATGGAAACATTTGTCCACCTAAAAACTTGTGCACAAATGCTTACATTATTCATAACAGTCAAAAGGTGGAAATAACCCAAATATACATCAGTTGATGAAAGGATAAACAAAATGTGGTGAATATATATAAAATGGAAGGCTACTGACAATAAAAAAAGTTTGAAGTAATGATATATATAACAACATGGGTGAACTATGAGAACATTACAGTAAGTGAAATAATGTATTCAACAGAAGAGCACATGTTTTATTATTCCCTTTCTATAGAATGTCCAGAATAAGGAAATCCATAGAGTCAGAAAGCAGATTAGTTTTTGTCAGGGTATGGAATAGGGGAGAACAGGTGTGATTGCTAATGAGCATTGTGTTTCTTTTTGGCTTTATGCAATGTTCTAAAATTAGACGGTGGTGATGCTTGCACAACTCTATAAATACCATAAGCAAATGAATTGTAAATTTTTAATGGGGGGAATATTATGACTTGGGGATTATAACTCATTAAAATTGTTAAAAAATAAAGAATGCCTTAAAAGAGAATTCTCCCAATTTTTTCTCCTGCTGTATTTCTATCATACTACCTTTCTGTGCCTCCCTTACAACATGTATTCCTATGCAGGAACAGGAATTGAACAACATTGAAATTTATTATAGATATATTGGCTGTATTCTTAGAGCTACATAATGTAGATTTGTACATAATCAGGGAAGAGCACTTTCAAATTACATTACTGTAATAGTTTTCAAACTAAGAATATAAGAAAATAAGGAATTTTCAGAAATGGTACCATGTCGTAGTGTAGATCAAGATGTGTGGGTGAAAGAGACTTGAGAATTGCAAATGAGGAAGGTGTACAATGATCCGACCCTGAGTTTCAGAAGTCAACCAAAGCATACTGACCTTTAGTAATTTTGCATGTAAGAATTTGTTTCCGATTCTACACCAATTACAATGTTTTTTTCTATGCCACCAAGCAATTCTCCAGTTCTCAGTGGACACTGACCAGGTGTATCACAAATTTAACTCAATTCTGGTACTATCTACATGGAGAGTGTCAGATTCCTAAGATTAAGGGCTCAGTTCCACAAGATAGCCCCACTTTAGATGCCAGTCACAAGTCCAGGTTGTCAGTCACCTGTGCTTCGGACCAACTAGCTATAAACTAGAGGTTCTCTCTTGGGTTTGATTAATTTGCTAGAGTGGCTCAAAGAACTCAGGAAACCAGTTTACTTCCTAGTAGGAGTTTGTTATAAAAGAATATAGTTCAGTAACAGGCAAATGGACGAGATGCACACAGCAAGGAAGTGGAAGGAGCAAGGAGCTTCCATGCTCTTTGGGCGAGCCACTCTCAGAATCTCCACATTTACCAACTTTGCAGTTCTCCAAACCTCATCCTGTAGGATTTTAATGGAGACTTCATTACACAGGCATGATCGATTAAATCACTGGCCTTTGGTGACTGATTCAGCCTTCAACCCTTCTCACCTCTCTGGTTATCAGGTGGATGGGACTGAAAGTTCCAACCATGTAATCATGTGGTTGGTTCTCCTGGCAACCAACCTTCATCTTAGGTGCCTTCCAAAAGTCATCTCATTGACAGAAACTCAGATGTGGTCGAGAGGGGCTTTTTAGGAATATCAAGACAACTTTATTGTTCTTATCACTTGGGAAATTCCAAGGGTTTTAATGGAGCTTTTTGTCAGAAACTGGGACAAATACCAAATATATAGTTCTCATAAATCACAATATCACATTGTAATTGTTTTTTATTTGGGAAAATTTTTTTCATTTTAAATATAGCTTGGAAACTATAATTTTATTGCATAGTAATTTGGAAACAGATTTCTACCATATTTGGTTTGAAGCATGTTAACTTTTGTATTACTTGAGGTATTTAATAGTAAAGATAATCTTGGTGGGTAAAAGTAATAAGTACACAGACAGCCTCAGAAACCTCCTTAACTGGAAACAAACTCCCACATGTCTGCATTGACAAATGGGTAGTGTTAGAAGAAACTTTAAATTGGCTTTTCATGGTAGTGCCTAACATCAGCAGAAAGGTGGAATTCTAAGTAGTACCTTTCTCCTGATTAAAATAGTTTACCATCTCTGTAGGGTAAAAAGTGGGTTTCATCTAGTAATGGACCTCTTGAGAACAATTAGGTTTTACATATTGCTTTACTCATTAATTTAGAGACATAATTCAAGGTTTGACACTAAAAATTTATTCATAGAAAATAGAATGCCTAGAGAAATACTAAAATCAGCGTTTTATGAAAGCAACCAATAGTATTTATATTGTATTTTTAAACGCACTCACTTCCTTGGCTAGAGTTTAAATACGTGCAGACACTGGAAACTTGAGAGCAGAGTATTATTTTTGCAGGAATACATTATCCATGTTTAAGTTTCTCATGTTCTAAATCTCTTGGTGAAGGAAAAGCTAGTCATTGTATTATGCTTACATGTATATATGTATGCATTTTAGGTAACTGTACTGTTAAGAAGGTCAAAGAGAATGAGAGGGAAGGTCTTTTGATCCTAAGGTGAGAACAGTACTTTTTATGGACTCTGCTTGAAAAGAGGGTGGTGTTGATTACTGAATGGAATACAAGATGAACCATCACATTTCTGTTGAAGCACCTTTGAATTCTTATATGCCTAAGCATATGGGGACCCTTCTTTTCCTTTATATCTTTTTCTACTCTCTACCTATTACAACATAGGATTCCAGTCCCCTGGGATATCCATTATATGCTCTGTAGTCTATTGAATTTTATTACATGCCTTTTTTGGTGTTTTAAATAGAAATGAGTGTGTGTGTGTGTGTGTGTGTGTGTGTGTGTGTGTGCATGTGGGTGTGCATATATATGTCTGTGTAAGTATATGTATACACCAATATAAATTGTTTTTATAGTATAAATATACCTTGTCTTAGGTGGTATAAATGAGATGTGAAAAAATTAATTATTTTCTACCATCCACCTAATATTGGCCAAAATTCTCCCGCTCATTTTTCTTACTAAGGAACATTATTATAAAGAGCTGTGCATTGAATTGGGATAATCCAATGAAATAATATTATTTCAAAGCTGAAAGAATTGTTAAAGTTATCAAATATAATCCCCTAATTTTTGAATAATAATACTCATTTTTTTTCTCTGAACCTAGAGGATACCCTGATAAAATGAGATGAAAGGTGACAATGTTTATAGTAGAAAAATCAGGAGCTAAGGACTTTGAGTGGGTTAGAGGAGACATCAAAGATGTTTTAAAGATATTAAAGATTAAAGGTATTAAAGATAATAATGGCCACTTCGTTCTTTCATTTAGAATCATTTCAGATGTTAAAATATAGTAAAGGAAACTTGATTATCTCAAAGCCAATAAGTCTTTTAATTAATAGAACATAAATGCTAGAAAAAAATGTAGTAATTGCTTAGTCATATCACCTCATACTTTAAATCAGAATATTAAAATCAAACAATAAGGTGATTTAATCTTGGTTTTTGCTGTAAGATGGGAGAATCCAGAGATAGAAAAATGCCAGTTGAAAGAGAGATATTAATGAAGAAAAAGAGACAAGGAAATAATCAATTGATAAGATTTCAGGAGTTCCAGAGTGGAGGAAATCCCAAGTCTGATAAAAAGTTCAATGGAAAATTGAACAGGGCCACTCAATATAGTGTGAAACAATAAATGGAAAAGGAAGGATGGATGTGTCTATGGGTACATTTGTTGGATTTGGGTAAATGTTGGGGGATGTTATTTTTAGATTGCTCTTTTAAAGAAAAATTGGAAATAGAATTATTTTCTGAAAATAAATCAGGTGGCCACAGGTTTATAAATTTGAGAAGAATGGAGAAGTTGGAAAATGCATGTGCTAAAAAGAATGGGAGAAAACACTCACATAGAAGAATTGGGGGTCATAGCTGAGAACCCAGTTGAGTTTGGAGACTATAAAATAAGGGCAGTACCAGTGTATGAAATTGTGTGACCTTTCTCCAGTGGCATTCAGCAGTTAAGGGGTTTTGCAGAGCTGGCAGGCACATTTATTCAGGTGAGGTTCCCCCCGCCATACACACGTATACACACACACACACCACCACCACCACCACTCCACCTGGTCAGTGTAAAAGAATACTGTAGTAGAGATGTTCAGGATACTAACAAAATAGATGCTGACATCTATGCTCAATAAAGAATGAAGACCGACTCTAGAACACTGCAGTGTGCTCACAGCTTACCAGTGGGACCTGTGCATGAAGGCGTTACTCAGGACTTTTTCAGTAGATTGCCATTTTCCTCTGTTCGTTAAATGCCATTTATTGGCTTCTTATTAGTTGACAATCAAGATTCACTTCTACCTTTAAGGTTTAAAGTTTTTTTTAGGTCTAAATGCTTATTTCTTTAAACATAAATATTTTCTGAGTTTCACTAATCTACAGATGCACTTTGACAATCAAGGAGTATAACTATATGGCAAATGTATCAACTCTAAATTTTAAGGCAGATAAAAGGGACTTAGAAATTCAAAAGACATGGGGCACTTGGGTGGCTCAGTCGGTTAAGCGTCTGCCTTTGGCTCAGGTCATGATCCCAGGGTCCTGGGATGGAGTCCTCCATCAGGCTCCTTGCTTATCAGGGAGCCTGATTCTCCCTCTGCCTGCTCTGCCTGCCACTCTCCCTCTCTGACAGGTAAATAAATAAAATCTTAAAAAAAAAAATTCAAAAGACTAACTCAACACTGGGAAATATATACTATTCAGTTTAATGTTTGAATTAGCATTTATTGGTTTGTATTGTTTTTGCCATTTTAGAAAGCAAGTCTCTTAGCTTTTTTCATTTCTTTTATCCTGTTTCCCCAATCTTACACATACAACTAAATGAAATAAAAAAGATGCAGTTAGTATTTACTTATTCTAGGGTGATATGATTTTTCAAAGGAATAAACACATGCCAAATTACCTGCAGTATTAAACATCTTAGAAATAAGGATTGTACTGCTCATTATTCTTGGATAAATGTATCAAGGTGAAAAGTTAAAGCAGAAGCAATATGTTTTTTTTTTTTTTTCCTCCACAATGTTTGATGAAACATTTCTTTACGGAAAGAGCACTTCATTCTTCACGTCCTTGTGCTTCTCCTCTCCTTCAGTTCTAATTTTATCTGAGAGTCTCACATTGCATGTCAGAGAGAATTATTTTGACACAATCAAGCTTGGAAATAAGGACAAGATTAAAATATATAGAATGTACTTTCTAAAACAATCAAGCCCCTATAAGTAATTAAGTTGAAGTACTTCTTAAAATACTATTAAAAAATACAATTTTAGTTGACAAAATGACCTAATGATGATCAAGATGTTTGTTAAAATGTGCTCCCTGGAAATGATCTAGATCTCCTGTCAATGCTTTTTACTACTGAATACTATCAGAAGTGTTATAGTTTTAATAACTACCATTTTTCATAGGCCTTGAAGTTTTAATATCTAGGGCCTTGATATTAGCCGGGACCTAAGAGAGTTTCTTGCTTTCTGATCTAAATTTGAAGGTGGAAGCCAATATTGTAACTTTGTAGATTGCCAGCAGCACTGCATAATTTTATTTAATATACTTATTTTATACAGTGTATGTGTAATGAATGGCACATGGAGAAAATAATTAGCCTTTTTAATGGTAGCCTTCTGCGAGCTACTTGCCTAGTTTATCACTTGAGAATATAAAATTTAACTTGGATTTACCTGAACTAGACAATTATGTGAATCTGTGAAGCTGTTCTCTGTATAAACTAACACTGTGGAATGAGAACTCCACATGTTTTATTTTAATATAAACTTAAATTAAGCTTAACTTAAACTTAAGCCATGGGTCTATCTAGAACCAAAGCATCCATGTATCTCATTCCCTTGCATCACACTCACATTCCCTCCCTCCAGCCCTTCAAGGGCAGCACTCTAGAAATTCTGCCCTCTCTCTATGGCAGCTTTAATACCTATGCTTAAGGGGGATTATTCCCATAAGCATGTAGACATACTATTATGTTTTCCATCAAAAAAAGGTAAAAATTAAATCTCTTGACTTTCACGAACTACCACTTTCTCTGATTTCTGTTACTCCTCAGTGGAATTGTCCACAGCCTGTCTCCAATTCCTTTCCACTCCTGTTTCCTTATGCATCCACTCATGTCATAGTTCTTCCTCACCCCTTTAGTAAAACTTTCCCCTGTCACCACTGAGATTTATGTTGTCAAAACAATAACCAATTCTTGGTACTCATCTTAGTGAGGGCTAGTGAACTAACTATTAGTACATTTGTAACAGTCGGTATACCGTTACCCTGGGAATATTTTATTACTCGTCTTCTAGAAGAACACAGGGCCCTGGTTTTCCTCCACTCTCACTAGTTATTCTTAGTTTTTTGGGGGAGGGTTAGGGGAGGATTTGGGGGAGGATTAGGAGCTCCCCGATCTGGAGATCTTGGAGTGTCCCAGGGTTTAATCCTTGAACATCTGCTATTTCATCCAGTTTCCTGTCTCTGAAAACTATGCTAATTCTGAAATTTGTATCTTTAGTCAAGACAAGTCCAGCCTCATATATATATATATGTAGCTCAACAAAGCTCTTTTCTTAAAAAAATATTTTATTTTTTTGTTAGAGAGAGAGCACGCACATGGCGGTGGGGGCGGGGAGGGGAAGGCAGGGGCAGAGGGAGAGGGACAAGCAGACTCCCCCTGAGTGGGAAGCCCAACATGGGGCTCTATCCCAGGACCCTGAGATCATGACCTGAGCTGAAGGCAGCTGCTTAACTGACAGCCACCCAACTGCTCTCAACATAGTTCTTTGGATGTCCAAAAACCCTATTACAGTTAATATGTCTAAACTTGATTCTTGATTTTTTTCCTCTCAAACCTTATATTCTGCATTTAAAAAAATGGTTTGCATTTTTGCAGTTCTTAAAGCCAGAATCTTTCTTCCTCTTTTTCACTGTACATTTACTCTACTAAGACAGTATTTCTTTTCTCAAAATATATCAGAATTCAACTATGTCACATGACTTCTTTCATCCATTTCAGCCATTACTCTTTCATCCAAGTCAACAATGTCTTGTGCCTGGTTTATAATTATAGCCTCCTGACTGGCTATTAGTACATTTATCTGTTTGTTTGTTTCTGTCTTTGCACAGCCCTCTCCAGTGTGTTCGCAACACAATAGCCAGAGTGATATTATGAAAGTCAAGTCTGATCAGTACCACTGAGTGATTTCCACCTCCCTCACATGAAAGGCAAGGTCCTCTCCTGGCCTGGGATGAATCTGGCCACACAGGCCCGTTCTTTCTGAGCACAGATACCGCCTAGCCCTTCACTCACTTCTAAAAACCCACGGGTCTCTGCACGGGGCTTTGCCCTTGCTGTCCCTTCGGGCCTGAGCATTCTCTCCGCAGCTGTTGGCATTTCTCTTGTTTGCTTCTTTCATGACTGGCTCACGTGTCTCTGTCACAGGTAAGCCTTCTCCGCCAGTTTTTGTGAGATGCGCACTTGACCCTGGCACCATGCCTCTACTTCCTGTTCCCATTTTCTGCTTAGCACTTGTCATCCATTGGCATACTAAACACACTAAATGATTTGCTTAAATTTGTTTGCCTCCCCCACTAGACTGTAAGCACTGAAGAGCTGGGATGATTTTAGCTATGTTGTTCCCTGCTGCATCCCCAGGACCTAGATCAGTTCCTGGCCTAATAAACATTGTCGAATCTGTCTGTTAATCATAGCTGGTATTAACGTCTAATCATTCCTCACTACAGGAAAAGTACAGCCTAGGTCTGAAATGCCCAGGAGGAAGTCTGTTCATTCATTTAGTGCTGACCATAATGACTAGTCCAGGTGTTGCCTCTTCATATTTCAGCCTCTGTGATCTGCCTCTGCTCTTGTCGTCTGTGTAGAAATGATTGATTGCTTAGAGCCGGGCTTTTAATATCTACAGCGCAGAGTTTTCAGTCTTTTTCTCGCTGCCATTATTTCTAGTTCAGATTTTAAGCCCAAGTGTCATCAACTCTGTTCCTAAAAATCTATCAACTCCAATTCCTCCAAGTTTTTTAATCACAGAAATGCAGCAAGAGCCGTGTGGGCTCTGGAAGTGCCCGCTCTTCCCCGTTATCCTGGAATGGCTTCTCGTTTCCTCCTGTTGGGTTTTAGTTCTGCACATCTTTATCCCTGTGTATGCCTCTTTCATCTCTCTTGTGACAGCTTGAGGGGCTTTCCATTTTTGTGAAAAGAAAGAAAACTTCCGTGGTGAGCCTGACCTGAGAAGAGCTAGCCCATAATGCCAGTATCACAGACCCCGTGCTAGTTCTTGTTAGCAGTATCAAATATTCTCCTTGGCTACAATAAACCAGGCTTTTACTCTTTCCTGCCCTAATGTCACATCAATGTGTGAAGAGCAGAGATTGTGCTTTATAAATACAGGCAGAAATAGCATCTTCCTGCTCCTTATTTAATGTACTTCATTCCATTCTTGCTGGTCTACTGCAAATTTGGACAAGAGGTTATCCTTTGTGTCACTGGCAGACTAATTTGTTTATTTTAGCTGATTGAGGGAAACTGTTTCACTATGTCTGAACTTCTGGCCCTTTGAAAGGATCAGAGTATAGTTACTAAGTGATACAGTTGTTACAGAGATGTATTTATTTATTTATTTATTTTTTGGTTTTTGGTTTTTTTGCCTTTCATTTTCTTTCCAGATACCTTATCATCTAGGTTAGTTGATGACTCTGGCTCATCATTACTACCGAGGCACCAACAACTCTCAGGTTTTCCTGGATTGTGAACTCTTCTGTACACACAAGACAGGCCTCCTATTGCATGCTCAAAATAGAATGTAAGTGGGGTAGCTGTGACACGAGTGTTAGGTTTTCTTTCTGGTCTAAACCTGTGTGGATTGATTACTGTTTGTTGAAGGGCACCGACAACTCCCCTCTCAATGTCCGCAGGCAAGCACTGTGCTACCGTGAGCCAAATCACATGGTTCCTTCAAGGTTAAACACCTAGTGTGCAGCAAAACATATGGGTTATAAAAAGTAATTTTACAAGTATCTGTTTATTTGATTTATACAACCCTTGTCTGAAGACGGCAGAGAACTGAACTCTGTTTTGTAGATAAGAATTCTAAGCTCAGAGAAATTAAGTGCTTGCCAAAGGTGACAGGGGCAATAGAGCCATAGAATCAGGCCAAGAAGTAAGGTTCTGGGGCTCCAGGGCCAATTCTTTTTTCACCTGGCACCTCGTTTCTTATCATGCTCCTCGTGTGTTTGGCACCTCTAACACTAGACCTTTTATTATATTAAAAAGTTTTGTTACTGAATAATATCTCTGGAAACTATGGAGAAACATAGCTATGAAGTGAAGTGATGAGATTAAATCATTTAGGAAAATGATATACCACAAAAATAGACATTTTTTGAAAAGATGTTTTCTCTCTCCTCTGAATAAAGAAACACAATGTCATTACTATTTAGCCTTCGGGATACTCTACTGCATTTCCCCCCAGTTGTGTCTCCTTCATCTGTATTGTCTCCCCAACTATATTGTGATTTTCTGTGGTGATATCTCTTACTTGTACGTATTACTAAGGGTTTATACTTGCTGTATAGTATGACTATAGGATCGATTATTGATGATGAAATGTATTTTCATTTTTAAGGTTCTTGGAACCTTCCCCCACAAAGCTATAAATGTTAATTTGGAATATGATTCAGTGGGAAGATTCATTTATGGAGGGTAGCGAGGTGGAATAACAAAGCTTTAGTAAATGTAAAAACAGTACATCCAACCAAAAACTCTTTTTTTAAAAATTGAAGCATCGTTGACATATAATATTATATTAGTTTCAGTGTGTAATATATCACTTTGACAATTACATGCATTACACATGCTTACCCAATAAGCGTAGTTACCATCTGTCACCATACAAAGTTATTATAGTAATTATTGACTGTTTTCCCTATGCTATACTTATCTTCCCTGTGACTTGTTTATTCTCTCACTGGAAGTTGGTACCTCTTAGCTCCATTTACCAATTTTACATATCCCTTGCCCCCCTCCCCCTGGAAAGGACTAGTTTTTTCTCTGTATTTGTGAGTCTGTTTCTCTTTTGTTGTTGCTGTTTGTTCGCTTGTTCGTTTGTTGTGTTTTTTAGAATCCACATAAGTGAAATTATATGTCATCTTTTTCTGTCTTAGTTATTTCACTTAGCGTAATACCCTCTAGGTCCACTCATGTTGTTCCAAATGGCAAGATTTAATTCTTTTTTATGGCTGAGTAATATTCTATTGTGTATATATACCACATCTTTATCTGACATCTACTAATGAACCCTTAGGTTGCTTCCATATCTTGGCTACTGTAACTAATGCTACAATGAACATAGGGGTGCATATATTTTTTTGAATGAGAGTTTTCAAATAATCCCATTAAAAATGACCAGAGGACCTGAATCTTCCAAAGAAGACATCCAGATGGCCAACAGACACATGAAGATACCCAACATCACTCATCATTTGGGATTTACAAATCAAAACTACAGTGAGCCATCACCTCACACCTTTTAGAATGGCCAGCATCAAAAAGAGAAACAACCAGTGTTGGTAAGGATGTGGAGAAACTCTCCTGCACTGTTGGTGAGAATGAACATTGTTGCAACTACAATGGAAAATAGTATACAGAAGTTCCTCAAAAAACTAGTAATAGAAGTAACATATAGTCCAATAATTCCACTTCTGGTATTTACCCAAGGAAAATGAAAACACTAAAAACTCTAAATTATTAAGGAAATAGATGAAAAAAAGAGAAATGACATGGAAAATTTAGCATTGGCTGTTTCTTTCTAGGGTGTTGGATTATTTTCAGTACAAATGTACTATTTATAATATGAACAGTCATTAAATTAAGTTCAACAATAAAAAAATCATGAACAGTATTTTAATATCTTAGTACCATTTTCTCCTTTGTTGTGGAAAGAAATGCAAGATCATTGGGGGGACCGCTCATCGTTATGTTTGTTTTCTGTGAGTCTTGTTCAAGTTTCAATTCTTAAAATTGTTTAAGAGATCATGTACAATACTTCCTCCAAATTTGGCAAATTTGAACATTGTATACTGAATGAAAGTTGCTCTGTGACCCAGCAATTCCACTACCAAGTGTATACCCAAGAGAAATGAAAACACATCTACACAAAACCTTATACAAAATGATTTTAGTGGTATTATTTATAAAGCCAACAGCTGAGAGCAAGCCAAATGTCCATCAACAGACTAATGGATAAACAAATTGTGGTATAGCACCCATATTGGAACATTACACAGCCACAAAAAGGACTACGGTACAGATATGTGCTATAATGCAGGTAAACCTTGACAACGTTATGCTGCACAAAAGTTGTTAGAAAAGAGCACATCTTGTATGATTTCATGTATATGAAGTGCCAAGAATAGGCAAAATAATAAAGACAGAATTCAGATTAATGGTTGTCAAGGTCTGGTGGGATAAGGGAATGAGGAATGACTCATTATAGGTATGAGGTTCTCTTCTGGTGTGAGAAAAATGTTCTGCAATTAGATCATGGTAATGG
Organism: Ursus arctos; assembly: GCF_023065955.2. Classification (NCBI taxonomy): domain Eukaryota; kingdom Metazoa; phylum Chordata; class Mammalia; order Carnivora; family Ursidae; genus Ursus; species Ursus arctos. Next base: position 10,171,241 of record NW_026623078.1, read on the forward strand.
TTGCACAAGTCCATGAATATACTAAAAACCATCGAGTTACACTTGTAAAAACATAAATTTAAAGATACATGAATTATATCTCAATAAAGCTGCATGTAAAAAAATATAATGCATTTTATATTTGTTTAAAATACAGGGCAAGGAAATTATTTCTTCTTATTACTTAAAATATAAATGTTGTGTACTGAAGATTAAATATTAGTGCTTTTTCTCTCTCAAACAACTGCAGTGGTTTTATGGGAAAAACTGATGCATTAGGAAAATCTTCATGGAATCTAGCAACATTTACCATTTTTTTTTGTTAAGTACTTGAACTAAAAAATTCCATTTTATTTAATTTAAAGGATACATTTAAAATTCAAGGATAAAATAACACATTGCAAAGTTTTGATGGAATTATCATGGAAAGATTTATTGTCTTGCTTTAATTAAAACTCGTGATTATTGTGTGAAATTTATTTTCTCCTCTTAAAGATAGATGTTTTTATTACTGGAATTACTTAATATTTTACAATTTTTTCCCCTGCAAGGGGAGCCATCCTTATATATATGTATGTTAGAACATTGTACTAATGCTTCCAGGGGGATAAAAGGCATTTGGCCATTTTCTTTCTGGAAAATACCCAAATGAAAATTGCTTGCTCACTTGGCATTATCAGTTAGAATTAAGTCATGCTTCCAGGTGTCACCATTCTGTTCCCCAGAGTCTGGTCCTGATCCAGAACAATCCAGGGGAGGTGAATTTCAGTGTGGTTGATGTAGGGTTATTGCTCTAGTTAAAAGACTTTGCCAAGGATCCAAAATTATGCTAGGACTTTTTTTCCTGTTAGATCTGCAAAATTTGCAAAAGGGTGCACATTATGGTAGTGGTTAACAGCATATATATCAGGACCACATAATCCTGGGGACATTATTTAACATCCTTTAACCTCAATTTGTGGTCTTTTATTAATGATTTTTGTAAGGGTTAAATGTGATAATGTACACAAAGCTTTAGAATAATATCTTAAGTAGTTGAAATAGTGATCATACAACTACTTAAATTCTGTCCTTTCTTCTGCCCCATGTATTTTATTTATACTAGGCCTATTTACTCCACATTAATTGGGAGTTTTTAACTTTGAGCTGTTTATTCTGGAATTCCTAGTAAATTAGGGGGAAATTTTGTAAATATTTGTCACTTTAAATATTTGTAGCAAAGCTTGGTGGTTTTCCAAATCCCAGCAGAGAAAGACAATGTTAAGTCATGTTTACTAAGAATTAAGGTTTTTGTCAGGATCCAGAGGATGTGCTTTTAATATAATTTTGCCATGGATATTGTGCTTGCCCACTCAGTACCTTCTTCACCTTCCCTTCCTAATGCTCTGAACACCTCCCCTGCACAGCAAAAACTTGGTGAAGCAGACTCCATCCTGACTGTACAAAAAGACAGATCGCTCAGTCCTAACATCCTATCTAGGGGCAATATTTGCTCTTGGTATGTGACCCCATGTGTTTCAATAACGTCTATGTAGAAATGTCTGGAGCTATTAGAGAAACAAATAAATTTCCTTTTTCTCCTCAAATACCTTACAGAAGAAATCCTCTGCTACCCTTGGAAGTAGATGAAGGAGCAAATAGCCCTATAGCTACTTAGAACTAAAAGGGGAACCAGCATTAGAATAAACCTGACATCACATGATGCAGAAACAAGGAAATAAATGAAATTGGAATCTTTATGACATTATTGTGCTCCTGAACTAAATCATGCATGAAGCCTCCCTGCCCATTCACTTTCTATTATTTGAGTCAATAAATTTGCTTTATTGTATAGCCAGATAGAATTATATTTTATTTTTTTTGTTTCTTACGACAGAAAATATACTGAAATACCACAGAATCATATATATTTTTCTGTTTCTGATATGAACAACTAGAAAGATACAGTCTAGAAAATGTCTAAAATCTATTTCTTCAAACTGTTACTCATAATAATTAAAACATACATTAAAACAAAAAAGAAAAATTTACATCTAACCTGGGGAACAAAAAGATACAGAACATGGTGTCCTTATCATTATGAGGGTTAGAGAAATAAAAAGAAAATCTTACTTCATTTTGTAAAATGCAGTGAATCATTTCAAGAATGATAAAAATTATCAACCTTTAGTAAAAGATTATGTATTATGTCATGAAAATGAGTCTTAATATTACCTTTAATTGAGTGTATGCATCATAAAAATTTTTTTAGATTTCCTGATGTTTTGTATCTCTGAAAAAAGAATAATAAATATTATTTGAATACAATGGCATAGTCTACAGCTATTTCTGTAAAAAAATGAAAATGATTGACTACTTGATTGTATATTTAATATAGTGCATGTTTTTAAAATAGAATTCAAGTAGCTTTTTATCCAAAATAAACCGAAAATGTGACATAAGGATTGTGGTATACATATAAATATACAATAGCTTACTTATCGCATCATTTTTGAAGTTTGGATTAACTAAGGATATATATATATATATATCCCCTTAGTTAAGGTATATATGGTGAATATTTAAAACTCAGACATAAAACCCTGCTTGAGATAGAACTAGATTTGATGGTTGGTCTGTTGGATATTTTGTTACTGTTTGTGGGTCCCTGAGGCTGTCTATATGCCTTGTTTCTTAGATTCGGAAAAGTCTTTTGATCTGTTCTCCATCTCACTGTTCTATCCTCTCTTTTCTTCACTGAAAAAGTGAGCTTATCCAGAGGTTCTTATTTTTGTTATTTCATTTTTCATTTCCATAACTTCTGTTTTTTAAACTTTTTTCCTTGTTAAAATTTTCTGTTTTTTCATTCATTTCAAGAGAATTTGAATTTGCTTGCTGAAACATTTCTATGATGATTGCTTTAAAATTCTTGTCAGGTTACAATATGTGTGATTCATCTCATTGTCAGTATTAAAGAACAGTCTTTTAGCTTTCAAATTATGATCTTTCTGGTTCTTGGTATGACACATAATTTTTTATTGTATCCTGCCTTTTTGCTGAACATGTTATGAGTCTTATTTAAGGTTGTTTTTTCTTTTTTTTCCTATTTCTTTTTAATAGGCATTCAGTCTGTTTAGATTTAGCATACAGGCCCTGTCATAATTTTGTAGACTGATTGGTATCATTGGCAGTTGATTTTTTTTTGACCCTGTGTGGTACTATTTTGGTCTCAATGGTTTATCTTGTGTCACTGGAGTAGCCACTGGTCCCTGCTGGTACTGCTTGAAGGGATGGAAGAAGCTGTCCAGGCTAGGCCCCCGAGGGCCACTAAGTGGGGAAAGGGATCCCTCGTCCAGTGGTGGCTATGAGCATATCCAGACCAATACCTGTTGTGTAAAGATATCCCTTCAATTATAGAGGAAGTAGGGTGGATGGGGATCACCTCTCAAGAGGCTGCTTGTTTTGTCTGGACTGGGAAATTCTAACTTATTTTAAAACCCAACTGTTTTCCTTACCCTTTTAGTGACGCTGCATTCCCTAGACAGGAAAATAAATTAGTAAGATTTATGGACTGAAGGAGCTGAGGTTTCACTAGACAAAATTTTAAAGGTGAGAAAGTGATAAACATGTAATATATATCGATAGTTCTGTGAATTGGCTTCGGATCTGTCATCTGGCAGATCATGACTGGTTCCTGAATGATGATAATTCGGTAGGATTTCAGACAAGAGAAACATCAAAGTGAGCCAGAGGGTGGGAGAATTTTACTGTGGGGAGTTCCAAATTTCCTCAATAAGAAATTTAGAGGGACAGAGAAGACTTTCAGGGATTATACACCAAAACAATATTTCTGTATGGAGTGCACTACTTGGTGTTTTAGGGTAGGAGCTAAGAGTCAGATTTCTATTTGGAATATTCACTCTTCTCCTAGCAACTAAGTGACATTAAGAAAGTTACCGAACTCCCTGTACTGCTGTTTTCTCATAGGAAAATGAGCTAGTAATGATACCTGCGTCAAAAGGACTTTTGAAGGATTAAATGAACAAATATGTGCACACGTCTTAAATTCGATGTCTGGACAAGCATTTGATGCTTGTTCTCTTCTATTATTAGACATATCCTGTGGGAACTATTGCTTTTCTTAGCAGTTAGGTCCAATTTTCCAGTTTCTCTTCTTATGCGAGTTCATTATTGTGGGCTGTTATTTATTTTTTTCCCAGTCATCCCAGATGTGGTTTGTGGCTGCATGGATGGATGGATGGAGAAACAAAGAAAAATTTCATCAACCTTATAGTGGCTAGTGCTAGAGAATGCTATGCTGATTTAATTCTATCTACAGCTAATCCCAGTAAATCAAATTATCTGTCAACCACTTGTTGTGTCATACAGCTGATTTGTTAGAATAAGTGAATTAGATTCCTTGTAAGATTTATAAATGATTATGCTAAGATGCATTGCTTAATGCATGCTATATGTAGCTCCTGTTAATTAGGTGCCCGTCTGTAGTTGCAAAGTTAAATCACTATATTAAAGAGGCATCATTGCATTTCCTCACAACATGTAAATAGTTATTTCAAGTAATTTTGAGTAATTTTAATTTTCATTCTTAACCCCACAGTTTTCCTCTTATAGTGAATCAACTTCTCTGTTGTTGCTTCAATTAATTATTGATTTGTTACAATTTAATTCACTTTTATTGAATCTTAGATTTTCCATCATTATTTGTAAGGATATTATATGTGCTTCTTTGAGAAGTTGCTAAGCTGCCAGATTGTCATTTCTGGACTCCTCTGTACCCTAATTCTGTATGATTTGCATGCTAGTTGACTGGGAACTGATTTTTATATAACACATAGCTCCCACTTAAAATGTATAATTTAATTTCAGTGTCCATTCTTTTAAAAATTTTAGTTGTAATATTGGGAATATCTCTTTGTTCACGGGATAGGAATTCTATATGAATAGTACTCTAGCCAAAGGAATTGTTGGGTATCCTTGATCTACTTTTCTTTTTGGTCTACGGGGCATGGGAATGTAATTTGGCATATGTTTGCTTAACTTTGTGAGAAACATGCTAAAGGAAGGAGGTTTATAAAGTGAGAATGAGCCTAGGCATTTTTGTTTGTGGATTTTGTGGTGACATTTTATCTTACTATGTTCTACGGTTTGAGAACCAATCTTGCCATAGCCATTGTCTCTATATTTGTCTGGAGTAATATATTTAAATTTTTGTTTTGATTGTTGTCAATCTTCCAAAATCAATGATAGTTTCTTTTGAGCTCTTATAAAATTATTAGCAAGATGTTAATTATCATTTTCTCAAATAAGATTACATACAGTGCTGGCACTCTATTCTATTATTTATCTCTTGAACCTGCTCTTTTTTTCCTTTCCATGAAGATTTTTTAATTGAGCCTACTTTCTTGATAATTTTTTAATCTACTGATTTTAAACAAAGTTATTAACATGTGTAAAAGTAAAGATTTAATACTTGTTCTCTCTATACTAGTTTGGAATTATGTCTACTCATAATAAATATTATGTTCGATTATATCAGGCACTATTCTAAGTGTAATACTTAGAATAATTCATTGAAACCTCACAGAGTCTCATGAGAACTTTCCACATTTGACAGATGAGGAACGCGAAGCACAGAGAGTTTTAGGAGCTTGGCTGTGATCTCAGTGTTAGTAAGGGGTGCCCTTGTGTGGTTTGGTAATTTTACCAATCCTTATGTGTTTCACTAATGTTTAGAGTGATAAGTTAATCAAATTTCTAACTTCAAAAGACAACATCTGAATGTATCATATGATTACTAATACGTGTAGATAAGAAATCATTTATCCTAGACAATCACCAATATAGAATTTTTCTTTTTTAAGAATAAAATTTACTAGGTGAACATGATGAATGCATTATCTTAAATTCTGAGAGCCTCTCTTAAGTGGTAGATTTAAAAAAATATATATATATATAACATATACACACATACATATATATATACACGCATATATATACTTACCAAATGTATATGTATACACACATACACTTGCTAAAAACTTCCCCATACAGACTCAATGTTTTGGTTGCTTAGGAAACCTCAACTCATTCTATCAACCACAGCTTTCATTAGACAAGCTAGCATCTTTTAGGTATGATGCTTGGTTATAAGATGATGTTTAGTTATAAGTTTCCTAGTGGGGAGTAAAGGGAAGATGCTGGTGTCTATGAACTCAGAGACTAGTTAACTGCAACATCCTAGGGCACAGGCTTCTTTCAAATGATTTCATTTTTTGACAGGCAGAGGACAAGATGGTAACCAGTTTTGCTATTGTTTCAAATTCCATTGCTCATTTCAATGGAAATACTAGTGTAGTGTCATTTTCTTTATATTTTATTTCTTCGTGTTGTCACACTGCGGCTCATTCATTTTAATAATAGTGAAATATTTCCCTAAATCAATAATATATATACCCCTTGACATGCTGAATATGAATAAAATAGAGGCAAATCTAAATGATTTCTGTCATATGTCTGGTTTGTCCTTTTAAATGCAGGACTAGCTGTATCTATGTGACTGCAGATGACATTGCTTTGAAATGGGATAGGTTCTCCATTAAATAATGAGAGCACTTTTTACATATGGCTTATTGAATCAGTCTGATCACCTTATTGACAGACTGGAGAACCAAACAGAGTGTGAAGCATTTATAACCTGGCAGACATAATTTTGAATTCCAGCTCTGACACTTAAAACTTTTTTTACATTAAACAAGTTAGGAAAACTTTCTAAATCACCGTTATTAAATGAGATAAAAATACCCATGTTTAAGGAGTTTTGAAAGATAAAAATAATGTTTTAAAGAACCAGACATTTGTACATGATACTCACTGTTAGTCTTATGCAGGAATACCCCATAAACCCTCCCATGTTTTTAAGTGCAGATATTTCTAACTTTCCCCAAAGATGTGTCTCAACTCAGAATTTTGAGGGCTCTGATGGAGTTATTTAAGTTTAAACTATTTTTTAACCATTAAGTATTCCTTTACTTCCAGCAAAATGCTAAGTCCAGTGCGTTCAGGTTTTACTATTTGTATGTGTGCGTGTGTGTGTGTGATTCCAGGCTAGTGTCCCAAGGCTAGAAAAGATCATCTGAGCATTTCTCGTCCTTTAATGTTTCTTTTAGGAATTGTGCTATTAAATCATAGCACAATTTTGGACAGAGATTGTCAATTCCTTAATGCCACATGAGGAGGAATATATTTTGTGAAATCATCCTGTTTTCTGACACTGAAAGATGGACAGGTTGCTGACTTAGTACCCAGTGCTGAGAGATAGTAGAACCAGCCCTCCTGGATCTTATGTTCTGATGAAGGTGACAAATTCTTAAACATCAGTAAAATGTAGTGTTTCTTTTTATGAGAAAAGAATCGTACTGTAAACACTTTATCATTTTCTTTGCCTCTTTGTTAGGATCATGCTATGGTCCACAAAACCTTCCCCAAGTAGGACTTTGCATGTAGTGGATTCAGGTTGTTGCGAGATAAAAACAACATCAAATATATTTGTGGTGAAAGATTAGGTGAAATTGGCAAAAGATGAATTATTTCCATACACATGTTAATTTTACCTAAAAGGGGGGCTTTTATTTAAAAAAATTACTGCTTACATGCTATGACAACATTGGCCTTTTTCTGGGGATGTTGCCTGCATCTCATCTTCTGTTTGCTTATCCTCATGCAGGAAAGAGGCAATGGAACCTGTTAGTTGGAGTGTTTATGTTTTAATGGAGCACGGGAGTTGAGAGTGGACTATATTGCATGGAAACGGAGTCCTGCTGCACACATAGAAATTACTTTCACTATATTGTGTGAATCCAGACTCAGTACTGTGGGTACTGGACTGCAAAGTTGGTGAACCACAAAAATGATGGAAAATGCAGGGTCTTGATATTAATGCCTCACATTTGTACAAACTTTAAACTTTCACAGACTATCTATTGGTTAATGTCTCATCTAGTTGCAGTGACTCTGAGGTTGAGAAGTCAGACTGTTAAAGTTACTGGAATGTTAGGCCTGTTTTAAAATGTAGGTTGTACTATTGCAATATGGTGAGGTCAGCACATCAAGAGATAACTGCTATTGAAGAGATAGTTTATGGATCACAGTTTCCAAGAGGAAGGGACATAACACCTCATGGGAGGTCACATGGGGAAGTACCAGGTTCAGTCACAAAGCAGAGGAAGAGGGGGCGACTGTGAGCAAGAGCCTTTATTGTGGTTTCCATGGGAAATGACAAGTGAGGCAGGGTAAACAGGTTTACCTGTTTACCTGTTTACCTGGTAAACAGGAAGGCCTTTTTCTTACAATAGAATTGTGTCATAGATTTTTGTTTGCTTCCACAGTTCTCAAATCAAATCTCAGTGGAAGGTTTTGCCTGTCAATTCTCTTTAATTTTATTAATTTCTTCGTTATGTTGTAAAAATTTATCTTTACTAAATCTATAACCTTCAAGATGGCACGGAATATATACATATTTTATCAATAGGCCTCCCTATGAGGGTAATTGGATAAAAATCAGGTCAAAATATTCTTTCCTTTTTAATGGTGTAAAACCATTAAATGCATTTAACTTATTTTCCTGAGGAAATTAGAAAGAGAAAAAATAAACATGGATCCAGTGTTTTTATAGGTACCCATGCTGAGGGAGGACAAACCTGGAACCTGAAAAATTTACTCTAGAGAACAAATTTCAGAATTTCAGAGTGAGGACCTCAATTAACTCAGTCTTCCTTTAAAGCAACAAAAATATGACAAAATATCTAAAATCGATCATGTCGGAACTTGCACAATTAACCAACGCCACTAAATGAACCAAAGATCATTTATCCAAGAGAAAACATTGAACGACAGTGTGACAGCAGGCTCTGTGATGTTTTAACTTGGGGTTATTCCCATCCTCCATGCCTGGGTGGCTCAGTCAGTTAAACATCTTCCTTTGACTCAGGTCCTGATTCCAGGGTCCTAGGATCGAGTCCTGCATCAGGCCCCTTGCTCAGTGGGGAGCATGCTTCTCCTTCTGCCCTGATGCCCCCCCTTGCTTGTGCTCTTTCTTTCTCTCTGACAAATCAATAAAATCTTTAAAAAAAATAAATAAATAAAGCACCATCCCAGAGCACAGTCAATATATTGTTCAAATTTGCAGCTCTTTGGGAAATCTCAGAATATGGTACCAATGATTTGACTCAGAGCTCAGCTCAGAGTGGGGGCAGCAAATAAAAAAGTCTGCCCCCTTTTTACTACAGAAACAACAGAAAACTGCCGACGCCATTATAGGTACTAAGGCTGCCATTCAGTTGGGGCAAACAAAAGCCTGGCTATGAATTTCAGAGGAAATCAAACTATAGAATACTCATGAAAGAAATTGAGGAAGACACAAAGAAATAGAAAAATGTTCCATGCTCATGGATTGGAAGAATATTGTTAAAATGTCCATGCTACCTAGAATAATCTACACTAATTCAATGCAATCCCTATCAAAATACCATAAACTTTTGGCACCTGGGTGGCTCAGTCGGTTAAGCATCTGCCTTCGGCTCAGGTCATGATCCCAGGGTCCTGGGATCGAGTCCCTCATCAGGCTCCCTGATCAAAGGGAAGCCTGCTTCTCCCTCTGCCTGCTGCTCCCCCTGCTTGTGCTCTCTTTCTCTCTCTGGCAAATAAATAAATAAAATCTAAAAAAATAAAAAAAAAATACCATCAACTTTTTTCACAAAGCTGAAACAAATAATCCTAAAATTTGTATGGAACCAAAAAAGACCCCGGATAGCCAAAGAAATGTTGAAAAAGAAAACCAAAGCTGGTGGCATCACAATTCCAGATGCCAAGTTCTCTTAACAAGCTGTAATCATCAAGACACTTTGGTATTGGCACAAAAACAGACACATAGACCAATGGAACAGAATAGAGAACCCAGAAATGGACCCTCAACTGTATGGTCAACTAATCTTTGACAAAGCAGGAAAGAATATGCAATAGAAAAAAAAAACAACAACAGTCTCTTCAACAAATGGTGTTGGGAAAATTGGACAGCCACATGCAGAAGAATGAAACTGGACCATTTCCTTACACCATACACAAAAATAGACTCAAAATGGATGAAAGACCTAAATGTGACACAGGAATCCATCAAAGTCCTTGAGGAAAACACAGGCAGCAACCTCTTCGACCTCGGCTGCAGCAACTTCTTGCTAGACATGTCTCCAAAGACAAGGGAAACAAAGGCAAAAATGAGCTATTGGGACTTCATCAAGATAAAAAGCTTTTGCACAGCAAAGGAAACAGTCAACAAAACGGAAAGACAACCGACAGAATGGGAGGAGATATTTGCAAATGACATTATCAGATAAAGGGCTAGTATCCAGAATCTATAAAGAACCTATCAAACTCAACACCTAAAGAACAAAGAATCCAATCAAGAAATGGGCAGAAGACATGAACAGACATTTCTGCAAAGAAGACATACGAATGGCCAACAGGCACATGAAAAAGTGCTCAACATCACTCAGCCTCAGGGAAATACAAATCCAAAGCACAATGAGATACTACCTCACACCAGTCAGAATGGCTAAAATTAACAAGTCAGGAAATGACAGATATTGGTGAGGAAAGGGGAACTCTCTTACACTGTTGGTGGGAATGCAAGCTGGTGCAGCCACTCTGGAAAACAGTATGGAGTTTCCTCAAAAAGTTGAAAATGGAGCTACCCTACAATCCAGCAATTGCACTATTGGGTATTTACCCCAAAGATACAAATGTAATGATCTGAAGGGGCACATGCACCCCAATGTTCATAGCAGCAATGTCCACAATAACCAAACTATGGAAAGAGCCCAGATATCCATTGACAGACGAATGAATAAAGAAGATGTGCCATATATTCAATGGGATATTATGCAGCCATAGAAAATGAAATCTTACCATTTGCAATGACATGGATAGAACTAGAGGGTATTATGCTGAGTGAAATAAGTCAATCAGAGAAAGACAATTATCATATGATCTCACTGATATGTGGAATTTAAAAAACAAGACAGAGGATCAAAGGGGAAGAGAGGAAAAAATGAAACAAGATGAAACCAGAGAGGGAGACAAACCATAAGAGACTCTTGATCTTAGGAAACACACTGAGGGTTGCTGGAGAGGAGTGGTGGGGGGATGGGGTAACTGGGTGATGGATTTTAGGGAGGGCATATATTGTAATGAGCACTGGGTATTGTATAAGACTGATGAATCACAGACCTGTAGCCCTGAAACAAATAATACATTATATGTTAATTAACTGAATTTAAATTAAAAAAATAAAATTGAATTAAAAAGAAAACCAAAAAAACAAACAAAAAAGGAAATCACATGAACTACACAATGATAAGGACATCAAAGAAGCTTTGACGTATTCCTGGGTATCTAAAAGTATGTGTGCATGTGCAAGAAAGATCTGAGAAAGAAGGCACCAGGCACTCAACGTTGGCTGACCTTGAGGTCCTGTAGAAGTAGGAAGTGAGAGGTAAGGCTGTCTTATAAATTGTCTGAAGTTGAAACGTATGCTCCTACAAACAGATCCTCATGGCAAAGGATGGAAAAATATAGGCAAAGCAATCATTGGCTGATCACTAAATCATAATGATGAAGGTATGTTTCTTCAGAAACCAAGCTTAAAAATAACAACAAGAATTTAAAAACAATGTTAGAGGAGATCTCAATGGCCATAGACTGCAGGAAATACAGACTGTATTGAATTAGTCCAGGAAAGTTACTAAACAAATAAGGAATAACAGCAACACGAGACCTTGCAGGGAGGTGGGGAGTAAAAGAATGTGACAGCAGCAAAGTTATAATAGGTCCAATTTTCGACAAAAAAAAAAAAAATTATGAGACAGGGAAAAGGAAAAAAAAAAAAAAAAGACCAGAAAAGTGTGCCATATACACAAGGGAAAGTAGGGAGCCAAAAAAAAAAAAAAAATCCGGAAGTAGCACAGATTTAGGACTTAGTGGGAAAAGACTAAGTTATAAAATAAAAGGATACAAAAAACATACAATGTATGGTTTAGCCAATGTGGAGCTGGAATAGCAATGCTAATATCAGACAAAATACACCTAAGCAAAATTTTTATTAGAGACAAAGAAGCACATTTTATAAGGACGGAAGTGTTAATTAATCAGGAGTATATTTGATTATAATCATAGATGCATCTAACAATAGATCTTCAAAATAAATGAAACAAAACTGACAGAATTGATGAGATAGATAAGTCTAGTTGGAGATACAATAATGGGTAAAACTAAACAGAAGATCAACAAGAAAATAGAAGACTTAAAAGAATACTATAAAACAAGTAGGCTTAAAAATCTCTACAGTACAACACATAGCAGCAGATATATTTTTCACAAGTGCACATGAGACACTGAAAAATGCACAATTCTTTGAACGAAATTAAAGTATTTCTTTTTTTTTTTAAAGATTTTATTTATTTATTCGACAGAGATAGAGACAGCCAGCGAGAGAGGGAACACAAGCAGGGGGAGTGGGAGAGGAAGAAGCAGGCTCATAGCAGAGGAGCCTGATGTGGGGCTCGATCCCATAACGCCGGGATCACGCCCTGAGCCGAAGGCAGACGCTTAACCGCTGTGCCACCCAGGCGCCCCAAAATTAAAGTATTTCTAAATAAGTGGACAGGCAACCCATTTTCATCAGTCATGATTTAACATTATTAAGATGATAATATTCCTTATATTAATCTGCAGATTCACTGTAATCTTCATAAAAAATGTTAGCAGGGTTTTTACTTGGCAAGCTGCTCATAAAATTTGTATGAAATGGCAATGACTCAAAATAGTCAAAATAATTTTAAGAAAGAATATTATTGGAAGATCCATTCTTCCCAATTTCAAAACCTACTGGAAACATACAATAATAAAGACCTTGAAGTATTGGCAAAAGGATAGACATCTAGATCACTGGAATATAATTGAGGGTCCAGAACTAGACATTCACATTTATGCTCAATTGATTTATGACAACAGTGCTAAGATCACTCAATGAGGAGAGAATAGTCTTGTTAACAAAGAGGGGGGCATAACAGGATATCTACATGCAAACAATGAGTTTGAGCCCCCACCTTTTAACATAATAAGGAAATCAACTCAAAATGTACTATAGACCTAAACGTAAGAACTGAAACAATAAAACTAGAAGGAAACATACAAGTAAACCTCTGTTACTATGTATCAGGGAATGTGTTTTTACATATGACACCAGAAGCAAAAAGAAAAAAAATAGGTAAACTGGACATCATCAAAATTAAAAACTTTATTACAAAGGGCACCATCAGGAAAGTGAAAAACAATGCATAGAATGGGAGAACTTATTTTCAAATCATATATCTGGTAAGGGTTTAGTACCTAGAATGTAAAGAGCCCTTACAACTTAGCAACAAAAAGACAGCCCAATTTTTAAAATGGGCAAAGGATTTTACTGTATAGATCACCAAAGAGAATATATCAATGGTCAGTAAGCTCTTAAAAAGATGCTCAACCTCAGTAGTCATTAAGTAAATGCAAATCGAAAGGACAATGAGATACCACTTCCCATCCACTAGGGCGGCTGGAATCCAAGAGACAGAAAAGAACAAGTGTTGACCAGTATGTGGAGAAACTGGGCCCCTTGGCTATTGCTGTTGAGAATGTAACCTGGTAAAAGCCTCTGTGGAAAACAGGTGGGCATTCCTCCTTGCAAACGTAAATGTGGAACTACCATATGATTGAGCAGTCCCACTCCAGGTTACATATCTTAGAGAAATGGAAACTTATGTCCATGACGGTTCATAGCCATATTCTACATAATACCCCAAAAGTGGACACATCATAAAAGTTCATCAACTGATGAATGGATAAAAGAATCCATTCATGGTATATCTATACAATGCAATAATATTTAGTGGTATAAAAGAACGAAGCGCATGCTATAACATCGATGGAACATGCTAACTGAAAGAAGGCAGTCACATAAGAGCACATATTGTATAATTTTATTTATTTTAATATACAGAATAGGCAAATACTTAAAGACAGCAAGCAGATTAATAATTGATAATAAGATTGAAGCTGGTGGAAGGGTGAGGGGAAAGCAGGAAAGAGGAATGCCAGCTAGTGCGTATGGGGTTTCTTCCTGGGGTACTGAAAAGGTCCTAAAGTAGTTTGTGGTATTGTTTGCACAACCCTGTGAATGTACTAAAAAAGGCTGAAGGGAATACTTTAAATGGGTGCATTTTATGGTATGTGAAATATTTCTCAGTAAAGCGTTAGAAAAAGTTTCCATTGTCTCTCGGATAGATTTAAGGAAAATTATGTAATTCTTTCATTTGGTAAGATTCCCAGTCTTTAGAAAGAGTACCTACATAGGCTTATAAACACAGTAAATACAAATGAGTGTGTAGAGGTATGTGTAATGTGTCGTACACTTTAAGATGGAGGAAGAACAGTCTATTTGTTGAGTGAACTCCAAAGAACCTTCTTTTATACTTTCTACTTATTCTCAGCAAAATCATAGTTTAACTTGCTTTCTGTATCTGCAAAATTTTAGCTGAACCATTCATTTATCCCTTTATCATCCATTTATGCATCTGTTTGTTCATCCTTCCATCCATGAATCCATCCAAGACACTTTATGAACCTCTTACTTCAAAGGAAGAGAGTCCTGATAAAAATGTGTCTTACACATTCAGTAAAAACATAAACAACAACAAAATCTCTCAAAATACACAAGGATGTATTAAGAGTAGATAGCAATATAATAATGAAATAATTGTAAGGCACAGGAACTTGGAATACAACTGCAGAGTTATTTGATGGACTTTTATCCATGTTGGGATCCCATTGTGTATAATGCATTATGCACAGGGGTGCCATATATTCCAAGAGAGGTAAAGGTGTTCTCTAAACACGGATGTTATTTTTGCTCCACCTGTCAAACTGAGATGCTATGAAAATAATGTGATTGAAGAAATAAAACAGACGGTAATTTGGCAGCAGAGTGTGTGATCACTTAAATTGTTAATCTGTAGGAAAGATCAGAAAGCAGTCAGGCCTGCGTGCCACTGCATGTTGCATTCAATATGGGATTTGTCTTTTTAAACAGCACTTAACAGGGTGATCTCTTGCTCTTTGACAAATCTGAAATCCTAAAGGAAAATATTTTATTTGATGGAAAGCTAATCTCCTTTTTTGTCGTCCAATCCTTATTTTTTTCATTTTATTAGAGAAGGGAAAGTTTTCCACAATACACAGTGAGTAACGTACCTACATGTTCTTTGGATGGGTTTTGACTTATTTACACTAGGTCTTCCTAGGCACAAGGCAGACACAAGGCTTTCTACACAGCTGCCAACCTGCTATTCATTTCACTTTTAAATCACTGGGTTTAATGCAAACAAAGCTGTGTCAAGTTTATTAATTACTTTGGATAATAACTTTACTATGTACAACTATAATCATTTGGGGATAATAAAATTTCAATTATATTGAAAATATACTTTATCTGTAAAGTATTTTCTTCTTTATAAATATGTCTATTTACTCACACCACTAATCTGTGTGGAGTTTTTTTTTTTTAATCCACATATCTTTTTATCAAAGCACTTTTTATTAGAATGAAGATGGTGAAAATATACATATCCCTGTGTGGACTGATGATTTGTATTCTGTTAAGCTATAATGGGAAAGAGACTGCTAACGCTTTTCTTTCTTGGGATATAAATGTAATATACATGCACCTGGGATTTTGACTTTTCTTTATATAGTACATAAAGGAATTTACGTTTGCAGATTCAAAGAAATTTGGTCGGGAGAATCTCTGTTTGGTAGGGATTAAACTATTCAGTGGAGATAAACTCAATTATAAGTAGGTTCTTTATCCTGTTTTAAAATCTTAGATACAGGCACAGTTCAGGGTTTCTCAAACTTGTAAAGGCCTTCTATTTCAGAATCACCCACATGTCTCTTAGCAATGGAGATGATTTAAGGGCCACCCCTAATCTGCTGCAATAGAATCTCTCGGGTGGGGGGCAGAGGAGGCTGCATTTTAACAATTCCGGATTTTGCCCACAAAATCCTGAGAACTACAAACGGCCTTTTGTAGGTTTTTGTCAGAGCTGGCCACACTTGAAAAACTGGCTGTGATAAACCCCCATGATTCCAGAGTTGATTTTCAGGGAAAAGAGCTAGAAAGTCTATCTAAAAATCTTCCAATCTTATACTGTTCTTCCTATTGGCTTAATTTTGTCTCCGCTGTCATCATTTCTCCTCATTATGTGAATTCTGTCCCATTTACTCTTCTTTGGCTATCCCCTTGTCAAAACGGGTACAGTCTCCTATTCTTCCCAGAGTCTAGACATCTCTTTATTTCTCCCACTAGTATCACATGTATTTCTTAAAGTCCTTGTTAGATGTGAGCTCTTAGAATACAATAATGAAACTAAAGACACTTGGTTCTTTGGGCAACTAATCTTTGACAAAGCAAGAAAAAACATCCAGTGGAAAAAAAAAGTCTCTTCAATAAATGGTGCTGGGAAAACTGGACAGCTATATGCAAAAGAATGAAACTGGACCACTCTCTCACACCATACACAAAGATAAACTCCAAATGAATGAAAGACCCCGATGTGAGGCAGGAATCCATCAAAATCATAGAGGAGAACATAGGCTGCAGCCTCTTCGACATCGGCCACAGCAACTTTTTTCATAACACATCTCCAAAGGCAAGAGAAACAAAAGATAAAATGAACTTGTGGGACTTCATCAAGATAAAAAGCTTCTGCACAGCCAAGGAAACAGTCAACAAAACTAAGAGGCAGCCCATGGAATGGGAGAAGATATTTGCAAATGACACTACAGATAAAAGACTGGTATCCAAGATCTACAAAGAACTTCTCAAACTACAAAGAACTTCTCAAACTCAATACATGGGGAAACAAATAATCAAATCAAAAAATGGGCAGAAGATATGAATAGACACTTTTCCAATGAAGACATACAAATGGCTAACAGACACATGAAAAAATGTTCAAAATCATTAGCCATCAGGGAAATTCAAATCAAAACCACACTGAGATACCACCTTAGGCAGTTAGAATGGCAAAAATTGACAAGGTAGGAAACAACGAATGTTGGAGAGGATGTGGAGAAAGGGAATCCCTCTTATACTGTTGGTGAGAATGCAAGTTTGTACAGCCACTTTGGAAAACAGTGTGGAGGTCCCTTAAAAAGTTAAAAATTGAGCTACCCTATGATCCAGCAATTGCACTACTGGGTATTTACCCCAAAGATACAGATGTAGTGAAGAGAAGGGTCATATGCACCCCAATGTTCATAGCAGCATTGTCCAATAGTTAAATTGTGGAAGGAGCCGAGATGCCCTTCATCAGACTAATGGATAAAGAAGATGTGGTTCATATATACAATGGAATCTTCCTCAGCCATCAGAAAGAACGATTACCCAACATTTGCAGCAACATGGATGGGAGTGGAGGAGATAATGCTAAGTGAAATAAGTCAAGCAGAGAAAGACAATCATCATATGGTTTCACTCATTTATGGAACATAAGAAATAGAAAGATCAGTAGGAGAAGGAAGGGAAGAATGAAGGGGGGTAAACAGAAGGAGGAATGAACCGTGAGAGACTATGGACTCTGGGAAACAAACTGAGGACTTCAGAGGGGAGGGGGTGGGGGATTGGGATAGGCCAGTGATGGGTATTGAGGGCACATAATACATGGTGCACTGGGTGTTATATGCAGATAATGAATCATGGAACATTACATCAAAAACTAAGGATATACTGTATGGTGACTAACATAACATAATAAAAAATTATTATTAAAAAAAGAGACACTTTCTACAGATACAGTTAATGTGGGGGCTACAGCAGGTCTGGAGAATCAGTGCTGTGGTCACAGTGCTGGTGGATTATACGGCTCCATGGTCATCAATAACCCTGTTCAAGCACATTCTGACTGCTGGATGCTACATATGTGCTGAGTTATGAGAAGTAATGTAACACAGTTAACTTTAAAGAAACTTCATTCTAGTGAACAAAAGTGATGGGAAAATTCACGATGTATATTAAGGAAGCGTGGTAATGTCATTCAAGGGACCAGGCTCCACTACTTTCTTGGTGTGTCACGATTAACAAGATAGAGAATCACTGTGGGACCCAGTAATGGGGATAGCGAATCCCTGTGGTAGGGATAATAACAACCTCTTGAGGCTACCATGCAGATTAATGAGAGAATGGTGCAATAGTAGAAATATGTACAAATGCTTGTGGTTTCAGGGAGTAAAGACCTGATTATGTCTTGAGATGTGGTAGAGGAGGGCCTCAGACAGGCCTTACTGAGGCAGCTGGGCCAGAGTCCAGTGCTGCCTTAGGAAGCTTGTGAATATTCTAGCAGTAGGACAAAAGCAATTGTTACTAAATTCTGGAAGAGCCACAGAAATCTCAAATCAAGGCACATTATCAAACAAACACATGAAAGCCACAGGTTCACTCTGGCAATGATGCATCTCCTCTAAGGAGGCCTTCAACTTAGTCTATGTCTTAAATATATAGTGAATTAAGTTGGAAGGAACTGGATTTAATTAAGTGGCTTAGATTGCCTTTAGGCTACCTCAAAGTATGATTTTTTTTTTTAAACCTGTTTAGGACTTTTTACTGCTTGTGTTTTCAGGAAGAGCTATGGTAGCAGAGCGTGAATAGAGCTCAGGAAGAGTGGCCATGTCGCCTATGTACCCATCTGGCAAAATCCAAACTGCGACAAAGAGATGTTGTGGGGCGAGGGTGGATCTTTATTTTTTTATTTTTTATTTTTTTTACTGATGTAAAGTTTGATGATTTATTAGTTGCATATAACACCCAGTGCACCATGCAATACGTGCCCTCCTTACTACCCATCACCAGTCTATCCCATTCCCCCATCCCCCTCCCCTCTGAAGCCCTCAGTTTGTTTCTCAGAAGGGGTGAATGAAGCATGAGAGACTATGGACTCTGAGGATCTTGATTTTTAAGTCATTCTCACACAATACACATGTTGGTGAGGAGCAAAGTAGGGACCACCAGGATCTCCAGGTTAAGGGAGTATTTAGAATTGTCTTAACAGGATGTAAGTAGATAATCAATGTGATCAGTGACAAAAGAGGGGAAAAAAGACACTTTGTTAATATTTTCTGTAAATATATAGTAGGAAAAGAATGGGAACACCAGTCTAAGACGTCTGGCCATTTATGGATGATCAACATGGTTAAAAGTAGGTGGATAGTAAAGTGAAAGTCTTTTTAGGCTTGGGGAAGAATTGAATTTGTTTGATATCCATCAGGAAGGAGCCTGTGGAGAGGGACAGAGTAAAGATAGCTTGGGCAGGAGGGAGTGAATCTTAAGACAGAGGTAATGTTAATAAGAATTGGAATGAGCCAGTGCTCTATACTTAGTCATTTTCTGTATCCTCTTCACAAATGGCACATTTATAATTTTTTTTAAGTCAAGTAACACTTAAGATGGTATTATTTTGTTGATGATGGTTTCCCAGTAGAAAACTCCTTCAGTCATCTGTATAAAGTTCAGAGAGTAAAGATGAAAGACCCTTTTGTATTGGCTGCAGAACCCTTACCCGTGTATACAACTATGGGTTTCAGAAAATGTTATTTCATCCATGGAATTTTAAGAGGCTTCTAGAGATTTCCTAAGTATTTTGACCATTAAACTATCTCACAGCCTCTTTCCTTGTGCTTTTCAACATCTTCCATGTCTTCTCTAAAGACTCCTGCTGCTCACAGCAAAGTAAATGCAGTTTCATTAATATCAAGTACATTCAGTGAGTCAGTCTTTCCTCAACTGAAAGAATGGGTGGCAATAATAATAGCAACACTATATTTTTAACCATACATTTCCATTACACCCAGATAATCATTGAGATGAACTAGACATCCCAGTGTCTAAGCTTCTTTGTAACCACCAGTGCAAACTTCAGTTGGGTCCACAAGCCTTCAGGCTTCAGGCTTCAGCTCAATCAGGACATCACTGAGTTATATTAAGCCATGGGCATGTGTTTATGTAGATGGGAGGGAATGCACTTCAGTTCTAAACTTGATTCTATTTTAAGGTTGTGTCTTTTGTCAGTCTGGATATAGTTTCTGTAGTGGTGAAAAGGAGGGTATTCTCATTTTTACCCATGCGTTCTTCGTATGTGAACCCTGGACCAACTTTATCTGCATCACCCAGTAACTTGCTAGAAATTCAAATCTGGGCTCCACCCTAGAGCTACTGAATCAGAAACTCTGACAGTATAGCCTAACAATCTGTATTTTAATGAACTCTCCAGGTGATTTTCTTGTACAATAAGGTTTGAGAATTACTGTTTGAGGCAGAGAGAATCAAAATATAGGAAGACAAATGAGTATGTACTATAAAAGCAGCATGGCCTAAGACATTAAGTAAAGGAAATTTGCAAAATCCTACACATTAGATTAGTGTCCGGAAAGCTTACTTTTAAACACATGAAAATAACTTACTCCCTTTTAGTCATCATACTCTGTTACTTTCCACCATATTATCTATCCAAAAACCAATACTGTACTATGTTACTTCCAGTCATCTTTTTGAAATGTAATTTTTTACACATTAATTCTTGGTAATATGTCTTTACAGCCACCACTCTGAAAAATATACAAAACTGAGAAAAAACATCTTTTTGATGAGCTTTCTAAAATATAAAAATGCATTCGCTCTGGTGCTTCCCTGGCACAAAGTAGAATGCTATTTCACATTTTAAAAAAGGGTATATTCATTAATTTCAGTCATTTATAATAGGCTATTTTATCAGTAACCTGAATCCTAGTTTATCTAAAATTTTAATTACTAGGTATTTTTTTCTCTGTAACTTTACCATGCATTCAACCATGTCTGTCAAACTATTAATTAGTTTAGAGTGATAAATTTGTCCTTCCCAAAATTAATGGAAGGTAAGAAGTCAGTCGTATGAGATGATGTGATATCCACAGTGTAAGAAATGTATTTTCTTTTTGTAATGCTATTCAGAGGCATATAATAAATCAAAGAGAAGAACTATTAGATGAGAACATTTATAAAAGGTAGGTAGGAAAAGAAATGGTTTTGTTTAGTAACTCCTTCAGTCAGAAAAAGCAATGTTGATATTTTTTTAAGGCTTTTGTGACACCAATTCAAGATTTCAGATATTTAGGAAAATCCCATGTTCTTATAAAACTTTCCTTTTTTGGAAAAAAATGTGTGGAAATCTCAGCGTGCTAAAAATATTAGAACCATTCTAAAACTATTCTTTCACTTTGCTCTTGCTTTAGGCAATAACCTCCTAATCGATACATTGCAATTCTTTTTCTCTCACTGTTACATGTTGGTATACAGAGTACATCCCACCAGCTACAGTGAAGCAAATAACTCTATTCCTCACATTGATAAAATGCTAGACCAGTGGTTACATAAATGAGCTGCATCCAGCCAGCAATCCTCCTCAGAGCTCTGTATTTAGGTCTCTGGCCCAGATTTTCTCAACCTTTTAGGCTGCTGTATATTTAGAGTGGAATACAAATGAGTTTCAGAAGAACATAAATTATCTAAAATTGTTCCCTACTGCAAAAAAGTTCAGATGTTTATTTGTAAAGATTTTCTTTGATCACTTGTATGCTATATTCCATCAATGTGTATTCTGTTTCTGATATAATATAAAAGTGGTCTTGCGTTGCTATCAAGTCCAGTTTTTAGGTTAGATCTCAGTCCATGTAAATCTTATAAATAATGATTTTGCTCTATTTGTAGGATTTTTAAAAATGTCTTTGGGCCTGTACAGAGGGTAATGGTTCTATATTTAGCCTAGGCCTCTTGTTCTAGAAAATCTTTGCTATCTGAATTCTGCATTGGTTTGTTTGGACTACTTGGTAGGTATGTTTTTGTGAATAACAACCTAATGGATTTTTCCTACTCTAATTGTAATACCCTTGTCTGGCTAGTTAATCTGGTTAAAGGAAATTGATGATGAGATAAAGGTTGAAGGTTCAACCTCCCTATTGGCCAGTTATCTTCATAAAGTGAGAACCTAGTGTCCACACTCTTGTGCTGGAGACTACCACCTCACAAATGCAAAATATTGCACATGAGTGAAATGTATGAGCTTAAGGACAGTTGAACAGGAACACAAAAGGACAAACAGTCCAAATTAAGAAACCCCAAATAGGAGGGGATCTATATATTCATTCAAACATTACATTTATAGCACACGTCTATATATGTCTATGTATTACCTAAACTTATCTTGCCTCCATTGAAAGGAACAAATTCTGCTTGAAACATCACAAAGAGATGGGTTTAGAGATTTTTGAATTTATAGATTTTGTATTTTTAAAAAATGTTTTTTCCCTGTTAAGAAATGTGTTTGGAATGCCAGTGGTAAAAGAACATTAAAATAAGTATATAGATCAAAGGTAAATGAACAAGCACTGAATTAATTGTTTGAGAATGGCTTTTGCCTACAGTCTCCATCTCCATTGTTTGAAACCCCATGGTTACTCATCTACAGCATTGCTGTGTCCTCCTAACTGATAGCTCACTTTTCGCTTTCCCTTTTGAGTACATCCTGTATATCACTGTGAGATTGATCTTTCTACAGATTACTAATAATCATATTTCTGTGTTTCAAGCAAGCAGAAATGGGCATAAGGAGAGTGCTTTGATGGTGTAAGGGAAAAAGCAGGTAATATAGCAAACTGTAGCCTTATCTCTCAGGGCCACATGCTCTCTTATACCTCTCTTTGTGACAAGGTTTTGTTGTCATTGTCCTTTACCCATGGCTTCATGATTTTCTCTTCAGTTGACACCAACCCCTTCCAGAAACCTCACGTGTTATTTTGTTGCCCATCTGTACTGGGTTTGATAGTGTCCCCCTACAAATTCCTGCCCATCCAGAACCTCAAAATGTGACCTTGTTTGGAAATATTCTTTGCAGGTGTGATTAGTTAAGATGAAAGCATATCGAATAGGTGTGCCCAATATGAAGACTTGTAACATGTGAAGACAAAGACCCACAGAAAGGGGGGAAGGTTATATGACAAGAGAAGCAGAGGTTGGAGTGATGTATCTGTTAAGTCAAGGAGTGACAATGATTGTGGCCACCACTAGAAGCTGGAAAAAGCAAGGAAGGAAGCCGGGCTCTGCTGTCACCTTGACTTCAGACTTCAAGCCTCCATAACTGTGAGACTTTCTATCCTTTGAAGCCACACAGTTGGTGGTACTTTGTTACAGCAGCTCAAGGACACTAATACACCATCCAACACAATTCATTGCACACAACACCTGCTCACAATTTGATTTTTGTCCCCATATCCAACTCTCTCAATTCATCCTATCCTCTCATGGATTACTCATGTTTTCATACTTTTTATTTTGGAATAAATATAAACTAACAGAAAGTTGCAAAGATTGTACAAGGATGTCCAGTTTATTCTTCCCCCAGTTTTCTCCAATGGTTGTATCTTACATGATAAGAGTACAATATTGAAAGTAAGAAATTGACATTGGTACATTGTGTGTATATAGTTTTATGTCATTTTATGACATATATAGATTCCTGTAATTGCTACTGTGAGCAATCAAGATACAGAACTATTCTGTCACTACAAAGATTATATATATAAATATATATATATATTAACCCCTAGACACTATCCTGTTCTCCATCTTTATAATTCTGTTATTTCAAAATATTATATAAATGGTAATATATCACCTTAGAGATTGGCTTTTCTTCAGCATAATGACCTTGAGATCCATCAAAGTTGTTGAGTGCATTAATAGTTCATTTTTAATGTTAAATAATATTCCATGATACGGGTTTTTTTCAGTTTATAACTCATTTATAAATTTTGATGTATCTTATTTTAAATTATAATTTGGTACAATTTATAAAGTTTTCTTCAGTAAATTTGTTTAACCATTCAGTTTTTGAGAGATACTGAGCTGTTTCCAGTTCTTGGCTGTTACAAATAAAGCTATTATGATCAATTGTATACAGATATTTGGGTGGATATAAGCTTTCATTTCCCTGGCATAAAGGCTTAGGAGTGTAATTCCTGGATCAGATGGCAGTTGCATGTTTGTTTGTTTGTTTGTTTGTTTATTTTTAAGAAACTGCCATAATATTTTCTAGAGTGGCTGTACCATTGTAATTTCCTACTAGCAACGTTTGAGAGATTCAGTTTCTTCAAGACCTTGACAGATTTTATGTTTTTATTAATTTTTAAAAAATTTTTTGTTATTCTAGTAAGTGTTGTGATAGTTCATTGCAGTGTTAATTTGCATTTCCTTAATGGTTAGCGTTTGACTATGGGCTTGTTTTACATCCATATATTCTCATTAGTGAAATATCTGTTCATCTCGTTTGCCCATTTTCTATTTTTATTGTTTGCTTTATTATTGTTGAATTTTGAGAGATACTTGTATGTTGTAGTTACAAGTGTTTCATCAGATATGTGATTTGCAATTATTTTCTCTATGTATGTAACTTGTGTTTTCATCCTTTTAGCAGGATCTTTTGTAGAACAAAATTTTAAAAATTTTGATGACATCTGGTTTGTCAGTATTTTTCTTTTCTGTTTGTACTTTTGGTTATATGTCTAAGATCTCTACCTAGTCTTAGATCCAAACAATTTTCTCTTAAATTTTATTCTAAAAGTTTTACAGTTGTTAATTTTACGCTTTATTTTATTTTATTATTTTAAATTTATTTATTTATTTATTTATTTATTTATTTATTTATTTATTTGACAAAGAGAGCACAAGCAGGGGGAGCGGCAATGCAGAGGGAGAAGTATACTCCCTGCTGAGCAGGCAGCCTGAAGTGGGGCTCAATCCCAGGACCCTGGGATTGTGTATGACCTGAGCTGAAGATAGACGCTTAACCGACTGGGCCACCCAGGTGCCCCTAATTTTACATTTTAATCTATGATTCATTTTTAGTTACTTTTTATATGGTATAAGATTTAGTTAGAGGGCCATATTTTTTTGCCCATGGATGCTCAGTTGCTCCAGCACTATTCATTAAATAGACAACAATTACTCCATTTAATTGCTTTTGCTCTTTTGTCAGACATCAGTTGTCAACACTTATATGTTTCTGTTTCTAGATTCTCTATTTTGCCCTATTGATCTTATGTCAGTCTCTCCA
This sequence comes from Ursus arctos, assembly GCF_023065955.2. Classification (NCBI taxonomy): domain Eukaryota; kingdom Metazoa; phylum Chordata; class Mammalia; order Carnivora; family Ursidae; genus Ursus; species Ursus arctos. The sequence goes on from NW_026623078.1 coordinate 10,196,500, forward strand.
GCAATGTTACATAGTCTTGATTAGACTATAATAAATCTTGAAATTGGGTGGAATATTTCACTCATTTTAGTCTGCTTTTAAATGGTTTTAGCTATTTTTCTTTGTCTTTTCATATACATTTTATTTTATTGTTTTTGAAGATTTTGTTTATATTATTTGAGAGAGTGAGTGAGCACGAGTGGAGGAGGAGCAGAGGCAGAGGGAGAAGCAGACTCCCCTCTGAGCAGGGAGCCCAAGGACACAGGCAGGGTTTGGTTCTGGGACTCCAGGCAGGTGCTTAACTGACTGAGCCACCCAGGTGCCCCTCCATATACATTTTAGAATAATTTTGCTTAAATCTTCTAAAAAATGTGGTAGGATTTTGGTAAAAATTGTGTTAAACCTGTGTGTAAATTAGTAGCAAATTGACATTGTCACTATGGACATTGCATTTATTTTTTTAGATCTTCTTTGATTTTTTTCATCCTTTAGTAGTTTTGTGGTTTTGTATCTGGTACAATATTTGTTATACTGTTTTAGTGACCATAAATTGTATTGTGTTTAAAATTTCTGTTTCCTTCACTAATGTAAAGACATGCAATTGATTTGTATGGAGCTCTTGTATCCTGTGATGTGGCTGAACTTATTTATGAGTTTTAGTCCTTTTTGAATAGATTGCTTGACATTTTCTACCTAGACCATGATGTCATCAGCAAATAAGAACCATTTGATATCTGTCTTTCAGATTTGTGTGTCTTTTATTTCTGTTGCTTATCTTATTGCATTTGGCTATAACTTCTAGTACTATTGAATAGTAGTGATAAGAATAGATTCCGTTTTCTTATTCCTAATCTTGAGGGGAAAACAGTGTTCTACCAGACAGGCTATCCATTTTTTAGGTACACTTTATCAGGTTTAGAAAGTTATCCCTCTATTTCTATTTTACAGGGAGTTTTTAGTATGAATGGGTGGTAAATTTTGACAAATGCTTTTTCTGCATCAGTTGATACGATCATTTGATTTTTTTCTCTAGCTTGTGAAATGGTGGAGTATATGGATTTATTTTCAAGTGCTAAATTAGCTTTGCATCCCTAGAATAAATCACATTTGCTGATGGTGTGTAATTCTTTTCCTATGTTGATAAATCTTATTTGGTAATATTTTACTAAGAATTTTTGCATCAAATCTATTAATGATATTGGTCTGTAGTTTGTTTGCATTTCTTTATTTGGCAATAATACTAGATTCATAGAATGAGTTGAGAAGTGTTGCCTTCTCTATTTTCTGGAAGAGAATGTAGAGAATATATGATAGTCATCCTTGAATATTTGGTAGATCTCTTCATGAAACCACTGAACTTGTATATTTCTTTTCTGGAAGTATTTAAATGTAAACTTTATTTCCTTAATAGTTACAGGGTAATTGAAATAATTTATTTTGTCTTTGTTGTATTTGGTAGTGTACTTTTCCAGGAATTTGTCTATTTTTTCTAATTTGTCAAATTTATGTGTGTAGAGTTGTTCATAGAAACCCTGTTTTATCCTTTTGCTATCTACAGTTTCTGTTATGATGCCTCTTGCTCCATTCCTGTTGTTAGTAGTTTGTTATCTTCTCCCTTTGTTTTTTCTTGGTCAGTCCTGCTAGAGATGTGTCGATTTTATTATTTTTTTCCCAAAGAACCATTTTTTATGTCATTGATTTTCTGTTTTCAATTTCTTTGTTTCATTCTCTTTATTATTTATTTCCTTTTGCCTGCTTATGGCTCGTTTTGATCTTCTTTTGCCAATTGCTTGAGGTAGTTTAGATGATTAACTTGATTCTTTTCCTTTTTCCTACTTTATTTTTTATTTTTTATTTATTTTTTTTTAAAGATTTTATTTATTTATGTGACAGAGAGACAGCCAGCGAGAGAGGGAACACAAGCAGGGGGAGAGGGAGAGGAAGAAGCAGGCTCCCAGCCGAGGAACCCGATGTGGGACTCGATCCCAGTACACCAGGATGACGCCCTGAGCCGAAGGCAGACGCTTAACGACTGCGCTACCCAGGCGCCCCCCTTTTTCCTACTTTAAACAGTCAGTGCCCAGAATTCCCCTCACAGCACTTCTTTAGTGGTTCCTCATAGTTTTGTGTGTGTTTATTTTCATTTTTATTCAATTTGACTTGCAAATTGTTTAAATGCATGTGTTTAGTTTCCAAGTATTGGAGATTTTCTTGTTATCTTTCTGTTACTGATTTATATTTTGATTCTCTTCTGGTCAAATAACTTAGTCTATATGATTTCAATTCTTTTATTATTTTTATTTTTTTTAAAGATTTTATTTATTTATTTGACAGAGGTAGAGACAGCCAGCGAGAGAGGGAACACAAGCAGGGGGAGTGGGAGAGGAAGAAGCAGGCTCATAGTGGAGGAGCCTGATGTGGGGCTCGATCCCATAACGCCGGGATCACGCTCTGAGCCGAAGGCAGACGCTTAACCGCTGTGCCACCCAGGCGCCCCTCAATTCTTTTAAAAGTCCAAAATATGGTCTATCTTTGTGTACGTTCTGTAGGCACTTAAAGATAATGTTTTTGAGTGGAATGTTTTACATACGTTGATTAGAAACTTTGATGGTGTTGATGAGTTCTTTTTTTGTGTTTTGTTCTATTAATTGGTGAAGAGGTATGTTGTAGTCTCCAAACGTAATTGTGGGTCTGTCAGTTCTGTCAGTTTTTGCTGCACATATTGTAGAGTTCTGTTATGTGTTATTTGTTACATACACACTAACTGTCCCTCTCTGTCACTGGCAATTTTCTTTGCTCGAAAGCCTGTTTTATCTAATATTAACATAACTACTCCTGCTTTTTTGCATTCATGTTTGTATGATATCTCTTTTTTCATGGCCTACCTGTGTATATTCAAACTGAGTTTCTTATAGTCAGCATAGAATTTTGTAACTTTATTATTTTTAATCCACATTGCCAATTTTCATCTTCTAGTTGGTGCATTTAGAAATTTACATTTAATATCATTCTTGATATCTTGGTGCTTAACTCTGCCATTTACTTTAGCTTTTTTTTTTCTTCTTATTTCTGTTTGATTTTTTCTACCTTTCTGTTGGTTAATTGAGCAATATTATGAGCTCCATTTTAGTTTACCTGTAGTGTTTTTGAGTACATCTGTTTGCATAGCATTTTTAGTGGTTGCTATAGGAATTACTACACACACAAACCTGAGTATTTAAATACACACACACACACACACACACACATATATATATATACACATCTATGTGTGTTTACACATGTGCACAAACATAAGCTCATACAGACACATACAGACATCTTATCACAGTCTACTGGTATTGCTGTTTTACCAGTTCACATGAAGTTTAGAAACTTTATTCTTTTTACATTTCTTTAAAATCTCCCATTTATAATATAATTGTTTTATTTCCTTTGCATATATTGAGAACCACATTATAGTGTCAAACTTACTGTTGCAACCCTCAGATATAATCAATAAAACAAGTGGAGAAGAGAAGTAGATTCTATCTATGCATAAATTTGTTCTATCCATATTCTCTTTTTCTTTGCCATTATCCCTTTTTCTTCTCCTTCATATTCTTTCTGTTTTGAGAACTTCCTATAGCTTTTCTTTCAGGGTAGGTTGTTATGGTCTGAATCTTTGTGTCTCCTCAAAATTCGCTTGTTTAAATCCAAACACCCAATATGATCATGTTAGGAAGTAGGGTCTTTGGGAAGTGATTAAGTCATGAGGTGGCGCCCCACAGAAACCTTATAAAAGAGACCCACAGAGACCCACAGAGTTCCTTTGTCAATTTTTCCACGTGAGACTACAACAAGAAGTCTGGGACCCAGAAGAGGGTTCCACCCGACCGTATTCACCCGACCGTATTCACCCTCTGATCTCAGAATTCCAGGATCCAAAGCCGTGAGAAATCAGTGTTTGTTGTTTATAAATCGTTTAGTCTGTGGTATTTCGTTATAGCAGCCTGAAAAGACGAGGGCGGTAGGTCCACTGGTGAAAGATTCTCCTACTTTCCTTTATCTGATCATGTCTTGATTTTGTCCTCATTCCTAGAGGATATTTTCACTGGATATGAAATTCTGAACTGACAGTTCTTTTCTGTCAGCACTTGAAATATATTATACAACTTCTTTCTGATTTCAGTAGATTTGATGATAAATCTGCTATCGATTGATTTGTTTTTCCCCTGTAAGGAGTACATTGTTTTCTCTGGCTGTTTTGAAGCTTTTTCTTCATCTTCAGTTGTCTGAAGTTTGTCTATGACATATCTTAGTTTGTTTCTCTGGGTTTGTCCTGCCACCTCTCCCTACCACACATGCTTCAGATGCCAGTTGCAAGCCCAGGTTGTTAATTGTGCTTCTTGCAGACTTGGAGGTCCCCATGACACCCTCATTCCTTGAATTTGATTAATTTGCTACAGCAGCTTACAGAACACAGGAACTATTTTACTTAATAGATTAGTACTTTATTATATAGAATATAACTAAAAAACGGCTAGATGGAAGAGATGCATTGGGCAAAGTAAGGAGAAAGGATACAGTTTCCATGCCCTCTCTACGGGCACCACCCTCCCAGCACCTTTACATGTTTACCAACCCCAAAGTTCTTCAAACTCTGTCCACTGGGGTTTTTATGGAAGCTTCATTACATAGGCATGATTGATTAAATAAATCATTGGCCTGAGGTGATTCAACTCAATCTCCAGCCCTCTCCCTTTTCCTGAGATTGGGGTAGGGACTGAAATTTCCAATCCTCTAATCATATAGTTGCCTCCACTGGCAACCAGCCCTGATCCTTAGGTTCTGGTCCAAAGGTCACCTTATTAACATTAAAAAAAAAAAACAAAAAAACACTTTTATGGCTCTTTCACTTAGGGCACTCCAAGGGTTTTAGGAACTCTGCAAGAAATAGGGGCAAAACCCAAATATATATTTATTGTAAGTCATGGTATAACACTCTTCCATCTGTTTAAGTTGTGCGTTTGTTTTAGACAACAAAATAAGATGTTGCAGGTGAGACTTCTTCGAAAACTGTCTTGTACAGTGAGAGGTAAACGTAATTTTCTTAAAACTTATTGTTGATAAATACTCAATAGCCCTCATATTATTTGGAATAGAGAAGGTGCTCTATAATCTCTTAAATTTGATTGTTCAAAGTCATGAATGGGAAAGGGTGAGCAGGAAAAAGGGAAAATTAACTCTTAGCAACCATTTATTTGATAGTGATAAAAAGTATTTAATGAATTGCATTCTTTGTTGGTGGAAGTCACAGCTCAATAAAGAAGAGAGAGCAAGGGTGAAGGTTTTTCTTCTGTTAAAACAGCAGAAAAATCTGGAACAGTGAAGCACAAGTTTCCCTAAGGATCTGGATTGGGAGAAATTAGAGTGTTTTCCCTTCTCAATCCGAATGAATGCAACAATTGGACCATCAAGCTTGTTGGCAAAATGCTTCTAAAGCATTAGAAGGAAGCTGCCAAAGAAGCATGAGGAGTAATAACAATCATACTCCTATGTCTTCATTTCATTAGAAGAAACAAGAAATGATGCAATGTGGATAAAGCTTTTCCTAGACTTGCTACCCAGTCTACTTAGAAGGCACTGACTGTTTTCCTGTTTAAGAGGTTTAAATACAAGGCTAATGACAGCATTATTAAAGCAAAGGGAATTCTTCCACTGAAATTGCTATAGCAGTAAGAGCATAGCTTACTCTTTGGGGTGAGGTTGGAGTAGGAGGAATCGCAACTCTCACCTGGTGTGAGCCTCTGCCCACAGTCTGCGATGGAATGCCATCCTGGATAGTCTGGTGTTTTAGAAGCTAGTGTCATTTTCTGAGATCAATAATATTCTTAAACCTTAGATAGATCAGCATGATGTAGATTGTGATGGGTTATCCACCAGCATGCCAGCATTCATCAACCCAAATTCCTACTTTCCAACAATGGTAGGGCTGTCTTGTGTAGAACTACCTGATCTCCAAACCTCCCTTCTGGCTGCATGATGGCCTTATGGAGTTTCTACCAAATGTGACTCTTTTATTCTTTTCTGCTTTGCTGATTTGAGATTTCCTCTGAGCTGGCTCCTTTCTTAGCACTCGGTATACCAAAGTCTTATTGAGGCCTCCCTCAGCAGAAGCCTTGTTGACCCTTTTAAGGACATTTGGATTTTCTGCAGTATTTCCTCTTGGAAAAACTGTTCCTCTCACAGAGTTAATGTTAGATGTTGAAAAAATGAGCCCTTCTCCATCCTTTTGCTAACCCTGGGGACAATTTTCTACTAGCACACCCCACTTCTGTGGCCTTCCTTGATTCTTTTTCTTAAACTTCTATGTCATTTCCTATCTGATAGGAGGCTGCTTCCCCCTTCATTTTCCTGTGAATGTTCTTTTCCTATTTTCAGGTTATGTAGTTTTGGACCCACACAGTCTTTTTTTCCTTGCACCCATTTTTCCTAGAGGTGAATAAAAGTGAAACTTTTATAAAGATACAAGTCAAATATTTTGGAAGTTGTCAAAATTCTCACCTTCTTACTATAAAAATGTGTACTTTATCTCCGAGAAAAGTCCTGGTATGTCCTCTTGTATTTAGCTCAGTTCAACTTTAAGAGTCACTTGTCAGTTGAGATTCCAAAATTCGGGCAAAGGAAATCACTTTTGGCTTCTGCCCAGTGTCACAGGCCTTTACAGATAACTGTCTTGTGTAGACAGTCTCAGTAGGTTCTAAACAAGCCATTTAAGGCACAGTGGAACAAAAGGGGACATCTGTGACCAGACTAGCAAGTGCTAACCTGACAGCAAGGAAGGCCAGATGGAGTTACTTTGAAAAAGATTTGGGTTAATCGTTAGGACAGATGTCCAAGCATGGCCTGCACCTGCCACAATCAAACTACAGACAAGTAGGAGACCAGTTTGGGTTTTATATCAGAGACCTAGTGAGGAAAAAAGCAAGTGAAAAGGTAGGTCATAAAGAATCAGTATCGCAAAATTTATAAAATTTGGTCTCTTCATGCTTAGCGTTCTGTTTACAGCAAATCCACTCAGAATAGTATAAAATGATTGAAAAGGGTATAAATTGTGTAGCAGTATGAATGAAAATCAATTAGACCTGTTATATAAAAATGTGCAATAATATGAATTAAATGTGTCATATTCCATAGACACATTATGCTTTCCCATTCACACCCTCTTGAACACTCAAAAAGAACTATAAGGTAAATAAATAAGATTGTATTGATGGAAAAAAAAGAAAATTTTGATATGTTTGTGAAATTTTTGTATAGTCTTTTTGGGGTTTTTTTTGTGTGCCTTGCCCAGTGTCACTTTCAACTCTGGGCATGATCTTTCCTCTACCTGAAAAATCTCTTTTCCACCTTGACTCTTACTGGGTTCATACTTATTCTTAAACTTCATCCTAGATTTAGTTTTCTCCAGGATACCTTCATAGTGTGAGATGAATTACTCTCAGAAATACTTCCCCTGTCATCACACATATATTCCATTAACATGACCTGTCTCCTTGTCCATCTTCTTATTAGATGAGGAATTCCCTATACACAGGGGAATATCTTATTCATTAAGGAATCCTCAGATCCCAGATGTGTGCCTAGTCCACATCGGCAGATGGTGATAATTGTAGAATGAATGGATGGCACAGCTGATAATATATTAATTAACATACTAAAAACAAAGTACCTTTTCTTCAGCCATAGCAAACATCCTCTACAAGTTTAGAAGAACTTGTTTTCTTTTCCTCAGAAGTATTATATATTTTTTTTTTGCCTAAAATTGTATTCTAACAATAGGTATTGTTCCTGAGCACACAGACTCTTCTGGGACTAGACACTTATGAAATATATAGGAAGTTATGTAACAATAAAAAAGTTACCATTATATAACCTGCAATCTTGAGAAGTGAATACCTACGTAAATTTCAATGATACAAGTTCATCTGTTTACTGGATACTTAACAGCTTCTTCATTTAAACAGTAGATACATAATTGTTTCATAACTCTGTAGCTTTCCAGCATTATGTGGTCTGGATTCCTTTTCCAATTCATGTGACAACTGAACTGCACAGCCAGCACATTTCTTTTCTTTTCTTTTTTTTTTTTAAAGATTTTATTTATTTATTCGACAGAGATAGAGACAGCCAGCGAGAGAGGGAACACAAGCAGGGGGAGTGGGAGAGGAAGAAGCAGGCTCATAGCAGAGGAGCCTGATGTGGGGCTCGATCCCATAACACCGGGATCACGCCCTGAGCCGAAGGCAGACGCTTAACCGTTGTGCCACCCAGGCGCCCCAGCACATTTATTTTCTAAGTTTAGGAAGTCATCAGCTTTGTGTGTATTTCCACACTTAAATTAGACAGTTTTGGTAAACTACAGATAGTTTGAAAATTATTAATTATTATTTATTATTTATTATTAAACTACAGATAATTTGAAAGTTATTATTTATTATTTATTATTATTTATTTGTTTTTTTATTATTTTAATGGAGGGTATTTCTACGGTTTTTGATGAGTGCTTCTCCAACTTTATTTCATATGAATCATCCCGGGATTCTGTTAAACGCAGATTCATATTCAGCAGGTCTGGAGGAAGGCATTTTACACTAGCTCTCTGTGATGGCCTGTATGTCACCCATGGACCAGGACCTCAACATATGAGTTCTTATCTGCTTCACTTGAGCTTCATAAAGCTCAAAACGGAATCATGAGTAGGTTGGTAATAAAAATACAATAGGTAAATAGTTAAAATAGCAATGCTTCTCATTAACTCTGTTAATATGAATTAAATTATTCTGTTTCTTGCAATACCTGTTGTGTATTTTTTAAAAAAGCACATGTGACATCAGTTTTAAAACCCCATTTCTGGGATTTGATTTCTGGATCACCATTTTAGTGGCTGGTCTTTGGGAAGAGTCATTATTTTATGAAGTTATTAACATTGGGTAGGTACTAAACTTAAGATCCCCTTTCTGGGAGTTGTTTTGAGAAAAATAGGTAAATTCACATAAAATAGCAATAAGTATTATTATAATTATTATAATAATAATCACGCTTTAGAAACTGATAAAAGTATTATCAAATTTTAAGGTTGAAAGGATTTTATGGTCATCTAACTCAACTTTCATGTGGTATTTGAATCACTTTTCATAAGAAGTCATCCTTGCCCAAGAGAATGAAAACCCATGGCACTTGGGTTTAATTTAATCATTGAAAATCCCACACTGGAACTTCAATCTGTCTCCCTGAAACTTCTACTTTAGGGTCTCATTCTTTCCTGTGGATTCATATAGAAATAGCCTCATCAATTTTCCATGTGCTGACCCTTCAGTGTTTGGTAGTTACTACTAGCTTGCCCCTTGCTTTCATCTTTTCAGATTGAAAACACAGACTTCAATTTATAACCTCCTTCCTATCTGCCCCTTAAGTTTATCTGTAGTCCCTACGTACCTCTTAAAATAGACCATCTGGAGGTGAGTGCCATGTTCCTGGGGTGGACTAATTCTGGACATGTGCTATAAGATGGGTTCTTCCAAGTTTCCTGTTCTGACTGCAGTAGTTCTCTTTGTATAACCTGTAATCACATTAGCACCATGGCCACATCACAGTGTGAACCTAGAATTGCAGCTGACTATATTCCACGTTTTTCCTGTGCGACTCTATTACTCTTCTTTCTAGCCTTCCTGTGCATTAGGGTTCAGAAGCCTTGTAGAATCACTTACCATGATTCCTTTTAAACACATTCCTATTATGTAGGCCTCATGCCAGTCCATATGGACTTGGATCATTTTCCTTTCAATGAATTTGCTCTTCCTCCAACTTTATGTCAGAGGTAAAAAATGTATACATTAGCCTGACATCAAAGTCCTCATCTAAGTCCCAAATAAAAGTTCTTTTTTTTTTTTTTTTTTTTTAAGATTTGACAGAGAGAGAGACAGCCAGCAAGAGAGGGAACACAAGCAGGGGGAGTGGGAGAGGAAGAAGCAGGCTTCAGTAGGGAGCCTGATGCAGGGCTCTATCCCAGGACCCTGGGATCACGCCCTGAGCCCAAGGCAGACACTTAATGACTGAACCACCCAGGCACCCCCCAAATAAAAGTTCTAAAAGAAAGAATTCTAAAGCAACAAACATAATGACCAATGATACTTAAGGAATATCCTCAAATTAATTTTTTTTAAAGTTATGATTAATCAAAGAAAAGGTTACCATAAAAGATTTTATTTATAGCTACTTTTTCCCAGACTGGTATTTTAGTGTTAACAGGAAGATGAAGTACAAATGCATATTTATTTAATGGGAAATTATCTCATTTATAGGTTAACTAGTCTCAATCGATTTTCCTCATTCCCATACTACTGCTTGATTCTTGGTTATTTAAGTTTTGCCTTTTTTCCCCCTAAATGCCTGAAGAAAACAGACACTAAATTTAAGACCATCTAATCAGCCAATTTTGTCAGAGCTCTGAAAGAAGAGAGACTGGAGAGGCTGCACATTAATTCAATTTGCCTTTTGTGATTATCTATATATTCCAATATTTTCTTTCCTTCCATTTCTTCTCTTAAAATTGGCTGTAGTGATAAGGAAAAAATTTTGGCTTAAATATGTCAACTCTATGAGTGTAGCCTATAATTTTAATATATCTTTCTGTTCACTGTTCTGGTAGTGTGAATGGTAGTTTTGTTTTTTATGGCCATGACACTCAATTGCAAACTTTGCTCCTGACTGGCAAGAACTCACTGCTAAGAAAAACCCATGGATAAGTAGATGGATGGGGAGGGTAGAATCTAAAGAGACTTTAAATATAATCCAGGAGAAAGTGGCTGTCTCATGTGAGTGGGCTCTATCCACATGGAGATGAAGACAGTGCTAATTGATCATTTGACATGATTATGACAAAATGATACCCCCAGACGCTGTGAACACTCCACTTAGCCAAAACCCAGTAGGAAAGCGTGTGTTTCTGTAGATTCAGTTTTGGTTACTCAAGTGTCTGTCTCCTGCCTGACAAATTGGCTGATCCTCACCCTTTAGACTTAGAAGCTCTTCATCCGTGGTGCAATGTGTTCCACTGGGACCAGAGGAAATACTGTGCTTGCAACAGGATGTCCCATTGCTTTTTGTGAGACAGGATAGAGAGAAATTTAATAAGCACTGGGTGCCATTTGCCTAGAATGGCTACAATTCCCTGCATTTATCCAAGTAAACTGTATCTGATAAACTCTTCGAATAAAAATTCAGTTTAATTACCAAGCCATTTCTTTACCTAAAATGGGTATAAGGACAAGTTATACCCTCTAATTGGGGTATTTTATCTGATTCCTTTTATTTAGATCTAATGTGGATGAGCATTTTATCATTCTTTTCATCTTTCCCCATACATTTCTCTAATTAATTTTTTTTGGTCTATTGAATATGTTCCCTATTACCTCTTATTACTGAATTCCCTGGAGTGATTTAATAGATGTGAGTTTTCTAGTTTCTTTCTTTTTGCTTTATGTCAAATTGATCACATTCATGTTATATTTTTTCTGGTAATATGCATGCTATAAACCTAAATCCTAGACCCATAAGTCATGATTCAAAAGATACCAGGCTTGCTTTTGTTAACTGAAAAGTTAGTGGTGAAGGTGGAGATGACCCTTGCCCATGATATCCTGCAAGGCAGAGACATTCCCATGGCCATGGACTGAGCCACAGTATATGGGAAGGCCAGATGTCTGTGTACCCAAGGACTATCCATGGGGACAGCGCACATTGATTCTTGGAAAACACACTTGAGGTTCCAAAATGAGAACTAAGATGAGCCATTTTGAGTCAAGGACTTGTATGGCCTTTAAAACAGTGAAGCAGAAAGGCAAGCTAAGGACAGGAGGTGTACTTATCACAGCTCTAAATAAAAAAGCACCAGGAGTCCGCTTATGCTTCTTATGGGATTGTGGGCTATGAACACTCATGTCTCAGCCTTGCCTGAGATGGACAGTGCACTTCACCTTTCAATTCAGGTAGAAATAGACTAGATCTTTTGCACCAAACATTGAATATAACATTACATCTTTGGTTTTGTTAAATCTTTGGTGTTTGTCAAATATTAGAAATAAATGTGATACACGTATCTTTTTTTGCTATGACGCTTACTGTAGCATTTTTCTCTTACATATTCATTGTCTTACATATTAAGCATTTGTGATTGGTATAGTTTAATTACACTGTAAGTCTTAATTTGTTAGTGGTCACTTGGAATGCATTTAACATTTAACATTCATCCAAGAAGAGAGATTTGTTCTTCTGATTAAGATTAAGCTCATCCAGGGATTATTCAGTATTTATAAGGAAGCAATCAAGGACACTGAGATTGTTAGATATTCCACAGGACAAGCAATGCTATTTCTTCAACTAGTGGCATAGGAGAAAATGAGAAGAAAGTTATAAATAAAAGAGATTTAAGAGACAAAGCAAATGAATGCAACATATGCACCTTTACAGACCTTGATTTAGCAAAACAAAAATAAAATCTCTGAGACTTACAGGGAAAAGTTCAAAATGAATTGGGTATTAGATGGTATTAAGCAGTTCTTACTAATTTTATTAGGCATTCTCATGGCAATTTTTTGTTGTTTAAAATGTTGTTCTAAATGTTAGACATGACATCAGAGATATTGATAAAATATGGTATCAAAAATTGGTATCAAAATGGTATCAAAAAATTGTTTTAAAATGTGACAAAAAATAAAGGTGGGAGAAAGAAAGAACTAGTAGTCAAATACTGATGGCTGTTGGAAGTGAATTGTGTGTACAGGCTGGGTCACTACACCATTCTAATTCTATAAACTTTTAAAGTTTTCATAATAAAACCTATATAATACATTAACAAAAGAATATTACTAATGGCTTTTAAACATTTTATTATTTAAGATTAATGTTAAACAGTGACCTTCAAAACTCAAGGTTTCTAAGCGAAGGTAAATAAATCAGTAAGTCACCGTGAAGCTGGAGAGATAAGACAGGAATGAGAACTGTATTCAATGTGAAAAATAGACATTGATTTGGGATTAAAAGGGATTGAGCTCAGTAGAAGCTTTAATGTCAAGAAGTTTTTTTTTTCCTTTTAAATCATTATTGCATTTTAAAACATTTAAATTTCTTTTACAATTTATACCTTCTTTTATTCAGCCTCAGGAAAGGTAAGGGACTGTAGAACCGTATTAAGTGCCAGTTGAAAAGTTACAGCTTCCTTTTCTGATTCATACGTCTTTGCTATAGGATTAATTCCTGGATTTAGGATTTGATAATTTTTGTTATCTAGACAATGTGAGTTGACTTTGCCACCTAATGACTTTGCCCAAGTACATAGTAAAAATATCAGACAGCACTCCTTCCTGCAGGAGGGGCCTCCGCTCCTAACAGGGGAGTTTGTCAACTTCATAGCTAAAGCTAGGTCTTGCCTTATCAATGTTACACTTTTGAAAGTCTACCTTGTCCTTTATTTTCAGTTTTTTCTTTTCTCCTGGTTTTCTGTCATCAGCATTTATACATGAGATAATGTCTCTAATCTTCAATTTTCTTTGCTTTGATTATGCAAACAACAGTTAAATATAATTTACCCCCTTTCTCTGTGATCTGTTCCCATCTTGCCACTCCCAGGTTACCTCTCTAGCCACGCCTCCCCCAACTGTCTTTCCCCTGGACGATGCTAACATGTCACAGATCTTACTCCTTCCAAACTATTATTCATATGTCATTTTAAAATAACTTTGAGGGGCGCCTGGGTGGCACAGCGGTTAAGCGTCTGCCTTCGGCTCAGGGCGTGATCCCGGCGTTCCGGGATCGAGTCCCACATCAGGCTCTTCTGCTATGAGCCTGCTTCTTTCTCTCCCACTCCCCCTGCTTGTGTTCCCTCTCTCGCTGGCTGTCTCTCTCTGTCGAATAAATAAATAAAATCTTTAAAAAAAAAAAAAAACTTTGAAAAATAAACTACAACTATAATTCTGTTGACTTAAAAACCTTTAGTGGTGCCCATTTTCCACTTGTTATAGTGCAAACACCCACTTACGGTGTTATGGACTGAATCGTGTCCCCACAAAATTCAAACCCTAACTCCTCCTACCTGAGGAGTGTGACTGTATTTGGAGTAGGGCCTCTAAACAGGTGATTAGGTTAAAACAAGGTCATTAGGATGGACCTTAATCCAATATTAGTGGAGTTTTCATAGGGAGAGGAATTAGGACACAGAGACATCAGCCATGTGCCACACAGAGTGAAGACCACGTGAGGACACAGTAAGAAAGTGGCCATTTGCAGGCCAGAGAGAGGCCTCAGAGGAAACCAGCTCTGTCCACACCTTGACCTTGGACTTCTAGGCCCCAGAACTGTGAGAAAATTAATTTCTTTTAAGTCAGCCAGTCTGTACTTTGTTATGGCAGCCCTGGCAAACTAATAATACACATGGTTTGCCATGTTTTGGTCCATTATCCTTCCAGTTTCTCTTATTTCTGTTTTCCTTACCTACTATGCTTCAATTCCAGTTCTGCCAGTATTTTCAAGCTGCCATTTTCTTAGCCTCTGCACCTGGGTACATGCTCTAAGTAGCTCTTCTTCCCATTATCACTTTGTTTAACCTTCAGGCCTTTGCTTAAATCACACCTCATTAGAAAAGTTGCCTTCGTTTCTAAACAAGTTCAGATCGTGCTGATGTTTATTGCTATAGCATGCTAGGCCTCTCTACCACCACATCACTCATAATGTTCTTTGTGTGATGATCTAATTAGTGGATATTTTCCCTGGGCTAGGTTGAAAGCTCAAAGAGATCAGTTCCCTAGGTATTTTAGGACTGCAGAACCGGGATTAATGTCGGAAGGCTATATGTGAGACATTCATATTTACCAAAATTACAAAACACTGTTTGAAACTTTCTTAGAAAAAAAGTCCTGTAACTGACTGAATGCTTGAATTAATTAGATGAATTTTGTATTTTTTTAAGAAAGCAATGAAAATTCCAGAACCTAGTGATACTTTTTTATCTAAAAAAAAGACCTTCCTAGTGTCAGTTCTTAGCTTCCTGTGACAAAATATAATTTCCCTGATATGTGACATTTCATCACTTAATTGAGGACCCCTGTAATTTCAACTAATAACTAGCTTTTACAGAATAAAAAATCATACTAAAGCTTCATTATTTATGGGATTGATAATAATAATTTAATTTCTCTGTCATTTTTGTGGGGCCATATTTTATATTCTAAAAGAACCGGAGATATGAATATACCAGGATTAAGAAATCGGGAAATTTTATTATCATTGCTATTAGAAATGTGTCTCTTTTTTTACTCCATATCCCAATTACAATAATTTAGGGATAAATTTTTAAAAATGTTATAAAGATGAAATTATGATGGTTAATATGTACTTATTTTGAAGATTCACCCAAATTAAATATATCTGTATTTTAAATTTACTGGCCTCGATTATTGTGGTTAAAATTCAAGGCTGAAATCCCCCTTCTCCAGTTCAATATAGCATAAGGTCTTATTGTCTCCATCTTTAAGTTTTCTATTATTTTTACTCTTAATTTATTGGTATCTAAGCAATTTGAATTATCTTTAAGGTTAACCAATAATTTCATTTTCAGATATTATGTAATTTTTCAAAATATACATTTTGAGAGTCATATGTTCATGTAAAGTTTTCATATTAATTGTTACACCAATAATTTTCTTTCTTTTTTTTGAATAATAATGTTTTTTGAATTATGTTAGTCACCGTACAGTAGTTTTTGATGTAAAGTTCCATGATTCATTACTTGCCTTTAACACCCAGTGCACCATGCAATACGTGCCCTCCTTAATACCCATCACCAGCCTATCCCATCACGCCCCCCCCCGAAGCCCTCAGTTTGTTTCCCAGAGTCCATAGTCTCTCATGGTTCATTCCCCCTACTGTTTACCCCCCAATAATTTTCTGTTTAGAAATTAAAGCAATGTAAAGTCTTTGGTTTGTAACCACCTATGTATTAAGCATTGACTCATAATAGAATAGGTCATTACTCAATATTTTGATTTTAAAGTAATCGTTATACCGTAAAGATTACTGGCTCTGGCTTCATTTATTTTCCTCTTTTTCTTCTCCTCCCCCATTATTTTCCTTCCTCCTACTCTAAAATAATAAATACATCACAATTTTTTGCACTTTCTCAAATGTTAATATGCAAAATAATTATTTAGGAACAGCTTGTTAAAATATAAATGTTGCATTATCAGCAGAGATTCTATATTAGCAAATCTGGAGTGAAGCCAGGAATCTGAATTTTTATAAGCACAATGAATGAATGATCTTAATAGATAGTGTCCATTTATAGACACTCCAAAGTCTTCTGCAATTATTTCTTATGTAGCAGGAAGTTAAATTAGAATTTTTGACTAAAGCACAAATGTATAATATATATGGTATACAAACATGGCTAAGATAAAAATTTTAAAAAGAAATAGCTGGAAACTATTCCTGGCACATCTTACTTTCATGGAGCATATAAATGCAGTTTGAGCAATGGGTATCTCTGGACAGAGCTGCTGGAGTGAGCTGTGAATTCCTTTACCTTCAAGCTAGAGAGAGTGGTTTCAATGGAACCAGTTCTAGAGCTATGTGTCCCCACAGTTAAAAGATCATGGTGGACAGGTGTTTGACTCATGCTCAGACAATCTATTAGACATTGGATGGTTCTTGCTTCATTGGCAGAATTAACAGTGCCTTGGGAGCAAATATGCTCCCAGTGTGTTAGAGAGTGCTCCTTGTAGACAGATAAGACTACAACTTGGGGATATATTCACACACACATACACATGCATACACACACATGCACCCCTTCCCCAACAAACAACATGGGCTGAGGGAGAAAGCCAACATCCTGGGGAAAGTCCTGAGGAAAATATTTTACCCACATCAAAGTAAATCCAGGGAGATGTTCTTAGTGAGGATCTTTGTAGAATCACTGGAAAATATATAAACCCCAAACATTTCCCAAGTTTATGAAATGATAAATCATCTTGTGACAACCAGTCACAAAAGAACTTTACTATCCTTCTACCATGTGCCTGCACACTGCTTTCCTCAAATAACACTGAAAATATTTTTTAAAAAATCACAATTTGCAACCTTGGGGCAAGTGAAAGAAGAGAAGGACCTTATCTTGCCTCCAGAAGTCAGCTCACAGAACATCCAACTGGAGATAAAAGATACAAGTTTAAAGGAAGTTCATTGCCTCTAATATAGAGTCAGACATATTTTATCACTAAATTGAATATGTGTTTCTAAGTTAAACTGACCATAGAATTTTTAACCAAGAGTTATCAAATAAGTCATGAAATTGCCAATGTCTTTATCCAAGAGCAGAGGAGGAATTTCTCCTAATACATTTTAGAGGGAATCGTAAGTGCTGTTTGTTAGATATGCCAGTTAAATCCTAAGTGCCATTTAAATTCTTTGCTGTTTATCAAAATTTAAGGGGGGAGGTGGGTGGGGGATTGGGATAGGCCAGTGATGGGTATTAAGGAGGGCACATATTGCATGGTGCACTGGGTGTTATAAGCAAATAATGAATCATGGAACATTGCATCAAAAACTGAGGATGTACTGTATGGTGACTAATAAAACAAAATAAAAATTATAAAAAAATTCAACCTGGTTTGAAAAAACAAAACAAAATAATAAAATTATATACAATTATGACATTCATGTCCTTAAATGGTGGAAAGAGCTCAGAAACCATTCTCTTTTGGGCATATGAATGTCATCACTGCTTTGAACATTCCATATCCTGACATCACCGAGGGGTTCTGATTCAGAGATTCTGTGGCATGCAGCCAGGAACCTTTACTTCTTAGTAGCTCTGAAAATTAATCTTAAATGCACTGTAGGTTGAGAACTACAGGTTTATATAGAGATCTGGGGTGTGGCTTTGGGTTTCTTCTTCTTCCCTCTGCGAAAATCATACCCATAAACTGATGTATCTAAAATTTTTAAGTGAACTAATAATTGTGTCATTGAATTAGGCATTGCAAACTTTGTCTTGGGCAAGGAGAGAAAAAGTTATTGGTTTTAAGATCTTCTAGACACAAAGACTTAATAATTGGCTGTGTGGTTACAAAATTTTTTCCAGTTGTTCAGTGGATTGAATAAGATGAGATGTACTACGTACTTTGAAGAGTGTCTAAACTATAAGAGCATTTTGTTGGCATATATAGAAATGTGGTAGCTATACAGAAAGATAAAAGATGATGATAGACAATAGAGATGATAGATGGTGATAGATAGATGATAGATAGATAGATAGATAGACAGATAGATAGATAGACAGATAGATAGACAGCCAGACTGAGGAGCCAAGTCTACATGTTGTAAGGGTCAAATAGTTAACTTACCTCACAAAGTGACTGGCACAGAGTAGGATAAATATTGGGTAATTTTCAAACTTCTGTCACTCTAGGTTTGTGATTCTAGTAAGACAAAAGAGATATAGGGCAGGAGTGGCACATAGTGGAAAGATCTCACAGGCCGTCGGGATAACTGGGCCCTGATTCTAAGTTCTGCTGTGAACAATTTGCAAGACCTTGGACAGGTGGCCAAAGCCCTAAGAACTTCCTCATTGTGGGAAGAAAAGTTCAATTGGATCACTTGTTAGCAAATTTTTCAGTAAAGCACCAGAGGGGAAAAAGTTTAGGCATTAAGGGCCTGTGTGATACCCGTTAAAACCACCCAAACTGCCTGCTGTTTTTGCAAGGAAGCAGTTGTAGACCATATATGAAAAAACAGTCCTGTGCCTGTGATCCCAGAAAACGGTGTTTATGAACACTGAAACTTTAATTTCATGTAATTTTCACTTTTCATTTTTTTCTTCCTTTCTTCAATATTTGCAATATAAAAATCATTCTTAGCTCAGGGACCAGAAAAAAGAAGTGGCAGACTGGATTTCGTCCCAGGGCTAGAGTTTTCTGACCCCTAAATTAGTATTTCCAATAGCTGTTATACTCTCAAGCTCTTGATTTTTTTTTTTAATATTGAGAGAGAAAGAGAGAGAGAGAGAGGGAACGTGAGAGAGAATGGGAGAGGGCAGGGGGAGAGAGAGAACCTTAAGCAGACTCCATACCCAGCATGGTGCCAGACTTGGGGCTCTATTTCAGGACCCTTACATCATTACTTGAGCTGAAATCGAGAGTCAGATGCTTAGCTGACTAAGCCACCCACACGCCCCTCAAGCTCCTGATTCTGTTATTATGACTGCTATCCCTCTTCAGTCTGTTTTCTCATTTCTCTGTCATATCTTTATTTCTGCCTATCCATCTGGTATTATTTTTGAAAATTACCTTATAGCTACAGGCTCACAACTTTTGAAAGGCAGTCACAAAGGTGCTGCATTCTTTCTCTGATATTTAACTTCTCTTAACTTATCAAATGGGAAGTTAATTCACCTCCTTTCAAAATGTTCTGAAAGCTGTAATCATAGCCAACTTTGTTCTAAAATGGATATAAAGCCTCTAAGACTTGGGCCAAAAGTAATCATTGAATAAACTGAATTCAATTAAATAAATCTAAAAAAAAAAAAGCAATCTTGTTTCCACATAGAGATGGAAGATAAATGATCTCAGCATTTCCTTGATTTTTGAATATGCTTGTTATTTTAACAAATAAAATGATACCTACTGCCACAAGTGCTGGTTGTTCAATTTTTGTGTCATTTCTAATTTTCCTACATGTCCAATCCTTTTGATGTGTTATATCTTCTACTTTGACCTAGTGGAAGTTGCTGCTTCTTTATAGTCAGATTATTAGCTTTATTATAATAATTTTTGGATTATTTATTCATCATTAATTTTGTTCTAGTAAACTTCTTCTCCCAAATTTAAAGTGTCATTTATTTCATGAGGATAAGTGATTTATCTGAGTGTCTTAATTCTAGGTTTTTTTACTCACATTCTAGTTTTTAGGAGTATTAGAGTTTGCTAGAATACATAATAAAAGGCTTAAAGAAATACAATTTTGAGTTCAGCACAGAACTGTAAATATTATTTATGTATACATAGAGCCACTTTAAAAACGAGTTTAAAAAATTTTTGTTAAAAAAATTGGCTTTATGTACAATATGAGAGATAAAGTTTAGGCCCTGGGAAAGATTAAAAATGAAAAGATATTAAGAAGTCAGGGGTGCCTGGGTAGTGCAGGTTAAGCATCCAACTCTGGGTTTCAGCTCAGATCGTGATCCTTAGGGTTGTGGGGTCAAGCCCCAAGTCAGGTTCTGGGATCAGCACAAGTCTGCTTGAGATTCTCTCTCCCTCTGCCTCTCCTGCTCATTCTCAATCTCTCTCTCTCTCTAAGATAAATAAATCTTCAAAAAAAAATTAAAAGATATTAGGAAATGATAAAAAGCTATTTTAGTCACATGACCAGAATAGTTAGAGTATGTTTCTTGTGGCAAATTGATAGGAGAAATAATTGCCATTTTAGGAAAACTTCTAATTCTAAGATTTTAACCAAATAACTGTCATTTCCTTAATGTATTCTAATAAGTTAAGCACAAAATTTTCTCCCACTCTTCTCCCTCAAAGAAGTGGTGATGTCAAAGCTTATCTAGTGTTTCCTGCACTTGTCTGTGATAATGACCTTGGGAAGCATACCTTGAAATAAATATTCTTCATGCCGTAAAGATTTTAGGCAAGGAATCTGCATTTTGACAGGTGGCTGTTATTATCATTTCATAAAAATTAAATCAGGCATATTTGATAACCCAGGTTTTTTATTTAAGAATTAAGGATCAGAGTCTTGGTTTCTTCTGCTTTAAAATAGGATATAACCCATTTTAAAACACTGATTAGAAGATTAAATGAGAAAGCCCATGTAATGGATTTATTTCAGAACTTGGCACACAGGAAACAATAAATCACTCTAATAATCTTAATAAAATATAAGTAAAGTAGCTTTAATGTTGGTGTTCATGGGTAAGGGTATTACAGATATATTATTTTATTTATCAGATAGAGTAATTTCCTTCAGTCGACCAGCTAAGAAGTTTCTAAACTTCTCTGAATTTTAGTTTCTCCTACTCTAAACTGAGGGGTTAAAATAGTTCCAGAAATATTGGGATAAAGGAAAATTTGAAGCCTTGAAGATAATCACGCTAAGAGATCAAAATAAGCAAGCAAACAAAAAGGTGAAATGCACAGGGTTCAGAGTTAAATAGTTGCACACATGAAATTAGGATTCTGACTTCCTGTCTTAGAGTCTACTGTTACTGGCAGTGTACAGAACCACAGAAGATGAGGAAAATCTGCAGTCTTTGTGTGCAGCATTGCCTGAACCTCATTTATTATGTCTCACCTCCAGATATGCTCATTTGTTTTAGTATTTTCAGTTTATTGTCTTTTCTCTTTTTAAAATAGTGATTAATTAAGATTTTTTAAGTTTAGCTGATTTCAACATTACATTTATCATAAAGTACAAAGAGTGTCAACTCCTAATTAAAACAAACAAACAAACAACAAAAAAAAAACAGGGGCACCTAGGTGGCTCAGTCAGTTGAGCATCCAGTTCTTGGTTTTGGTTTAGGTCATGATCTCAGGGTTGTGAGATCGAGCCCCTTTTCAGGTTCCATACTCAACTGGGAGTCTGCTCGAGATTCTCTCTCTCTCTTTGCCCCTCTTCCCCGAACCCTCTCTCTCTCTCTCTCTCTCTCTCAAATAAGTAAATAAATAAATCTTTTTTTAAAAAAGCAAATATTAAATGAAAATGGTGATACTAGTTTTTTTTTTTCAGTCAAGTCTTTAGTTTCATTTTTTTGTAGCATATGCCTCATACTTTTCAACATGAATTAGGTGAACACTGGCAATACAATAAACTTCCTTTTTTTTTTTACTTTAATACTGACTTTTTGTCTTTAATATTTTGTTTTCGACTTAAAATTAGTTTAGTGTTATTATAAATGGTGATATTGCCAACTAAGTTTTGCTGTCGCAGCACTAACTTGCATTTCTATTTATTTATTCTTTATTTTTACTTACGTATGTATGTATGTATGTATGTATGTATGTATGTATGTATGTATTTACCTTTTACTTATTCTTTACATTGTAGCTGTCTGGTGTCTGATTCTCACAGTGTGCCAGTTAAGCTTCTTGAGGGCAAGAGCTCCGTCACATGAATCAACAATACTTTAGTATTTGTAAAATGAATGAATGCTCAGATGATTTTCCTGAGTCTCTCTCTGTGTTGTGTGTGTGTAGATTTCTTTTGTGTTTTTAATATTTTACTTCTCATTGCCCCCTGCTACTTTCTAACTGGAATTGTCATTATTTATAATGTGCCTTATTGCCTTTAAAAGAACGTACAGTTTTCTTGAGTGTAAGAACTGTTTTCTGATTTACCTTTTCATCCCCAGAGTTTGGCCAAGTCTCAAGAATTCCTTTTCCTATATTTCAAAATAATGTAGACTTATAAGTAATTGTAAAGTTTGAAGATACAAAAAACTATAAGTTGTTCTTGAGAAGACACATTAGGAGTTATCAGTGTTCAGTCATCATTCATTGAGTATCTACTTCTTTCCTTGTGTTGTGTAGTGAACACATGAAGATAAGGCAAGGTCCTGTTCTCAAGGAGTATACAGTTTAGAGACAGAGGAAATAACCAAACAGAAGCACATGTAACCCAAAATAATTCAAGCCCTGCAAGAGAAGTATTTACATAACATAATGGGGCACAGAAACTGGAATGACTAATTTTATCTGTGGATTTCAGGAAAGTTTTGTCAGAAGTTACACAGTCCTGGTAATTTTTACATGTGTTTAGTCTATACAAGTAGTTATATTCTTTATATATGCAAATGAGAAAAATATATGTACAAATATATAAAGTATATATATATATATAGGTATAGAATACATAGATATTAAATTGGTATAAATATAAATATATTAAAATATATTATTTGACTTATATTAAATATTAAATGCATACAATGTATAATATAGATACATTAAATTATTATATTAATATTGTAAATTAATATATATTATTAATGTTGATATTAATTATTAATTATATTAATATTGAATATAATGTATAATATAAATATAGATAAAATACATAGAGAATCTATCTGTCTATATGGAATATATATAAAAATTTAAAAAATATGTAAAAGCACATCTATAATGGCAAAGTAAGTTCCCCTTAAAATCCATGTCTCGTTAAAGGAAGGAAAACAGTAGAGTACTGGCAAAAATTGTCAAAATTAACTTTTCCAGAACTCTGGACACTAATCAGTGGCTTATAACATTTCAAAAAGATGATTGAATCTCATCAAAAGCTGTGACCTTTCTGCATGTTAACTTGCTGTATTTTCATTTTTTATCTCAACTTCTGTGCTATGCTAGAAGACCAGCAGCCTCACAATCATGGTAGATGTGAAGATTCACAGCATAGCTACCATTAGAAGGGAGGGCAACAGATTCCTAAGGAAGCCCCCATCCATAAAAAACTGTCAATACTCCCTTTGATTGATAGCTCCCTGGAAAATTCCCCTTTGACAGGACCTAGTTTTATTTGATCTCAGAATATACACAGTGAAAAACCTTTTTCCCAGGAGTTTGTTGAAAGCAAACAATGACATTTGTTTAACATTGTAACTGCCCAGACCATCAGTACCAGTGGAGCAAACAAGAGGCTAGTCAAAAAACTTAAAAAGGAAATCTGGGAAATAAGATGTCTATACAGAGCTTTGAAAAGCTCTAATATATTCCCGGAGGTCTAGAATCCTATCTGAATCATCGAGGCTGGGCATATACCTAGGAAAGACCTGAGAAGGCCCCATTCTCTCATCTTTGACTGACTTTGAGGCTCTCCACAAGCAGAAAGTGAAGACTATGATAGAGTTTTAAACTGTCATAACATTGGAAACATACCACAACACAAACGTGTGGACATGTACACACACACACACACACACACATACACTGAGCTAAGAATTAAGTGGCCACACACAACAAAGAATACAGACATTACACAATTAGTCCAGGAGTCCCCAGAGAAGCAACAACTCAATAACAACAGCAAACAAAAGCAACAAATCTTTTTTTAAAATATTTTATTTATTTATTTGTCAGAGAGAGAGAAAGAGAGAGAGCACAAGCAGGGGGAGTGGCAAAGGCAGAGGGAGAACCAGGCTCCCCACTGAGCAAGAAGCCCAACATAGGACTTGATCCCAGGACCCTTCAGATCATGACCTGAGCTGAAGGCAGACGTTTAACCAACTGAAGCACCCAGGTGTCCCAGAAACAACAAATATTGAAGATATTTTAGTTTAGGGAGTTGCCACATTATATTATTTTAAATGTTCAATTTTCACCAAAAAGTATGAGACATACAAAAAATAGCCCAATAACCCAATACCAGGAAGAAAATCAGTCAATAGAAACCATCCCTGAGGAAGTCCAGGTAGAATTATTGAATGAAGTCTTTAAATCAGCAATTATAAATATAATTTAAAAATCTAAATGATATTATATCTGACAAATTAAAGGAAAGTATGAGAATGATGTCTCATCAACAGAAAATATTAAAAAAGGAGACATAAATTATTTCTAAAGAACCCAATAGGTATTCTAGAGATGAAAAATGGAATAACTCAAATAAAAAATTTGCTAGTGAGGTTAAAGAGCAGATTTGTGTTGGCAGCAGAAACAATCAGTGCATTTCAAGATGCATTAACTGAGATTACTTATATGAGGAACAGTAAGAAAAAATAAATAAAAATAAATACAATTGACTTCTGGTTTCTGATTTGGCAAGTAAGGAGCTTAGAAATGATTACTTCCATTCTCAGGAGAAAAATATTGAATAAATTAAAAATCAACAACTACTTTTAGAGCCATGAGAGAATTCAGGTCACAAAATAAAACAGTGGCCTCTGAATTGGAGATACAGGCACATACAGATAATCACAGCTTACCACAGCAGAAGACCAGGAACAGTAACCTCTGTGGAATTAGTACTGCGTAGGAAAATTTAAATTATGCTTAATGGATTACTGGGATCAGTGTGGAGAGCTGTGAGTTAAAAATTCCAAAGGGGTTCAGTTTCGTAAGACACCCTTCCCCCAATATTTTTATGAGTTTTACCTTGAGGATACCTACTAGATGAGAAAAAATTTCCTTGTGCCGCTAGCAAAGGGAGGGAAAAGTAGCCATTTTGAAATATGCCCAGAAAGTTAAGTTCTTAAGACCTGCCTTCAAGGGAAAGAATTCTACTACAGAGTAGGGCTTTACCAGAAACTAACTGACTTGAAGGAAGGGAAATTCCCAACTCCAACCCCCTTTAGCCTTTCTTTCTACCTGAGGGGTGAGGGGAGTAAATAGATCACTGTGCAGCTCCCACAGCCCAGGGCCGCAGGCTCACTGAAAGACTGACATTAAATCCTAAGTCTAAAGGACTAATATAACAAAATAAATATTATTAAAAATAAAAAAAAAATAAAGAACACTTCTTCTACCCCCACACCTTACCACCACACTAACAGGGCTCCTGTATAATAACAGGAATACTAACTGAAAGAACTGCTCCTCTGATCTTACTTAAGATTTAGGGAAATCCAGAGACTCAGGGGAGAGAAAAACAAGGACACCACGGGAAATTTAAGCCACTGACACTAACAGTTCTAACAGTAAGCACAGCTTAACTACTGGACAGATAAACATAAAATCTCAGACTAAAAGCCAATTTATCTCAGTTCTTTTAAACCTGGCTTTCTTTTCTTTCTTTCTTTTTTTTTTTTTAGCATTGTTTATGTTTATTAAGTAACTCCTGTTGCTTGTGCAATTTTTGAAATTTGTTTTGTTACTGTCGATTTCTTATATTTGTATCTTTGCATAATACAGATCAAGATTCCAGAGAAGGGTCGTTATCATGGAAACCTGTATGATTTCATTAATCCCCTGACTCCACAAGCACTTTATTGTTATTGTTTTAATTAATTAATTAATTAATTAATTAATTTTTTAGAAAGATTTTATTTATGTATCTGACTGAGTGAGAGAGTGCATGACAGGTGGAGGGGTGGAAGGAGAAACAGACTCCCGCTGAGTGTGGAACCCAATGTGCGGCTGGATCTTAGGATCCTAGGATCCCAGGATCATGACCTGAGCTGAAACCAAGAGGCCGAGGCTGAATGGACTGAGCCACCCAGTGCCCATTTACTTGATTTAATTTTTTTTTATTTGAGTATAGTTGATACACATGTTACATTAGTTTCAGGCATGCAACACTGTGATTCAATATCTCTATACATTATGCTATGCTCACCATGAGTGTAGCTACCATCTGTCACTATACAATGCTATTATAGTATCATTGAATATATTCCCCATACTGTACCTTTTGGCCCCAGATTTATTCATTCCGTGACTGGAAGCCTGCTTCTCCCATTCCCATTCACCCATTTTACCCATCTCTCCATCCACTTCCTTCTGGCAACCATCAATTTGTTTTCTGTATTTTTACAGTGAAGAAAACAATCAACAAAACAAAAAGGCAACCTACTGAGTGTGAGAAGACATTTACAAATGAAATATCTGATAAGAGGTTAATACCCAAAATGTATAAGGATTTATACAACTCAACACACACATATGCAAAACCAAACTGTCTGATTAAGAAATGGACAGAGGAACTGAATAGACATTTTTACAAATATATACCCATGGCAAACAGACACATGTAAAGATTCTCAATATCACTAATCTTAAGAAAATGAAAATTAAAATCGTAGTGAGATGTCACCTTACACCTGTCAGAATGGCTAAAATAAAAAGACAAAAGTAACAAGTGTTGATGAGGACGTGGAGAAAAAGGAACTCTTGTACATTATTGGTGGGAATGTAAATTGGTGCAGTCACTATGGAAAGCAATATGTAGGCTTCTCTAGAAACTACAAGTAGAGATACCATATGATTCAGTAATTCCACTACTGAATATTTATCCAAAGAAAATGAAAACATTAACTTGGAAAGATATATGCACCCTTACGTTTATTGCAGCATTTATTGACAATAGCCAAGATATGGAAGCAACTTAAGCATCCACTGAGACACAAATGGATAAGGAAGATGTGATATATTATATATGTGATATCTCTATCTCTATCATCTATCTATCTATCATCTATCTATCTCTCTATTTATCATCTATCAATCTAATATAACTCAAAATAAATTATAGACCTAAATGCAAGAGCTAAATTTATAAAACTCTTGAAGGAAAACTTGATAATATTCATGCCCTATGTTAGGCAATATTTTCTTAGTTATGCAACCAAAATGATAAGCAAAAAGTTAAAAAAAATATGTAAGTCATAGTCTATTAAAATTACAAAAACACTTTTTCCTTCAGTGAACATTATGAAGAATATAAAAAAATACCAAACTTTACAAATTAAAGAAAAGATTTATTATTTAATTTTTGATGTATCTATGATCCAGAATATATAAATAAACTCTTTTAACTCAACAATAAAAATATAATCCAGGTTTTAAAAGGCAACAAGTTGACTGTACATTTCTCCAAAGAGTACATACACATGGCCAATAAGCACATGTAAGTATACTTAACATCATTAATTACTTTTGAAGTGCAAATCAAAACTAGATTGAAATACCATTTAATACCCACTAGGATGGCTACAGTCAAAACCCAAAAACAACAAATGTTGGCTTATATGTGGAGAAATTTGAATAATCCTGCATTGTTGATGGGCATGTGAAATGGTGCAGCCACTTTGGACAACTCTTTGGCCTCTGCATGTTTAACCTAGAGTTCTTATATGACCCAGTGATTTGACTGCTAATTATACGGCAAGATATGAAAAAATTTCTACACATCTACTTTTAAAAAAGATTTATAGTAGCATTATGCATAAGAGTCACAAAGTGGAAACAATCCAAATATCCATTTGCTGATGAAAAGATAAACAAAATGTGGTTGTCCATAGTGTAATGTTATTTGTCAATACAAAAGGATGAACCACTGATACATGTTAGAACATGGATGAACCTTGAAAATATTAAGCTAAATTAAAGAAGCCAATCCCAAAAGATCAGGTATTGTATGATTGCGTTTATAGAAAATGTTTAGGATAGGCAAATTTATTCAGTTGTCCAAGCCAGACACCTGGACATCATTTTTGAATGCTCCTTACCTCCTTATATTCTATATCCTGTCAATGACTAGGTTCTGTGCATTTTTTTCTTTTGAAGAAATTGTGAATCTCTTCAATTCTTTCCCAACCATCCTTGCCCAGAACACCATCTTCTTACACCTAAAGTACCCGGCAAACTCTTAAGCTGTTTCCAACTTTGTTCCCATAAAATCATTTTTCATACTGTTGCCAGAATGTTTATTATCATCAAAGCATTGTTCAGTGTCTTCCATTTTTCAGGGTAATGTCCAGGTTTCTTGATGTGGTTCTTGAATAACCTGCTCCCTGCCCACCTTCCCAGCCTTACATTCTTTTGACTTCTCTCACTCGCGTGGTTGACGCACAATGACCTTTCTTATGTTCTTCAAATGGGATGCAAACCTTGTCATTCCAAACTTGCCACTAACTGTGACTCACTCTCTTTCCTGCATTGATGCCAACTGCTTCCATGGCCCCAACTAGTCAATATCTACTGAATAGTCAGGAGTTAATTGAGCTGCTACTGCTCTGAGGAATCTTTCTCTGACCTCCCCCATCTTGGTGTGGTGTTCTTGCTCTAAACCTCCTTAATATTTTATTGTAATTATGTGTTTAATTTTCTCTATTCCCTATACCTTGTTATATCTGGGAGAATAGGGGTCACTCCTATTTCATTACAGCTTGCTTTGAAAAAAGTTTCATGTCCAGTAGATATTTTTGAATGAATGAATGCAATACTCTCTAAAAGATAACTTCCGGGTTTTCAATAAACTTTGAAATACATCTTAGTGCTCTTGTTTCTCTGCTCCTCGGTCTTTTAGCGAAGAAGTCCATGCCAGTGGGCTCCATAGTGCTGGAAAGTGTGGGGTAGGGAGGAAAACAGATGTTTTTTCCTGTGTGGGAAGCTTCTTAACATCTCTGACGCTCGCCTTCCTTATTTGTAACAGGCATGATAATACCTCAGAAGATTGACTGAGGATAAAAAGAAATGCATGTAAAGCATGCCAATGATTTGAGAGCAGTTACTCTCTTTCCCACCTTTGCTCAAAGAACCTCTCTCATCCTCACTCAGCCTTGAGAAAACATATCTCTGAGGTTTGACATAACTTATGATTCACCCTTTTTTCTCTCATGTAAGAAGTCATTTGCTCCATTTCTAAGCCAAAGTTAGGGAGATAAGCAAGTCAATATATTTTGTGACTTTTTAGACATTCCTTTTGGCATAGATTTGATAGTCCCCTTTCCCTTAGAAAATAAATTTTACTGTCTATTTATTGAAAACAATAGATAGTATACCATGCCAGACAATCTCTTTGACCCCATTTTTCTGTCCTTTCTGTTTTCAAGGGCTTGGAAGCTGTTCCAAAGGGAGGGGAAAATGAATCATTGCCTTCCCGCACATGCATTTTGGACTGTCAAACTGTATTTGAAAATACACTTTTATTGTTGCACTTCACAATAGATAAAGCATGGATTTCCATCAACCTCATGATCTTTTTGGTTCCTGGGGTAATCCTGCTTAATCTAAGGATTCTCTGTCCTTAGGTTTGAATAAGGGCCTAGTGAGAGCAAGCTAGTGGAAGACCATGTATCCCACATATAAGGCACTGAGCTCAATCCTGAAGGACAAAGCTGAACGGGCACAGAAATTTTGGACTTAGCACTAACTTTAGGTGCTTTTCTCTGAAAGAGAAGAACTGGCCCCTTACGTGGGGCTACATCCTCCTGTCACTATGGAAACTCATCTCTCTTTTTTTTTTTTTTTTTAAATATCCAGGCCAGCCATATGACACAGCAGAAAAAATATGGTGAATAGTGAAGTCAGGAGTTGGGACCAGCTTTCAAAATATGCAGCCAAATAGTTAAATTTGCAGCCCCCGGAGCCTACTTGCTTGGATTCAAATCTGTTTGCAAATCATATAAGGCAGGTTTCTTAACATCTCTGTGTAAGCCATCTCATTGTTAGTCAGATAGGGATAATAATAATAGTGTTTTCTTCTTAGGTTGTAGTACGTTTTACTGTAGGTAGGATGTTTAGGACATTGTGCAGCACAAGATCACAGTCAATGTCAGCTATGATTGTCAAGCATCTCTTTCCAACAGTGTCAAGTAAGACAAATGACTGAGTGGGCCCCATGGAGCGATAGGGGATAACCCAACAGTAGTGCATTGGATTGTATGTATTCGGATCAAGGGCAGACAGGTTTCATTTTGAAATAAATAAGCAGGCTTACAAATTCTCACTGAGCCTCCAGGCTCAGTTCAAGAGGCTGACCATGTCAGTTGCCCTGCATTTTGAGGTTTAACCTAATAAATTTGCTATGTCTAACAATTATTATCACAGGGGGTGATAAAGGCAGCTGTATGTCATTGTACATTTCTGTAGTGATTCAGCAAGACATAATTTAGAGGAAATATTTAGAACTGTGATTGTTATAAAGGGATTGCTTACTTGGGTGGCTTTCCCTTCCTTCTTCCCTCCCTCCCTCTTTCTGTCTGTCTTTCCATCTGTCTGTCTCTCTCTTTTTCCCTTCCCTTCCATTCCTTTCTGGGGGGAGGGAATTTTATACTCATGATGTGGTGTTATTCTGGCCAAAGATAGGTTATTTTTTCATAGGCATTCATTCATCTTTTGTTGCATTAGTCAGCCAAAATGTAGTTGTCAAAAATAAGTTCAGCCCATAGATGGAAGCCAGGATGCATGACAGTAAAATGTGCTGAAGTGATGATGACTTTTTGGGACATGTGCCTTAGCTGAGCCTGTACATTTTTTCTTTTTGAAGCCTTAGTTCTTTTTTTTTTTTTTTTTTTTTTTTTTTAGTCTTTTTAATTTCATATGAGCTGCCACAGCATAGCAGAAGGTCTGTGGGCTCTAAAATTAGAGAGAACTAAGGTCAAATGTAAGGTCCGGTACTTATCTGGGCGAATTATATAAACTCCTCAAGCATCGGTGTCAGTGTCTGTAACATGGAGATAATGTCTACTTACCAGGATTGCTGTAAGGATTAAACACATAAGGCAGATGCTGCTATCTGTAGCACTATATACATAGGATAAGGTGTAAACACGAGCTTCCTCCTGTTGTTTTACTGTGAGGGACCTGTGAGCTGAGGCTGTGCCCTCCCTGTGTTTGTTGCTCAGAGGCATTTGGCTGTGTCCTCTTATGGCCTGGATGTTACAGGAATGTCACATCCCAGGGCCGTGGTTCCTGTTTCAGGATCCCAGGATTCATGACCAACTTAGGGAATGATATGCAGAGAGAAATTCTGACTGATGACATGTCTTTTGGATAATGATAACAGTCTACTTGTGCTTTATAACTTATTGACTGTGATTTGCATGTAATTTGATAAGGTACTGCAAACTCTGTGGCTGGTGGTGTAAGTGTGTACAGCTGAAAAATCTAAACCGGTAACTTGGAATCCTAGGTCTGGAGGAGACCTTTGAGATTTTGTATTCTTTTAAAATTTGCACACCATAAACTGCAGACCCCATAGGGCTGAGGAGCTACAGCCAGGGGTCCTAGGACCCACCAAGGCTGTACACATCTATTCTGTAGAATGGATGAATGATATTTTCATGACACACTATACTTTTTCTAGCGTATGTAGATGTTTATGCAATTAATAAAAGCAGAGACACACAGAATAGATTTTTTTTTTCATGTGGAAATCTCCATCAGTGGTTCCTAAATACAGTGATGGTCATAGTAGTGGGGGATGGTGGAGAAGGGCCTATGAAATATTTCCTGTGTAAAATAGTTATAATTATCACATGGCCTAGAAACCACACCTTATCTAAATCCTTCCTTTTCTTACAAGGAGACTGAAGTGACAAAGTGAATTTTTTGAGGTGGTACAGCTAAGTAAGGGGTAGGTCAGAATCTAGAAAACATATGGCTTCACATACAGTTCTCTGTGCTTTCTACCACTACCTCAGTTTTCTTAAATAAACTTTTATTTTGAGATAATTATAGACTGACATGCAGTTGAAAGAAATGATACAGATGATCCTGTGTGTCCTTTACCCAGCTTCCCCCAGTGATAACAATGACAATGACAAATGACAGTACAATCAAATAACCAGGATACTAACATTGATATGGCCAACTGACCTTTCCCAGATAACTGCAGTTTTACCGTATTCTTGTGTGTGTGTGTCTTTGGTGCCACACAATTTTATCTTGGGTACAGATTCTTGAGTATATCATCTGAGTCAAGATACAGAGTTTCATCAGTATAAAGATCCTCGCTGTTCTGCTCTAATAACCATCCCAACCTCTCTCTCACCCCTTCCCACAGGCCCCCTAACTCTGGCAGGCAATAAATTGTTCTTCATTTTTATAACTTTGTCATTCCAAGAATGTTATGTAAATGGAATCATATGGTGTGCAGCCTTTTAGGATTGACTGCTTTCAGTATCATTGCCTTGACGTTCATGTAAACTGTTATGTGTATCAGCAGTTTCTTCCTTTTTATTTCTGAGTAGTATTCCCTGGTAAGGAGTTACCATAATTTGTTTAACCGTTCCTCCATTGAAGGACATCTGGATTGTTTTTACCTTTTGGCTTTTACAAATAAAGCTGCTATAAACATGCATTTAAATTTTTTTTTGTATGAGTAGAAGTTTTTATTTCTATAGGATAAATTTTAAGATTTCAGTTGCTGGATTGTATGGAAGTTGCCTGTTTAGTTCAGCTTAGTTTTAGTTTTTATTTTAGTAGCTTTATTGAGATATTCATATACCATACAATTCACCCATTTGTCTGAAATTAAAGTAAAACACTTAATTAAAAAAAAACACAACTCACCCATTTGAAACATACAATTCTGTGGCTTTTGGTATATGCATGGAGTTACGCATTCATCAACACATTCAAATTTAGGACATTTTCATTACCCAAGAAAGAAACATTGCACTCCCAGCCATCACCTCCCTCACCCCCGGGATCCCTCCAATTCCCTAAGCATTAGGCAGCCACTGATATACTTTCTGCTTTCCATAGATATACCTCTTCTGGGACTTCCATATAAATGAATCATGCATTATGTGGTCACTTGTGATTTGTTTATTTCACTTAGCATAATATTTTCCAGGTTCATCCATGTTGGAGGGAACCATTTTTTAAAGTGATTGAATAACATTCCATTTTATGGATATACATTTTATATATGTATATATGTATAAGATATATATCCTGCCTTTTTGGTTATTATGAATAATGTTGCTATGATTATTTGTGTATAATTTTTTGTGTGGATTTGTTTTCATTTACCTTGGATATATCTTGGAGTGGGAATTGTTGGATCATATCATAACTCTAATATTAAACCATTTGAAGAACTGTTTCCCAAAGCAGTAATAACATCTTCCTTCTCACCAGAAGCATGAGTGTTCCAATTTCTGCACATCCTCGTCAGTGCTTGTTATTTGCTATGTTGTTGACCGTAGTCATCCTAGTGAGTACAAAGTGCTAACTCATGGCTTTGATTTGCATGTTCCTGATGGTTAATGATGCTGAGCATATTTTCATGCACTTACTGGCCATTTGTATCTTTAATTGGAGAAATATCTATTGAGATCATTTGCTCATTTAAAGAAAATTGGGTCATTTGTTTATTATTGAGTACTAATTACTCTTTATATATTCTTGGTACAGGTGCCTTATCAGGTACATGATTTGCAAAAATATTTTCTCATTCTGTAGGGTATATTTTCGATTTCTTAATGGTGTCCTTTGAAGTAAAACGTTTTTAATTTTGATGATAACCTGTTTATCTGTTGTGGCTTGTACTTTTTTGTGTTCTAAGAAACCATTGCTTTGTTATCCAAACTCACAGGGTTTACCCCTATGTTTACCTCGTCATGTTAGCTCTCACATTTAAGTTTTTGATCCTTTTAAGTTAAAGTTTTTAGATGGTGTGAAGTAGGGGTCTTTCTTTTGTCCATCCCCTTTTTGCCCCCTTATTGCAGATGCTTGAACTTAGAACTTTCAGCACTGTGTTGAATAAAAGAGGTGAAAAGAGCCATCCTTCCTTGTTCATCTTAGGAGAAAGGTGTTTGGTCTCTAACCATTATGTGTATTGTTAGCAGTAAATTTTTGTAAATGCTCTTTCTCTACTTGAAGTTTTTCTTCTATTTCTAGATTGCTTGGAGTTTTTCCCTCTACTTTCATGGATGTGTCTTGAGATTTGTCAAATGTTTCTTTTATGTCAATTAAAATGGTCATATGATTTTTCTTTTTTATCCTATTGATGTGGTGGATGGCAATGATTGAATTTTTTGTGGTAAATTAGTTTTTCATACCTGGAAAAAATTTCACTTAATCATAGTTTATAATTCTTTTGATATATTCGTTGATTCAATTGGCTAATATTTGGTTGATGCCTTTTGTATGTAAGTTCAAGGGGAATATTTGAAATAGGGTTTATCTTTGTTCAGTTGTCTGGTTTTGCTATCCGGGTAACACTGGCTTTATAAAATGACTTGGGAAGTGTTCTTTTAAATTTGTTGAGGTTTGTTTTATGGTTCCGGATACAGTCCCTCTTGGTGAATGTTCATTTAGTTTTGGGGGAAAAGGTGTATTCTGCTGTTACTGGGTAGAGTATGCTGTATACGTTAATTAGATCTGGTTGGTTGATTACGTTGCTCACATTTGTAATGCTGATGTGTTGTTTTACAGTTCTATCAGCTGCTGAGAGTAGTGTTGGAATCTCTGAGTCTTATCGTGGATTTGTTTACTTTTTCTTTCAACTCTGTCAATATTTGTGTCCGGCATTTTATGGACATGTTGCTTGATGCGTACACATTTAAAATTGTTGTCTTATTTATGGATTGATCCTTTTGTCATTCTATAATATCCCTTTTTGCTTCTAGCAAGTTTTTTTTTTGTTCTGAATACTAATACTGTGTTGCCACATCTGCTTTATTTTTTTAATGTTTGCATGATATGTCTTTTTTTGTTCTCTTACTTTCAACCTACCTGTATCTTTGAATTTGAAGTGAGTCTCTTGTAGTCAGCAAAATAGGATTCATCCCAACTAGGATTTGGTTTTTCTTGATATTCTGAGAAATTTGAAAGGTGTTTTGCCCACAAACATTGGTTTAATCCATAAATTGCATATCATAAATATGAATGAAGTTTGCACATTTTAATACATTCTCTGTGTTACTTATATAGTTTGAATATATAACATGATATTATGTGTTATATATTTCCCAAATTTCATCAATTGCATGGTGAATTCGGTCAAATGTAAGGAAACTGGAGATAAGATATATGGAGAGTTACTTAACCACAGACTAATTAACTAATGACTATAGACTTAGACTTAATTCTTTTGTCAAGGTAGGTAAATTTACAAGATGTAATATTTAGATACATGTACTGATATTAAACCTCATGGTGACGTCATGGTGGATTTTTGCTTCTCCAGGGAAAAGATTGTCAGGCTGTCTTTCAAGAGGCATCAAGGTGAAGCACCATTAAGGTTGTAAATATGCCATTGTCTGGAGTTGGAACCTCTGATCTATAATCTCAGACAACCAATTTTACTAGCAAAATTAAAGTGGATACACTCTTTAGAGCTTGCCACAGTAACCAAACTTGGGAAAAGGATGTATTAAATCAGCAAATAAAAATATGGAGAATTCCCACAGTATCCAGAATACTTATGTGTGCGTGGCCATACATGTGTATATTCCTAATGAGAATTCACTGTCGTGTGCTTATATCAGCAGACAAATAATAATAGGGAGAATTCATGAAGAGAAGAAAACAGGGAAATGAATTAGATGAGTCAAGTGTTAAATAGCACCAGTCCACAAAATAAGAACAGTAGGACCAGGATGTTCAATTGTCTTGCCAGTGTCCACTGAAACTGAAAATGTTGACCGATATCTCCTGGGAGAGCACTGCCAGTGCTAACTGACATCTCTCTCCTTACCCTCCACATCTATGACCAAATCCCTCCTGGCTGACACATTCTTTGTATGTAGCAGTTTGTATCAGATCCCATTGTCATTGTATAACCCCTTTCTGGAAATCATTGCTCCCTTCCCTTTGATTTTGATGACTTAATGACAATGGGACAGGTGAGGGGGATGGGTGAAATAAGGGAGAAGATTAAGAAGTGCACTTGCTGTGATGAACACCAGGTGTTGTATGGAAGTGTTGAAGCACCACATTGTACACCTGAAATTAACATTACACTGTATGTGTACTAACTGTAATTTAAATAAAAACTTAAAAAAACTTAAAAAAGACATTTTCAAGTCTTAAGGATGAACTTCATTGTAGTTTTAAAATGTTGGAAATATATGTCAAGATTGTTGTTGGTGCTGGTGACCTCCAGATGTGCAGATCTCAAGTCCTGCTCTTCTCACTGAGCCTGCGTGTTATATCACAGGGATTAAGAACACAAACTTGAGGGGCGCCTGAGTGATACAGCGGTTAAGCATCTGCCTTCGGCTCAGGACGTGATCCCAGCGTTCTGGGATCGAGCCCCACATCAGGCTCCTCCGCTATGAGCCTGCTTCTTCCTCTCCCACTCCCCCTGCTTGTGTTCCCTCTCTCGCTGGCTGTCTCTATCTCTGTCAAATAAATAAATAAATAATCTTTAAAAAAAAAAAGAACACAAACTTGAGTCAGACTATTTAGGTTCAAATTCTGTGTATACCACCTTGCTAGCTGTCCAACTCTGGGTAACCTTTCTATGGCTCCATTTTCTCATTTGTAAAATACCTAATCATAGGATTATTATGAAGACATGATATAATATGATAATACATAAAGCAACATAAATGGTGCTTGGCATAAATTGAACATTCAATAAATATTAGCTATTCTTAATGGTTTCTCAGCGTTACCAAGTATAACATGACTAGGACAGAATCCTTGATTCCCATATTTACATTTAGTTTCTTCTCAATCCCTGGAAATGGCATCAACCTAGTTTCTTAAGCCTCCAACTTAACCATCAAAATGCGTGTACCTTTCCCTTCTTCCCTTTCTTCTCTCCATCAGGAAGTTCTGCCTTCTGTGACTACAAATAGTAAATCCATTTCTTTGTCTCATGTCTCCCAGTTCAAGCCGCTGCCATCCCCTGAAGGGCATCTGCATCCCTCTCCTGACTTTTCTGCTTGCAGTTCTTGTCATCCTCACTTTTACCACAGAACAATCTATCATCTATGCATTAGGAAAAGTGATCTTTTCATATCTGGAAGTATGCTCTCACTCTCCACAGCTTCTCACTGCATACTTGCCTTGTGAGCTGGGTGGCCATGCATGATTTGGGCCTGCCCACTCCTCTGGTTTCATCTCCCAGTGCTTCCCTGTGGCCACTCCACCCTTCCCTGGTGCATGTGTGGCCCTTGGACACATTCGGCTCATTCCCATTTCAGAGCCATTCCTGGCTCTATCTCTTCTGCCTGCAAGACTCTGACCAGATATTTACATGCAGTTCCTTCAAATTCTGATTTCAGTTCGCTTAACACCTTCTCAATGAAGTTAACCTTGACCACCATACCTAAAATACTCTCTGTTCCTTGGGATGCCTGGGTGGCTCAGTCAGTTAAGCATCTGACTTTGCCTTAGGTCATGATCCCGGGGTCCTGGGATTGAGTCCCCCATAGGGCTCCGTGCTCAGTGGGGAGCCTGCTTCTCCCTCTGCCTACCACTCCCTCTGCTTGTGCTCTCTCTGACAAATAAATAAAATCTCTTAAAAAATAAAAATAAATAAAATACGCTCTGTCCCTACACATGTTTTCCTGAATTGGCATGTTCTGTTGTCTTAATAGCCATCATAAATCTGATGCATTAACTTATTATTTATTATCCCTTGTATTGTAATGTTAGAATATGAACCTTTTTGCAGTCTTAAGTGCCTAAGACAGTGCTTGGCACATAGTAATTCTTCAGGAAGTATTGGTAGAATAGAAAAATTTAGGGGCACCTGGGTGGCTCACTTGGTTAAGCATCTGCCTTCAGTTCAGGTCATTATCCCAGTGTCCTGGGATGGATCTGGAGTCAGGCTCCCTGCTCAGGGGGGGAGTCTTCTTCTCCCTCTGCCCCTCTGCTCCTTCCTGCCACTTGTGCTCCCTTTCTCTCTCAAGTGAATAAATAAAATATTTTTAAAAAAAGAATATACGAATTTAAGGAGAAATATAAAGTGATAGGGTAATTATATTTGCAAAAGTACCAAAAGATTTAAATTTCAGGTTACTAGCCTTCAAATATTTATTAAAATATCATGATCCAATAAAATAGTTAACCTTGCATATTAGCAGGTAATTTTCTTTTTTCCTTTCAATACTTTTTTTTTTTTAAGATTTTGTTTGTAAGCAATCTCTACATCCCTCAAAGGGCTTGAACTTACAACTCTGAAATCAAGAGTTGCATGCTCCACTGACTGAGCCATGATTTTCAAATGAAGGAATTAGACTATAGTTGCAAATCTAATAAAATGTGATAAATTAAAATTTTTTGAGATATTTATTTTCTTTAAAAAAAAGCCTCTTTCAGTAATGCCAGGAAGTAGTTGATATTAAGCATCAAGCTTTTAATCTTGCTTTTGTTTAAAATATTTTAAGAATAAAAGCAACTATAATTTCACATTAAGAAGAGTCTAGAGGCAAACAAATGAACAACTAAAAAGATGAGTAGATAAACCTAAGAAATAAAATGGCAATTTAATTTGAAGTCCAGTTTACTGAAGCCGAGTTGCTAGGCCTTTCTGCCATAATGAGTTATCAAAATTACAGGTTCTAAGTACATATAACCTAAAAGAAAAATATGTGACTCAGTCATTTTTTTTAACTGCATCTCATAGGATAGTATGAATTCCTTTTTAAAAGTTTGTCTTGGAAGATATAGGCGTATTCAGCATCATTACAGAATATTTGACCATGGGGTAAATAGATGTGCGTTTTGCTGTATGTACCCTGGTAGTTTAATTACACATAAACTGAAATGCATGAATATGCTGTTTAACCAACCTGGGAAGTACTTTCAAATGAGGGAGTTCATTTGGACAATTAAAAAAAACACATACTTATAAATATCTACTCTCTTCTTCATGTGTTCAAGGTACAGATGGCTCCCAGGATGCTTTGACTAGAGGAATAGGTCTACAGAATCCAGTTTCTCAGTATTATTTTCTCAGCTTTAAATAATCCCCACATCATACGGGCTTTTTACTTCCTTGGATTTTTTTTTTAATATAGTGAACATTTTTTGAGAAATAAAGGTACTAATAATACTTATAATAATAATACAGTGGCAACTTGAAAATAATGATTAAATTCCCTTCCTTCTGTTTTCCCGTACATTTTTCAGTTTGTTTATGTCTATGCTATCGCAATGAAAATGTTTTCAGTCGCAAGTAGTGCAGACTTTCCAGTGAAAACGTATGAGTCCATAATTCTATTTCCTTATGTTCTAAATCAGTAGTGAAGGATAAATAGGGGCTGCTTTAGCTTCAATACTTCATAAAGGATAAAATGAAAGTACTCTAATATCAGGACTTTGTGTATCATGACAGATAATCCCTGTTATATGTTGCCCTTTACACTGTTATACCTGTCTAAAGTCACTAGAAGTTTCTAGCACTTACGGACCAATTTATTGGAAGTTCTTTGAATAGAAGAAGGCAAACACAGTAAAGAAAATGTTATACTCTTATGGAGAAAATAGCAGTAGAAAAAAACAGAAGAATGAATTTAATTATAACAGTAAATATATACAATAAATATCATTACCCATGGCTTATTCTTTCATCAATTATTTTTCATACTTTTTTAAAGACATAAAAAGCCAATCTGCCATTAACTACATTCATCTTTTACTCTGTTTTAAATG
This sequence comes from Ursus arctos, assembly GCF_023065955.2. Classification (NCBI taxonomy): domain Eukaryota; kingdom Metazoa; phylum Chordata; class Mammalia; order Carnivora; family Ursidae; genus Ursus; species Ursus arctos. Next base: position 10,236,570 of record NW_026623078.1, read on the forward strand.
TGCCTCCTCCTGAAAGATCTCAAAGTGCTGCATTATTTTGTGCTTAGTATTTTTGCTTTCTCCCTTTCATTAGTTTGCTTGTTATGTGTTGGTGCAAGCAATTTTTAATGAAGTTTTACAAAGTTGAAAACATTCTTATTTGGCACATATGTGGTTTTTCACCAGTTTATTTCAAAATCCAAACTAATGCTATTACTTTAAAAATTGAACTATTAATTTACACACCATTTAACTTCCAATTGCATTCTGAACCTAATTTAACTTTAAATTTACCTTTAAGCCATTAAGAAAATAAGATTAGTCGAAATACAATTGCAGGCCATATGGTTGTTTCAGGTCTTTCCATTTCTGATGTGGAATTTTATTTCAATGGGCTTGTTTACTTAGCTCAGTGTGAAATTAATCAGTTTCTTGAACTACCCTTCCAGTTAAAATTTGTGAAACTTTTTTGGTCTTCCCTTTAACAATTTGTAATTTGTTCCCTTTTGACTTTTCAAAATAGATTTCCTTAGTCATGACTCAAATGTGTTATCTTCATTGGATGAAAATCTGGGGTTGAGCAACATTCTCTCTCTTATGTTTTTCTTCAACTTCCTCTTTCTGTCAAAGATCGACAAAGAACACCATCATTTTGATGTCTTTGGCCTGATGTCTTCAGAATGCACTTGTGGAGATGCTGCTTTCTTATTGCTTTGCTCACTGACAGTCTTATCCTAGGAGACCTCTGATGATGTAGTGTACATGGACCCAGGTCTTGGTCCTGTGTCTTTAGGATTTAGGCACAGAGCCTGAGGGGTCTTGTCACAGGGCAGGTTCTCAATCAGTAGTTGCTGCATGAATGATTACAGGATTATTTTAGACAAATTTAAATGTTCCCCAAAAATCCCACTGAGTGTTTCATCTTAGTATATGTCATGCCCAAGCAAACCCAAACTTTTCAGACATAACAAAAATCAGACAAAATACACAGTAAAACTTTTAAAATAAATCTGAGGGATCCATATGAAGAAAAGTACAAAAGTTTGCTGAAAGACATAAAACAGGTAAAGGAATGGAGAGTTATCAGTCTTGTTCCTTGATAAATTGTTTAGGTTGCAATATTTCTGTTCTTTCCAGTTAATAGATGTGAGGCACTTTAATTACAATCTCAGTGGGATTAGTGGGTGTGACTGGGGAGGGGTTCCAGAAATTTTGCTTTTAAATTTATCTGCAGTTATCTTCAGGCAGATTGTCTACCTGCTATGTCACCTCTAATTTTAGCTTTTCTTGTCACCTGGCTTGTACTTCTTTCTCTACATCAATCTTGTCAAGTCAGACTACAGTAGTCACTGCAAAAAATGAACAAAAAATCTCTTCCAAGTGTTTCCAAGGTGTTTGCACGAACAGGGCCTGAGGACACTTGCAGTGATTTTTTAAGAACTCTAAACTCTCAGTGAGCATGGCCTGAACTTTGTATGGAAGGAGAAATAATTTCCCCTCTACAATTCTTGGTTCTTGACTAACACATGCCTGTAATAAAAGACAGGTTAATAGGAGAGGGGGAAAAAAACCTTTTAAATAATATATGTACATACCAGAGCCCCATAAAGATACAAGACTCAAAAGGCAGCTAGATGGTTGAGGCTTATATACCATCCTGAGCTAAGGAAACAAATAGCGTTCTGGGGGTTCAAAAGGGGGAAAGCAATTCCTGGGAAGGTGAGAAGAGGAAACTTTGGTAAGTGCCTTGCCGATAAGTCCCTCAGGCAAATCAGCTATCTCTGATAATAAGTCTCTCCTTAGTACAGATCCTGTTTCTAATGTAAACTTCCCTTCTAAAAGGGTAGCTTCTACTCTGTTTTTAGAGCGCCTCTAGAGCCTACTTTTTCTTGAAATAATCAGCTCAAAATACTCCTTACACCAAAGAGACATATTTTGGGGTGGTACATTCTGCTACCCTTCCCTCCCTGATCTAAAGCTACAGCCAGACCTCTGCCAGATGCAGCAATTCCTAGTCTTCTCCTGTACCTATTTTTTTTTTCTGGTAACACTGAGCACTTTGTAACATATTATATGCTACGGATTGATCTTATTCCTTACCTATCTCCCATACTAGAATGCATGCTCATGTATAATAAGTAATTCTTTCCAGGGGCGCCTGGGTTGCTCAGTTGGTTAAGTGTCTGCCTTCAGCTCAGGTCATGATCAAGCCCCACATGGGGCTCTCCACTTGGAGGGGAGTCTGCTTCTCCTTCTGCCCTTCACCCTGCTTGCGCATGCTCTATCTCAAATAAATAAATAAATAAAATCTTTTTTAAAATAAGTAATTCTTTCTGTTAGCTCACTACTACATCAGTACTACCTAAAAAAAATCCCTAATACATAGTGCACAGTCAATAAACATTTCTTAAATGGTGTGCTACTGTTGAATGGCTAATTGTTGTTTTGTTCTTGCCCAGCAGATGTTAGTTATTCCTTTTCCTTGCTCCTGCTTTGTCCCATCATTTCCCCATGTGTCTTTGCTAAATCCATTCACAATTACTTGTTACTTAAAGCTTTATTTATAAAAAGTGCATGGAAGTGGTAGGTTTTATAAAATGACTACATATAATCTATTCAGTGCAGTTCTTGACAAAACAGAAGAAAAAGCAAAAATGTTATCTTACCAATGATATACAATTGGTCTGTTTTCTCCAGACTGTTGATAACTGTCATTACCCCTTGCAAGTTTTATCCAGTATTTTTCCTTTCAGATCTAGATGCTGGAGTGACATATTTTATGTATGAAGGGAAATATATGTGAATTAACTAGGTATCCAATAACAAAAAAGGTGAAATAAAGTTTTGTCTAGCTCTACTATTTAAACTCAATAATGTACTTGAGCTGACTTATGCCAGCTCACAAGAATTCATTCTGTGAATTTCTTCTAAAGTTACATTCAGTGGGATCATGTTGGTAGCTTGGAATTGGCTAAAGTGAGGGTATTTACATAAGAAAAATTTTCAAGTGCTACAAATCACAGCTTCTCTTTTTTCTGAATGCTACTTGTCAAACATTTGCCTCAATATTTACCAGCACACCAGTAAACATGATTCAGTGACATGGGAAAGAGATAATATGAACAGGCCTGTATATATTAAGGAGATTGAACCAATAATTAATAACCTTCCAAAACAGAAAGCTCCAGGCCCAGATGAGTTCACTGGTGAATTCTACCAAACAGTTATGAAAGAAATTATGCTAATTCCCTATGATTTTTTTTCCAGTGGATAGAAACAGAAGAAATATTTCCTAACTCATTTTATGAGCCCAGTGATATCCTAATACCAAAACCATGCAAAGATACAACAACAAAGCTGCAGATCAGTATCTCTCATGAGCATAGATGTCAAACCTTAACTAAATATTAACAAATAGAATTCAACAATGTATAACAAGAATTATACACCACAACCAAATGAAATGTATCCCTGGTATGCAATGCTGATTCAACATTTTAAAATTAATTAATGTAATCCATCGTAAGAATAGGCTAAAAAAGAAAAATCACATAATCATATGGATATAGAAAATCATTTGACAAAATCCAAAATCTGTTCATGACACAACTTCTCAGTAAACTAGGAATACAAGGAAACTTCCTCATTTTAATAAAGAATATTTTCCAAAAAAACCATACAATAATAACAACTACAATTAATATCACATTTGCTAGTGAGAAACTGAAAGCTTTCCTACTCAGATCAAGGTATGAGGCAAAGATGTCTTCACTCAGCACTCATTTCCAACATTGTAGTAGAAGTTTTAGCTAATGTAATAAGCTAAGAAATGGAAATAAGGGGAGCCTGGGTGGCTCAGTCATTAAGCATCTGCCTTCGGCTCAGGGCGTGATCCCAGGGTCCTGGGATCGAGCCCCATGTCAGGCTCCTCCGCAGGGAGCCTGCTTCTTCCTCTCCCACTCCCCCTGCCTGTGTTCCCTCGCTTGCTGGCTGTCTCTGTCAAATAAATAAATAAAACCTTAAAAAAAAAAAGACGAAATGGAAATAAATGTATACAAATTGGAAAGGAAGAAATAAACTGTCTTTATTCACAGGTAACATGATCAGCTATGTAGAAAATCCACAGAAAAACTCCTGTAACTAATGAGTGATTATAGCAAGGCTATAATACAAGGTTACAAGGTTAACATCCAAAAGTCAATTGATTTCTTATATATCAGCACAGGTAACATGATCAGCTATGTAGAAAATCCACAGAAAAACTCCTGTAACTAATGAGTGATTATAGCAAGGCTATAATACAAGGATACAAGGTTAACATCCAAAAGTCAATTGATTTCTTATATATCAGCAGGGAACAAGCAGAATTCAAATTAAAAACACAATACCATTTACATTAGCAATCTCAAAATGAAAACTGTTCATATAAATCTAATGAAATATGTACAAAGTTTATACAAGGATAACTAGTAGACTGACAAATGAAATCAAAGAAGAAATGAGTGAAGGGATATTCTATATTCATGGGTGGGAAGAATCTATTGTCAAGATGTTAGTTCTTCAAAACATGATCTATAGATTTCATGCAGTCTCAATAAAAATCTCATCAAGTTATTTTGTCAATATGGACAAACTGATTCTAAAGCTTATACAGAGAGGCAAGGGTCTCAGAATAGCCAACATAATATTGGAGGAGAGAACAAAGTTGGGCGACTGATCTTATGTGCCTTCTAGACTTACCAGAAAGTTACAATAATCAAGACAGTGTCATACTGGTAAAGAAAACATTCAAAGAAATCAGTGGAGCAGAAGAGAAAGCTGAGAAATGCACCCCCATAACCATAGTCAACTGAGCTCTGACAAAGGGGCAAGGGCAAAATAATGGAGCAAAAACAGTCTTTTTAACAGATAGTGCTGGAATGACTTGGATATCAACATGCAATAAAATGAATCTAGACACAGAACCTTACACAACTGCACAAAAATTAACTCAACATTGATCACAGATCACAGATAAAATCCCAAAGTATAAAACTCCTAGAAGATAGCATAGGAAAAAAAACCTAGAAGTCACTGTATGTCAATGACTTTTTAGATACAACACCAAATGTACACTCCCTTAAAGAAAAAGCTGATAAACTAGACTTCATTAACATTAAAAAATTCTGTGGAAGACAAGAGAATAAGACAAGCCACAAAATGGGAGAAAATATTTTCAAAAGATCCATCTGATAAAGGACCCAAATCTGATAAGCCAAAACATACAAAGCACACTTAAAATGCAACAAGAAGAAAGCAAACAATCCAATTAAAAAGTGAGCTAAAGATCTCTATAGTAACCTCATCAAAGAATATATGCAGATGGCAAGTACAAGTGAGTATATGAAAACATGCTCCACCTCATGTATCTTCAGGGAAATGAAAATTAAAACAATAAGATATGATATACCCATTAGAATGCCAAAATCCAAAGCACTGATGACACCAAATGCTGGTGAGGATATAGAGCAACAACAACTCTCATTCATTATTGATGGGAATGTAAAATGGTACATACACTTTGGAAGACATTTTGGTGGTTTTTTAGAAAATTAAGCAGATCCTTAACATACGATTCTGCAGTTATGCTCCAAAGGAGTTGTAAACTTATGTCCACACAAAAACCTGCACAGGGATGTTTATAGCAGTCTTTTAGTTCTGAAATTCAGTTTCTAGTGTGGAAGGGAGGGTCTCCACAGCAAACGATTCTCAGGACACTGGCTGGGTATCCTATAATTTAAATAGATTCTGACACTACCTACCTGGAGATAACATCAGATTCCACAGGTTGAGGGCTCAGTACCACAAGACTACCTTCCACTTCAGATGCCAGTTGCAAGCCTGGCTTGTTACCCACTCATCTTCCTGATCAGCTGCAGACTGGGGGCTTTCAAGACCGTGGACTTCAGACCTCAGTCACAAGTTCAAGCTATTACTTATACTTCTGACTAATTAGCTGTAAATCAGAGGTTTGCACAACTTCAGATTCAATTAATTTACTAGAGCAGGTCACAGAATTAAGAGACACATTTCCCTTACTAGAGGTAATTATAAAATATGGAAGGACATAACTTAGCCAGATGGAAGAAAGGGATAGGGCAAGGTATGGGGAAGGGACACAGAGCTTCCGTGACCTCTGTAAATGTACCATTCTCCCAGAACTTCCACATGCTCACCAACTAGGAACCCAGTCCTCTTGGAATTTTATGGAGGCTTCATTACATGGTCAAGGCTGATTAAATCATTGCCCATTGGGGATTGGTTCAACCTTGGGCTGAATCAATCTTCCTCAGTGGAGGTTGGGGTGGGTGGGACTGAAAGTTCCAACCCTTTAATTACATAGTTCATTTCAAGGGCAATGAGTCCCCACCTTAGGTGCTTTCTAAAAGTTACCTCAGTAACATAACAAAAGACGCCTTTCTCACTCTCAGCACTTATGAAATTCCAAGGGTTTTGGGAACTGTGAGCCACGAAATGTGGATGAAGACCAAATATATATGAGAAATATATTTTGGTTATTTGAATGACCAAATATATATATTTTTCTTATAAATCACAATATCTCAAGCAGCTTTATTTATAATTGCCAAAACTTGAAAGCAACCAAGACGTCCTTCAGTAGGTGAATGGATAAATAAACTGTTGTACATCAAGACAATGAAACGTTATTCAGTGCTGAAAAGAAGCGAGCTATCAAGCTATGAAAAGACGTGGAGGAACTTTAAATGCACATGACTAAGTGAAAGAAGTCAATCTGAAAAGGCTACATATTGTTTAATTCCAACTATATGACATTCTGGAAAAGGCAAAACTATGGAGATGGTTAAAAGCTCAATGGTTGCAAGCTGTTTTGGGGAGGAAATGAATATAGAAGGAACACAGTGATTTTTAGGATAATGAAAATACTATGTATGGTGCTATAATCATATAAACATATCATTATACTTTAGCCTAAACCTATAGAATGTACAAAACCAAGAGTCCACTATAATGTAGACTGTGGGCTTTGAGTGATTATGATGTGTCAATTTGGTTCATCAGTTATAACAAATGTGACATTTGAATGGGAGATATTGCTATGGAGGGAAGCTATGTATGTATAGGGACTTGGGGTACAGGTGAATTCTCTGTATCTTTCAGTTTTGCTGTGAACTTTAAACTGTTCTGAAAAAATTCTCTTAATAAAAAAAATAATATTTTAGTGATTATGAAGTTATTTTCTAAAGAATATTTTTGACATGGGAAAATACAATTAAAAAATACTATATAAGAAAAGGAAAAAAAAAGAAAGAAAGCAGTAAAAATAAAGAGTATATTTTCCCTATTAAAAATAAAATAAGGGGGCACCTGCATGGCTCAGTTGGTTGAGAGCCCAACTCTTGGTTTTGGCTCAGGTCATGATCTCAGTAACGAGATGGAGCCCCGTGTTGGGCTTTGCGCTCAACATGGAGTCTGTCTGAGATTTCTCCCCCTTTGCTCCTCCCCTACTTGTGTACTCTTTCTCTCTTTCTTTCTCTCTCTCAAATAAATAAATACATCTTAAAAAACAATTTTAAATAAAAAATAAAAAATATACAATTATTCATTACTAAAAATTATATTTTGAAACTCTATTGAAAATAACTTTTAATATGATATTAGTGGTTATCTCTGGGAAGTGGGATTGGGAGTATATTTTCTTTTTTTGTTTTTTTTCCAGTGACAATATACAGTTTCATGACCAGAAAATCTTTTCCTTTCAGAGCTCTGCTGCATTCTCTCTCTACCTGACTTCTTCCCCCAGTCCTTACAATGGATCCCTGATGTGATTTCCTGTGCTTTATTTCCTCTCTGCTGCTTGCTCTTTTTTTCTGCTTAGTGCACATTCCCTGTTAAAGAGAAACTAGAGCTGGACAGTAGTTAAAGTGGCAAAAGTAGATTATAGTCATGAATATTGCAATAAAGGGAAAGAGATCTCAGTATAGAACTGGGCTGAATTCCTAATACAACATGGACAAATGGGGATTTATAGTCAAGGAACAGGGTGAATGGAAAATTACGAAGAGGAAAGTTCAAAGATAAGGGGGATTCTGGCTACAGATTGACAAGACTGTTGCTTAAGGCAGGCCAGGATGATCAGACATCACCTGAGGGGGCGAGGAATTTGATCGGTTATCTAGGGTGATCAGACATTGAGGGTGAGGATTCTCTCTAAACTGACACAGCAGAATTCTTGCTACAACAGGGCTTTACAGGATGGAGACAAAAGTCCCGCTGTGGACCTACTAGAGCAGAGAGCTCAGAAGAACCTGAATAAATTTGGTCAAGGGGAGTATCTTTGGCGGTTACTCCTGTTCAAAGGAAGAAGAAACGTTCTTCTTTCACTTGAAAAATATGTCAGTTTTCTCATTCAGTTGCCTTTTGTTCATTAAGGGCCAGCAGAGCCATCTGTTGGGACTCCATGGTAGAGGATATTTGTGAGCAGTCAAGCATTTAATGAGGGGAATTTCTATGGAAAGAAAAGAAAAAAAAGAAAAAGATTGGTGGTTGGAAACCCAGTTTCCGAGCCCAGAGAGTAGCCAGCTGAAAAGATTTATAGATGTTGCGTTGGAAGTATCTTCTGATGGTGGAATGAGGACAGTGCTGACGAGTGGACAGATTTCGTAGTTTGCAGTCTGAATATCTCTGGTGACGGCATATGCGTCAGGATTAGTCATGGCTATTGGAGTGCAGCGTAAAAACGTCTAGCTTTAGCTTATGGAATTCTTTATAGACAGTCCCAATAAAGATCCGGGCAGTCAGTTGTTAGTTCTCAGTGACACCAGGTAAATACGATTAAAGAAAAATTGGAAGCACTAATTTGTAGAATAGTAGCCACATATTAAAGGAAGCCAGGAGAATTGAGAACTCACAAAGATTCACTAAAATTGTTCCATATGAACATAAAATTTCCCTCTAGAGTTGCCACACTTTTGATTCTGTTTACAAAACAAATCTGGTCTCCTTAGAGTTGTCTTAATTATTTACATAAATGCAGCAAGAATGATAACTGACCACATAGGCCTTTCTTTACTCTGCTTTGCTGGAACATTTCAAAAGAAATGTCGTAGACTCTTAGAAGTCTCTAGACTCTAGGAAGCCAAGCCAAGAACTCACCACCAGACTTCACTTTCTGCACTTTTTGATGAAAGTAAATTCTTCTCTCCTCTGGGTCCCCCAAATCCCCCAAGTTTCCTGGGCCTGCCAGGAAGTGACCTTGCTCACTTACTACAAGGCTGGGAATCCTTTAAACCAGGTACCAATCTAGTTTCTCTAAGAGGGCTTTGTAAACATTAAGTTCCATAAAGTCAACCTAGTCCTTTAAATTGATTTATGCATGTTGTTCTCAAATATGCCATTCCCATCCAAGTCTGGGTTATATAACCAATGTGTCAAATTATGTCCTATAACAAAGAGAACCAATTCTTATTTAATTTATGCAAATTGTTATATTACCATGAAAATAAAAATACTCAATAAAAGTTTCCAAATTTTGGAGGATTAAGCAGGGAGAAAATATGTTTCCTTTTTGTTTGTAATGGTATAATCTATATAATTTCTATAAATTATTGATAGCTTAAGAGAAAAAAGGAAGGAGTTTTTTTACAACCAGAGAATAGATTATTAAAGCACCATCAATGTTCCAAACAAAACTATAATCATCCTTTATCACTTCATTCAGTCCTTATGTAATTAATTCTTACTCTGCTTGATCTTAGGTTATCAGTTTCATGAACCTGTCAGCTTCTCCACTAGAATTCTGGAAATTCTACCTCAGTCCAGTGGTATATACTTAGAGTTATTTAGGCAACTCTATCACAAAGCATTCTGGGCTATAGCTGATGGCAAGAGCTTTTAGGAAAACATCAAAGTAAAATAACAACTGTCTGTGAATGACAAAAGTCTTAAAATGACCATGGTTAAAGATTTTGTTGAGAGGGCATTTGACAAGAAAATGTGGTTATTTTTGTGGCATATACAACATTTTAAATAATAACTGGATTTATAACTGATAACATTATACCAAGATATACCATGAACTGCAAGGGTATTGACAAAATTCAATGAACTTCACACAATTTGTAGAATACCTACATTAATAACATTTATCTATATAAATACAACCTAGGAAATGTTAAAACATCTTTTCTTATTTGACAGTATCTCTCATGTCATTCAAAATATCAAATAAACCAAGTTATTTTTAACATATCTCTTTTCACAAGGTGAAAGAATAAATCCTTTAGATTATCTAGGAACCCTCTAGATGTTGTCAATGTTAGTTTAAGAACATGATTTCATTTAGGATTTGATTTTGGGAAGACAAGTCTGTCAAAAACGTAAAAAACCTTACCTCTGTAAAAGTGAGAAGTCTCACTTCTTTTAAGGAATCAAGGACATGGAAAAGGTTAACATAAAGTATCAGAAATTATTCTGATAAAACACATAATGTTGGTGTTCTAGGACGGTTACTCAAAAGGTAAAAATGTTTTATAATCTCTTATAAAGAGCAGACCAAAAATCCAAGAAAGTTCTGTCATTTTACCAGAAAAAAAAAAAAACAATTCTAGTTTTGTACCAGTGTACTTTCATATTGAATATAATAAAAAATCAAACTCATGAATAAATCCATTCAGATCTCAGCCAGCTTGACCACACATAATTTTTTTTTCTTCAAACCTTCTATAACTTTCTATGCTTAGTATTTTTTTCTTCATTTTGCTCTGTCTCATTCTGAAAATACCTAGTCACTCTAACTTGAGGACAGAATGGCTCTTTTCCCCTTAATGAAAATATATCCTTCAAATACATCTTACTTTCCTTGCATACTTTTCATGCAAAATTGTTTCCCTTATTATTTTTAGTAGTTTTATCTTCATATATTGGTTATAATTTCTAACCATTAGTAAACTTTACCACAGAAAATTGGGAGGTAGGACGTTCTGAATTGTCTACAACATACCAGCATTCTGAAGAATATTAGTGAATTTTATACTATCACACATTTTTTAGAGGCTTATTGTTCCTCATAGTATGGTTTTCAATGTAGCAAAAAGAACACGTTTATTAACAGGCCTAAATATATTTAGCTTCCCTTTATCATATAAAGATAGTATTGTAAAAGTATTTAAACTTAAACTTACGTGCTGCAGGAGTTGATCTTACTTTGAAATAATCTAGGTTCTAACCGAATATTAATGTAATTTAGCATAGGTCTAAGTGTACATGTTACCACAAAGATTTTGGAAACTGGTTATTTTGTTTGTGTATTTTTCTTGGTCAAATTAATATTAAACAAACTTAGCCATCATCTCAAGCTATTTCCCGGTTAACTATTTTTACAGCTTAAGCATGTTAGGAAAGTATCATAAATGCAAACAACCTAAAAGGTTAAATACATGGGTTTTTGTTTTATTGCTGTGCCTGATATGAATAAAATAACGGATATCAAGCAATTCATTTTTTATTCTATCTTTATTATTTTTTGTTCATAAATTGAATTTATGAATAAGTTGAATTTATAATCTTAAACATCTAGAAGAGATTTACAAATAAGTTTTTTTCACTAGTAAACCCAAATAGAATAAAAATGTATGCTTATATTGTACTTAATGGTACCTCAGAAGATGCAGCCATTTTTATTAAACTATGAACCTAATATTCACCCAAGATTTCCAACGTTATGTGAACCTGAGAAGCATTCAGTTTAGTTTCTATACTTCTGGAATTTTAGGAATATTTAATTTATATAAGTGCTCATTTATCTCTAAGCCAGTTTGAATAGAACTCTTTTAACTCATTTTGTAAATTAATTTGGTAATACACTCTGGAGGTAAGAATATACCATGAATACATAACATATACGTTTGATGCCCATAAATATATTAATAGTTGCAAACAGAGCTCTTATAGCTTTTATTCAAAAATTTGAGCCATGATCCAGGCAAATATAGTGATATATCTCATCTTCGCTCCACTTTGTATATTTTATCTGAACTTTTGGCAAATGGGACAAAGTGAGATTACTTAACTCTTCAATGTGTGGGCTAAAGCTTTTTGCTGATATTTGTAGTGGAGACTTTTAAGATTTTCTTCGTCTGTGTACATTATGAAGGCTGTGGACTATGCACTGGACTATGCACTTTTAGGTGAGAGATGGAGAGGATATCGAGCAGCTGTCTAGTTGTTTCCAGGCCTCATCTGAATGGGAAAAATATTCAGTCTACTTGTAATTAGCCTTTTCCCTCTTTTTAGCCGAGGTGGTTGCTTCTGGGGTCCCCTTGTCCCTGGAGAGATCCTGATGAGGGGGCAGGTTCAGGTGACTGGAGCGAGCTGTGGAGCTGACAGCAGGACAGAAGGATAAAGGAGGGGCATTGAAGGGAGAAGTATCAAAGGATTCAAAGGTCCTGAAGGGAAGAACAGGGTGGATAAAGGAGAAAGAAGGAGCAGATGTGTGGGAAGGGAGAGACCTCAGAGGAGCCAGTTTTAGGAAATCTCAAGTTTCCCAAAGAGGCCGCTTATACTCTGCATCATCTTAGTAAAATTGTGCCGACGAGAAAAGAAACCACAGCTGGTGGAGCATTCAGGCAGCAGAGGTCCAAGAAAAGGGTTCCATCAGCTGAGAAGCTCCTATTCTTCAGTCATGTTACACTGTGCTTATGAACAGAGAAACTGAAAGCTCTGACCTAGCTTCTGAGCCACTCACAGAGAAGTTTAGGGCTAACACAGCCTCTGTTAATCTGGGCCTCCAGTGAGAATCTTAAGGATCAGATTATTATTATTTTAAGAACATCCTACTATGTTTCAACAGATTGCCATCTGAAGCCGTAGCTCAGATGAGCCCTGAGACTCACCAGTGAAGCCCGTATCGTATCAGTCACCCAAGAGTGAAGGCAGGCTTTTTGAAAAGTGCACATTTGGGATCCTACATGACAGGTCCCTGGGTCTGAAGATGGATCTGATTCTAAGCAATTAGTGGGCACCACCACTGTCAAAGAAAACCAGAGCTGGAGAGTAGTTACAGTTAATAAAACAGATTTTACTCAGTATCTCCAGCATTAAGAGTAGAGACTTCAGTATAGAACTGGGCCCCATTCTGAAGACAATGTGGATAAGTGGGATGCATGGTCAAGGAGTGGTGGAGCCCAGTGGATGGAAAATTACTAAGGGGAAACATTAAAGGCAAAGGGAGATCTGCTGCTAAATCAACCTGACAGGATTCTTACTGAAGACAGGCTGCAGTGACCAGATCCACCTGGGAGCGATGGTGTGGCAGAGAAATTTAGTCAGATTTCAAGAGTGAACAGATTTCAAGAGTGGGGGTTCTCTCCAAACTGACTTAGCAGGGTTCTTGTTAAAACCAACCTCTATAGGGTTGGGGACCGAAGCCCAAGTTTGGGCCTAGTTAAGCAAAGGGCTCAGAGTCTACTAAGAACATGAGGAAAGTTTGGTTCAGGAGAACATTTGTCATCTCCCACACTCCCTTGCTCTGACCCTTTAAGACTGCCCTTTCAAACAAAGGGTGTGGTCGGCCTCCTCCAACAGGTATGGTCTGAGGCTGCCCCTCCCCAGCCGTCCCACCCCTGTCCTAGGCAGGTGCTTCCTTTGGAGCACATTAGGCTGGGCAGCAGATTCTAACTCGTCAGTCTCTTCTCTTGTGATCATTTGTGGGATCATTTTGGGATTTGTATTCCCACTGAAATACCCCAAACAGAAAATATTCAATAAATCTGTGGTAAAATAATAAAGAATGAATGGTTATCATGATAGTAGAAGTATAATCATCACAACAGTTAATAAGGTATTATAAGTAATTCACTCTATGTAAAATCTAAAAAACCAAAATAAAATATTTGCGGGGGAATATCAGAAACAGCTTTATAGAGGTTACCTAAATATGGGGAAATGCTTGTGCTTTTTCTTTTTGGAAATCAAGATGAGGAAAAATAGCTCTTTAGCCATTGCTCCCATCATTTGAAAATGAAAAATAGCTTTTCTTTTCTTTTACCAACTGTTTTTAAATTTTGGAAACCAGGTTGGAAATCTGTCATGCACCAAAAACGAAAACCATTATGCTACTTTCTTGTAAGCAGATGAAACTATAAATTAAATCTGTATTTTTTTTCCTATTACAAATAAAACTATTAAGTCAGATAACATACACAGTCATGCACCTGCAAATTGCTGTTCAGGCCAAAGGACAAATCTCATTAGCAGACTGGACAGTGCCTCCATGTTAGAGATTTAGGATAGAAACCAAAAAAAAAAAAAAAAAAAAGGCTTTAACTCCATTCTGCAAACTACATTTGAGTAACCTATTCAGGTTATCTCTTGCTACATAGCAAACTTCCCTTCAAAGCTAGTGCTTTAAAACAACCACCATGGGGCGCCTGGGTGGCTGAGTTGGTTAAGTGTCTGACTTTGGTTCAGGTCATGATCTCAGGGTCCTGGGATCCAGCACCTCCTCCTCCAGTGTTGTTGGGCTGCCTGCTCAGCGGGGAGTCTGCTTCTCACTCTCCCTCTGCCCCCCCCAACCTTGCTGATGCACGTGTTCTCTCTCTCTCAAATAAATAATCTCTAAAAAATAATAAATAAAACAGTCACCATTTTATGATATCTAATGACAGTGTGATTCAAGAATTCAGACAGAGCTTGACTGGGTAATACGTCTGCCCGACCTGTTATCAGCTGTGATCCCAATGTATTCATTGGGTGGCTGAGCTGGACTACAGAGTCAAAAAGGACTTTACTCACATGCTTGGTACCATGGTAGGAATGGCTTGTAGCTACACCTCTTGTCTCACCCTCTTTGTGAAGACTAGACTTTCCATACAATTCTTTAACTGGGCAGTTGTTCTTACATCAAACCTCAGGAATCCAAGGGGGAGTGTTTCAAGAGACAAGTAGTGGAAACTTCCAGTGTTTTAAGGACTAGACACAGAAATAGGTACAAAGTACTTATTCTGTATTCTACCGGCCAAAGTGGTCACAGATTGCCTGGATTCAAATGGAGGGGATCTATATCTCAACTCCAAAGGGAACAATGTGGAAGAATCTGTAGATATTTTTTATCTACCACATATTCATAAACTTCATTTAAGAGATAATAAACTTTGAATTCAAGAGAACATGCTGGTACTAATAAAACTAAGGAATTACTGAGAAATAAAAGATAAAGTTTCAATTGATAAATTTTGTCATGTGAGATAATGTCAGTGATAAAATACAAAAATGGTAAGAACAGATCCATTTGTTTTATTCCATTAAAAATGATATTGTTGAATATATATATATATATGTGTGTATATATATATATGCCAACATCTTCTTTATCCATTCATCTATCAATGGACAGATACTTCTCTTAACTATAGAGAGCAAAATGGTTACCAGAGGGAAGGTGGGTGGGAGGATGGGGGAAATAGGTAAAAGGGATTAAAAGTACACCTAGCATGGTGAACACTGAATAATGTATATAATTGTTGAATCACTATATTTTAACACCTGAAACTAATGTAACTCTGTATGTTACCTACACTGGAATTAAAATCACAAAAAAGACTTATAAGTACTATATGTATTGTATATTTATCATGTATCTGAGAATACTTCATTAAATTTTTTTAGTAATTAAAAATGCATATATTTTTTAAAAATGATATTATGTCCTTGCTAATATTTATATGATTCCTAGAAACTTAAACTTGAAAAAGTATAGCAAGGTGGACCCTTTAGTTTTATTTGTATGAATTCACTCTTGAATACATTTTTGCAAGTTGATGTATTTTTAAAAATCAAATATCAGAGAATTAAACAAAATTACAGTTTAGCATCGTGGTTAAGAGCTTGAGCTATAGATTCAGATCAACATGGATCTATTGTTTTGGTCAAGTAATAGAACTTTGATGATCTTCCATTGTGATAGAGGAAATCATAGTAATACCATCAAGAATGGTTGTTTATTAAGTGACAATATATATGAATAACTTAACATAATGCTGAGACATATAGACACTCAATAAATAACATTATTTTTACAGGTTATAGGACTTATAGGGGAAGAGACTAAGGAAAGTTATAAAATTCTAAACTGTGGTTCACACAGTTAATAATTTCCTCAGGCTCCATCTTTTTGACAAGAAACATGAAAATAATAACCCAGGCATCTTCCTTTTCTATGGGTTAACTGCTTGTATAATTTCATAAGATTGCTATAAAAAAGTACAACAAATTGGTGCCCCGAAACAACAGGAATTTATTTTCTCACAGTTTTAGAGGCTAGAAGTCCAAAATCAAGGTGTTAGCAGGGACATACTCCTTCTGAGACTGAGTAAAAGTTTTCCTTGCCTTTTCCCAGCTTCTGGGGGTAGCCTGCGATCCCTGGCCTTTTCTGGTTTTCAGCTGCATCACTGCAGTAGGTAAAGCTATCATTACTTGGTATTCCAGTGAGTTTTCCTGTCTTCACAGGATATTTTTTCATCTTAAAAAGATACCAGACATATTGAATTAGGACACACCTAATGACATCCTAATTTGATTACATCTGTGAGACCCCATTTCCAAATAAGGTCACATTCACAGGTAGTCAGGGTTAGGACATTAACTTAATATTTGGGGAGACAGAATTCAACCCATAACAGTCTACCCTCTGGTTCTCTGAAATTCATATCTTTTCCATATGTAAAATGCATTCGCCTATCCCAACACCCCCAAAAGCATTAACCAAATCCAGCATCAACTCTAGGTCTAAAACCTTACCTAGATTTAATCAACTCAAAAAATCCCAAATACTATCTTCGAAGTCATCTAAATCAGTTATGAGAGAGACCTGGGGTGTAATTTATCCTAAGCAGTATACCTTAACATCAGTGAGCCTACAACCAGGCAGTTCCCTTGCTTCCAAAATGGAATGGTGGGAGAGGCATAGGGTAGACATTCACATTCTCAAAGGGAGAAATTAGAAGTGTAAAAGGTGTAATGGATGCCAAGCAAGTCCAAAACTTAGGAGGAATAATTATTTTAGATTTCAAGGACTGAGAATAATCACCTGTGTTTCGGTGTTTTTGCCCTTGACCTGGGGAGGTCATATTGACTCAAACCTGTGCATCTGTGGCTTGGTCTCAGAGTTACTCTTCCTTTGTATTGTCCCATCTCTGCCTTTTTCAGACCAGGCTGGAAATGTTTCTGATGGAATAAAATTCTCATAAACCTTGTCAATTCATGGCAGGGGGTAAGCCATCAGATGAAAGCCTTCCACAGATAATTGCATATCTATTCCTAGATTCTGATGAGATGGTTGTGTGGATCCAAGAATAACGCAACTAGTCTCTTTAGAAAATGATTGTCCACCCACAGCCTTTAATGTTCATATTTTTGTCAATATTTCTATTCATGTTGATAATGTATCCTCTATGAAAATAAGGAGCTTTTTCTCCATCTCTCTCTCTCTCTCTTTTTAAATCTGGGCCCTTACCAGAATCACATCCAAATTTCTACTAACAGTCTTTTCAAGGCAGGCTAAGTTTTTTTCCTATTAAATGTCTCCAGACTTTTCCGGTCTCTACTCTTTACCCAGTTTCAAGGCCACTTCCACATTTTTCCTTGTTTGTTACAGCAGTGCCCCACTTCATGATACCAAAACATATAGTGGTTTTCAGGGCTGCTTTAACAAATTATCACAAACTAGATGGCTTAACACAACAGAAATTTAATTTCTCAAAGCCAGTTCGTGCTTCTTCCATTTCCTATAGGGGAGGATTCTTCCTTGCTTCTCTTAGCTTCTGGTAGCCCAAGGCATTCCTTGCCTTGCAGCTACATCACTCCGATATCTGCCTCTGTCATTAGCTGGTGTTCCGCTGTGTGTTTCTGTCTTCACATGGCATTTTTCTCATCGGTCCCATTGAATTAGGGCACACCCTAAAGACCTCATATTAACTTATTATTGCAGACCTTATTTCCAAATAAGGTCCTGTTTACATCACCTGGAAGTTAGGACTTAAACATATCTTGTTGATGGACATAGTTCAACCCATAACACTCTCTTAATCAGATCAGATCCCAAGGGACTAAGATAGAGAATCTCAGAATCTTAAATTCTATTTTGGGATTGATTAGGTGCCTAGAGTGGAATTTTAGGAAAGGAATCTATCCTATCCACACTGCTGAAGAAGAATGCTATTCCTGAGTATTATAAAGATCCCCAGCTGGAAGCCTGTCTACCTTCAATAAACACTGATCCTGTGAGGGTGCCTGGGTGGCTTAGTAGGGTAAGTGTCTGCCTTCAGCTAGGGTCATGATCTCCGGATCCTGGTAAGGAGCTACAGGTCAGGCTTCCAGCTCAGTGGGGAGTCTGCTTCTCTCTCTCTCTCTCTCTCTCTCTCTCTCTCTCCTTCCCTCTGCCCCTCCCCTTAAAACACAAGAACAAAAACAAACACTGATCCCATGAAGTGTGGGGAATTTTCTAGCAGGTCAAGAGTCTGGAACCATGAGCATAGGCCAGCAAGTACCACACACAAATTTAGCTGAAGTCAAAACTTTTTTCTTAATGGTATAATTTGGCAATGATTATTTCTTAAGTAACATATTTTTAAAACTAAGTTGAAAGTTGGAAAGTTGGTCTGTGTGAATTAATAACACATTAATATGTTATTAATGTTAGATATCGGCTAGTGTGGGTTCTATGAAAATGTATGACTTCCAATACAGTGAAAAGGGAGAAATAAAATTATTTCCTTCCTAGAAGAATTGCTTTGAATGGACTATGAAAGGGCTTAACAAAATTATATTAATTACTATTAAACCAAAATAAAAAATTATAAAAGGTAAGTGCAAATCAAGAAATAGAAGTTGATGTATACTTAGGCCTACATATTCTATTATGTATCATAAAAATCTTAAGATTCTCAGGTGTATCATCAACTAACTTGAGATTTTCAGGTCTTTCTCTGAATTTTTAATTTTATGTTTATGGGCACCTTGTTTTCCCATGTAAATTATAGTAATTCAACTCTCATACTCCTGGGCTGTAATATTTTGAGTTCCAAAAGAAACTTTTGGAGAATAACTACAAATTATATAACTCCGTTGTTTACAATGTAGTCTGTATTCACAATTTTGAAGTAGTAGTGACTCAGGAGATCTCTAGCACCACACTTTTTCTTGTACTTTGCCTCAAATATGTAAGTATACTTAAATTAAAATTATCACTAGCTAAAGCTGATTTAAAGGGGAAAATATGGATTAGGCAATTTAGTTATTTAGTGACACAAACTTCAGGCTTTCAGCATTGACACCATTTTCTGAAGTACAGAAATTTTATCAAAATGCCATGACCATCTTTTTTGCTTCTGGCTTAACCTTCTATACATACTTCCCAATGTGCTGCCGGCTTTTGTTGATTGACAGATTGCAGATGCACAGTAAAACATCCGAACACATATTTTGGCTACAAAGAAAAAAAGGCACAGATTAATCTGTATTTGGTTTGGCAGCTCTGGGTGGAATCATCCTTGCATCTTTTGTTAATTCCTCCCACGTCTGATTGGCATGTATTTCAATTATCATCCAGGGCAGGATATCTGAAGGAAAATTTTCTGGCACTCAGGTTATTAGATCATTTTACTGCTTCACAATTTCCTATTTTATTATACAGGATATTCCTAAAATAAAAGCTCCATCTCCTAACTTGTTCAGAGTAATAATGAATATTCTTTTTTTTCTTTTTTATTTCTTTTTTGAGGACAACAAATCAATTTAGTATTCTGTTACTCAATTACTCATATCATGATTATTAGGCATACTTCATAGAATATTCTGAGGTATGTATCTTCAACTTTCATTCTCTAACTTAAGTATTTTTAACATCTTTAGGCTATATTTAATGTAACATAAAATTCCCCTTCGTAATGGACAGTTCACACATTTTTAGTAAATTTATAGTGTTGTGCAACAATCATTTCAATAAATTTTTAGATCACTTTCATCATCTTGAAAAGTTTGTTCATATCCTTTTGGAGTGAATTCTTACTCCCAACACCAGCACTTTTGTGTATGTCTAGTAGTTTTTGCCTGATTCAATGTCATAAAGTTTTTCTTCTATGTGTGTGTGTTTAAGTCTTACAGTTTTAGCTTTTGCCTTTAGGTCATTTTGAGTTAGTATTTTTTATGGTGTGAGGTTAAAGGCTTTTACATGTTTATATATTTCTATTTACATATATGTATATATGTGCATGCATATATGTGTGTGTGTATATATGAATATGCAGTTGTTGAAGGAACTTTTCTTCATTGAATTATTGCAAATTTGTCAAAGATCGTTTGAAAATACAGGTAAAGATTTATTGGTGTACTCTCAATTAGTTTCACTGACTTATATTCAGTCTTTAGACAATACCACACTGTCTTGGTTTTTGTACATTAATTATGTAAGTTTTAAAATTAACTATGGTACATCTTCCACCTTAGTTCTTCTTTTACAAAAACTATTTTCACTATTTGTTCCTTTGCATTTCCATGTAAGTTTTATGTTTAGTTTGTCAATTTCTGCAGTGCTGTAAATGCCTACTGGGCTTTTGATAGAGATTGGAATGAAGAAATAGGTATTCAGAGAATTGCCCTTTTAACAATATTCAGTGTTCCATTCCATGATCACGGAGTATCTCTGTGTTTATTTTGATCTGCTTTAATATTTCTTAGCAATGCTTTATAGATTTCAGTGTATAAGTTTTCATGTTTTGGTTAATTTTATTTCTAGATATTTTACAATTTTGGTTGCTATTGCTAATGGATTTTTTAAATTTCATTTTTTAGTGTTTAATATTATTATATAGAAACACCATTTATATTCATGTTGCTCTTTTAATCTATGACCTTGCTAAACTTGTTTATTAGTTCTATTAGTTTTATTATGGATTCTCTAGGATTTTCTATATAAAGGATCATGTTATTTACAAATAAAGATGGTTTTATTCCTTCCTTTCCAATCCAGATTCCTGTATGTATGTATGTACGTATGTATTTATGGCCTTATTGCATTGGTCAGACCTAAAGTAAAATGTTGAATGTAAGTGATGAAAATTGATAGTCTTACTTTGCTCCAAATTTAAGGAGAAAACATTTACTCTTTCACTATTAAGTATGATGTTAATCATATGTTTTTCAAAAATACCCCTCATCAGTTGTAAAACTTCTGCTGAATTCTTTTTGTCAGGAACTGGATTTTGTAAAATTCTTTGGTATCTATGGAGGTGACTATGTGTTTTTATCATTCATTCTGTCACTATCACTTAAATAATACAGTAATTGGTTTTTGGATGCTAAAAAAATCATGCATTCCTGAAATGAATTCCACTTGGTTATGATATATAAATTTTTTTATAAGTTGTGAAATGTGATTTGTTAATATTTTGTCAAAGACTTTCGTGTCTATGTTCAAGAGGAATGATGTTCTATAATATATAGATTCTTGTGATATTTTTGTCTGATTTGGTATTACAGTGTCCTGGAATGTAGAATGAGCTGAGAAGTGTTCTCCACTATTGTCTGAAAGACTTTGTGAAAGTTATTGTTAATTCTTTAATATTTGATAAAATTCAGAGTGAAGTCACTTGGGTAAGCTTTTCTTTGGGGGAAGATTTTAATTGCTAATTATACATATTTTACTAGTGAGTAACATAATAAGTAATAAGTCTACATAGATAACTTTATTTACTTTAGTGAGTCAGTTTGCATAATTTGTGTCTTTCTAGATATTTTTCTATTTCATCTAAACTGTCTAATTTGCTAGCATACACTTAATTGTACGTGACAAAATTTTTGCTTTCGGTATAAAGTTAGCAGTGATGTTCTCTTTCTCTTTCCTCCTTTCGTGGACGGACTACATTTGTCTGTCTTTTTTTTTTTTTTTTTTTAATCCTTTTAGTGAGCTATCATGTGGTTTCATTGATTTTCTCTCTTGTTGGTTTCTTTTAGAATTTCTGCTCTATAGTTCATTATTTCCCTCTGTCTGCTTGATTGGGGCTTAGGTGAGTTCTTTCCTAGTTTCCTAACATGAAAGCTTAGGTTAGTAACTTGTTACCTTTCCTCTTTTTTGATATAGCATTAAACATATAATTTTTTTCTCTAAATACTATTTAGCTGCATTTCATAAACTTAATATGTTCTGTTTCATTTTCATTCAAGAAAAAATTTTTAAAGTTTAATTTGTAATTTTTTTTGACCTATGTATTATCACAACTGTATTGCTCAATTTCTAAATACTTGTGGTTTCCCAATTTTGTTCTTGTGGTGGATCTCTAATTCCTTTTTTTTTTTTTTGCCATGGAATATACTTTGCATGACATTAATTTTTTTGCATTTATTAAGTCTTTTTTTATTGGACTTGCATAAAATCTACCATTAGAATGTTCTATGTGTACTTTTTAAACATGTTTATTATTAGGTTGTTGGATAGAGTATTTTAAAATGTCTACCAGGTCAAATTCACTGATGATGTTCCCAAGTTTTCTATAGATTTCCTGACTTTTTAAATCTTGTTTTATTAATTGTTTAGAAAGGACAGTTGAAGACTTCAATTGCTACTGTTAAATTTTCTAATGCTCTTCAATATTTTGTCATTTTTTTTGTTTCCTATATTTTGGGACTCTGTTAAGTATATATGATTACATAATTTTCAGTTTGTGTATAATGACAAATTTATCATTATGAACATCACTCTTTTCTCTTGTAACATTTCTTGTTTTAAAATGTATTTTGTCTGATATTAATAAAGCAGTCGAGCTTTCTGATGGTTATTGTTTGTATGTTGTATCAATTGCTGTTTTTTCATCTGTTTATGACCTTGAATTGAAGATGTGTTTCTTATTGACAAAATATAGTTGCATCTTGATTTTTAATCAGAGCTGACAAATCTGCTTCTTGAATAGAATGTTTAGTCCATTCATATTTAATGTTAGTATCATATTCTAGTTGCCTGCCATTTGTTACTTATTTTTTAATTATCTATGTCTTTTCAGCTTCTCTGTCCCATTTTTTAAAAGATGTATTTATTTATTTATTTATTTATTTATTTATGAGACACAGAGAGAGAGAGAGAGAGAGAGTGGGGAGGGCAGAAGGAGAGAGAGAATCTTGAGCAGACTTTGTATTGAGTCAAATGCTTAACTGACTGAGCCACCCAGGTGCCCTGTTCCCCTTTAAAATCTCCTTTTGTGCTAAGCATTTTAGTATGCTATTTTATCTGTTTATATTTTTACTACATTATTTTGAATTATTTTCTTAGTGTTCACCTATGAGTAAGGGTTGGCCGACTTTTTTCTGTAAAGGATCACATACTAGATACTTTAGACTTTGTGGCCCATATTTCCTTCATTACAGCTGATCAGCTCTTCCATTGTAGTGTGAAGGTGGGCACAGTCAATATATTCATGAGGAAGCATGACTATTTTTCAATAAAAATTTAAGTATAAAACTAGTGGTGGGCCAAATCTAATCTATGGGTCAGTTTTGTCCTCTTTAAGTTGTAAGGATTGCACTGTGTATATTAATTTGTTACAATCTAGTTCAGAACCATAATAGTTAGGTTATGATAAAATAGACAAAGTTTGCTATATTTCCTTATTCCACTCCCCTTTTGTTATTTTATAATATAAATAACATATATTATATCTATATATTAATAAGCCCCAAAATACAGTGTGATAATTTTTACTTCATATCATTTTATGATTTTAAATAGGTTAATAGAAGAAATGAGAATATACATTTATAGATTATTTTGCATAAACCCACACAATTACCTTTCTGGAAATCTTAAAATTTCTTTCTGTCAATTTTAATTGCTATTTCGTTTTTTCCTTTCACCCTAAAGGATTTATTTTAGTATTTCCTGTAAGGTCTGGTAGTAACATATTTCCTTAGGATTCTTTCTTCCTGAGAATGTGTATATTCTTTGCCTTCATTTCTGTAGATGAGTTTTACTGGTTATAACATTCTTAGTTGGCAATACTTTTCTGTCATCAATTTGAATATAATAAAATACTGGTTTTTTGCTCATTATTTCTGATGTCAGACATTAATCACGTTGTATATGATTGATCATTTATTTCTTGCTGCTACCAAGTTTTTTTCTTTGTCTTTGACTTTCAACAGTCTGATTGATGTGGCTAGATGTTATATCTTTGTCTTTATTTGGGATTTGTTTGGCTTCTTAAGTCTGTAGATTAGAGTTTTCAATAGCATTTGGAAAGTTTGAATTATTATTTCTTCGTGTATTTTTCTTCCCCTTTCTCTTTCTCCTTTCCTCCCGTGGTTCAATTTCACGTATGTTGCTCTGCTAGCAATTTTCTCATAGGTTTGTGAAGTTATGTTCCTTTTTATTTAATCTTCTTTCTCTTTGTTCTTAGATTGGATAATTCATTTTTCTATATCCTCAAGTTCATGGATTCTCTCTTCTCCCCCTCAAATTTTCTGTTAAACTCTTCTAGAAAATTTATTTTAACCAGTGTACTTTTTAACCCCAGAATTTCCAATTGATTAAAAAAAATAATTTCTATGCTTTTTGAGACTCTCTGTTTGTTGAGTTATTATTGTTCTACTTTAACTCTTTAGATATTATTTCCTATAGCTCTTTGAACATATTTATAAAAGCTGCCTTGATTTTTTTTGCTGAATCTCACATCTGGACAGTCAGAAGGAATATATGCAGATGTCTTTTTTTCTTTTCTTCTAAGTATTGGTATACTTTCTTGTTTTTTTAATTATGTTTATTTTTTGGGCATAATAATGAGTATTTTGATAATTTACTGGAGCAACTCTGAATTCTGACTTTTTCCACTAAGTGTTGTTGTCATTTTGTTTGTTTGTTTTGTAATTTTTCTGGACATATTTATGAAGCTTCTCTTCCCTGCAATGTACGCCTGTTATTTCTCTCCTCTGATTTGTGTTGTTTTGTTTTTAAGTCTGGATTCCTGTTATTCCAAACTGCTGTGTTTGAATAGTTTCGGATCCATTTTGAGATTGATAAAAAGATATACTCAAGGACCTGTAGTCAGTAAACTTTCTAATCCCTGCTGTCAGATCTATGTGTGTTCTGAGAGAGTTTTTAAATGTCAGGTCATTTTAAAGCTTCCTTAGCTCTTACTTCTGATGGACTCATTCATGCCACCTGTGCACATGCGCAGAGGTCTTTTGCCAGGGATGTCTGGATGTGTTAACATCCCCATTTCTGCTGTGCATGCGCACTGACTCCTATCAATCAGGAATATGTGGACAGTTTATAAAGTCCCATGGACCCTAATGACTATCTCAACTTCTAAAGCACCCTGTTAAATGCTATGCTACTCCGCTAGTCTGTTGTTTGCCCCAGAGAGGACCTGGATCTCTGGCTGATGGAGCCACTGGCCTTTCTTTAGTTGCCAGCAGGATTGCCAATTTAACTGACAATGCTCCAAATCAAATGAGATTTTCCCAAGTGATTGTGAAGGTACTGGTTTTCATAGGCTGTCCCGTCCTGTTTTAGCTACTATGCCAACAGAACCAAGACATTTCTGGGACAGCCTTCGGCAAAACAGCCACAGTCTGTTGGACACAATTTTTCATGGCTTTTAGCTTAAGTTCAGTAGTCTCCATGAACAAATACTTCTAGGTTTGTTATATGGCTTTGGTCAAAATCCAGAGCTCTAAAATAGCTGATTTTGATCATTTGGCTAGTTTTGTAGTTGATTTTTATTTTTTATTTTATTTTTCTTAAAGATTTTATTTATTTATTCGACAGAGATAGAGACAGCCAGCGAGAGAGGGAACACAAGCAGGGGGAGTGGGAGAGGAAGAAGCAGGCTCATAGCGGAAGAGCCTGATGTGGGGCTCGATCCCATAACACCGGGATCACGCCCTGAGCCGAAGGCAGACGCTTAACCGCTGTGCCACCCAGGCGCCCCTGTAGTTGATTTTTAAGAGACGATGTGTCTTCATACGAGGGGTCAGAACAACATTTTTATATAAATGCTTATACAAAAAGCTAATGGTACTTAGACATCTTTTTTTTCTTTTCAAATCCACTGTTCAATAGTTGAAGTCAGTTTTGTACCTACAGATTATCCTGTGGTGGTTACATGTAACCAAACACAGCAAATATAATCAAAGCCTTTCAATGAGAGAAATGGCTTATAATAGAGGAGGAATTAGGCAATTGGAAACCCTGGCTAACTTCATTACCAATGTACAATTTTAGGCCTTAAATTTGTGAGTTTTGTGTAAAGCAATATATTCTTTCACTACCAGAATTCTATTCTTTGGAAATAGTGTATGATGTACATAAATTATAAGATTATTTAAACAACTACTTCAAGCATTCATTCACTTTGTGTGTTAATAGTTCATTGTCGTCTTAACACAGATCTATATCTGTGTCATGATGTATTCCTGTTTATTGGGAAAAAACGAACTGTCAAAATGATGGAACTATGTTTGCTTGTGCTTTTCATTTGCTTAATGCATCATACATTCTGACTACCCAGTCAGTAGTTTTGCAATGTCTGATTATTTAAAATTGTGAATCTTTGGTTCTGCAAATAATACCACATGGTTTCCTCAATCTATAATTACTAGAAAAGCCTATAGTGTATAAATTAATACTTCCTTGGGCATCCTTAATATATTGATGTAACTTCTATTTAGGACTTCTTTAAACTTTAAGTGCCTCATTTTATCTACAAATTCATGATTTTGTATTCATACTCATTTCATATTGAATAAATATACCTACCTCTTTTTTTTTTAAAGATTTTATTTATTTATTCGACAGAGATAGAGACAGCCAGCGAGACAGGGAACACAAGCAGGGGGAATGGGAGAGGAAGAAGCAGGCTCATAGCAGAAGAGCCTGATGTGGGGCTCGATCCCAGATCGCCGGGATCACGCCCTGAGCCGAAGGCAGACGCTTAACCGCTATGCCACCCAGGCGCCCCAATATACCTACCTCTTAAAGACCGCCCGCATCCCTAATACTAGATGGCTCATTTGGAGAAAACACTATGCTAAATATTGTGTGGTGGTACAGAATTTTAAATATACTATATTTTTGTTTTGGCCAAAATCTAGATGACCAAAATTTACATGACTTTGCATAAGTTATTTGTGAATCTTTTCTTTAATTATTTTTTTGCTGAAGTAAGAGTAAACTATTATGGTTTAATGCTTAAAATTACTAATTATGAACACATTCATAATTAAAATTAAGATGTTTGTAATTATAATTAAGTATGAGCATGTTTTAAATTTTTATATGTATTAGTAAAAGTACAGTCTCAAATTAGATGATGCAATAGCAGGAAGTCATCATGCAGTATTTTCTTCAGGTAATCCCAACTCTCCATGTTATAAAGTAATTGTGAAGAAAATTTGAAAAAATGTCTTTGTTCATTTTTAAAGATAACTTTTCCATTGTGAAAATTATACACAAACATTTTAGAATATTAAGAAAATACAGAAAATGTATACAAGTCAAGGCAAATAATCAATAATCCCACAATCTACAACACTAATTCTTTATAGAAAAATCCATCAGTCACTGAAAAACATGTTTATTTCTCAGTAGTTATATCTGGAGTCTCCTTTTGAAATTTAACAATTCATAAAATTAAGTTCCTTCTCCCTTTTTTTCTTTTTCTTTTCGCATTTTACATTGAGTACCAGAGGCTCTGAGCACTCAGAGGCAGTACTGGATAACTTCAACAAAGTCTTCTTCTCATTTAGATTACATTCTGGGGAAGTCAAAATCTAAAGCATTCAAAGACCAGAGACAAGGTTGTATGCACAATAAAATCAGCACCTCAATATCATCAAATCTTTAGGTTCTTCCTATTGTTCCTTTTTATTCCTCTTAGTTCTTAATTCATTCTTAGGTTGCTTTCATTGTCCCATTACATAGGCAATCTGTGCTTCACTATGTACTAAATACCTCCTGTTCAAGTCAGGAGGACATAAAGCAAGCCTGACTCCTGAGCCTGGAATATAAATTATTTCCTTTCTTTGATTATGTCATTAAGTCATGCACCAAACCCTGGGACAGTAAAAATCATCTTCAGGTTCATTTACTTCAAAAATGCTGTCATCCAGGTTGTACTTCAAGATTTTTGGAAAAGCTTACAGAACACATGGATGCAGGTTCTGGTTCAAGATGGCAATATATCATCCTGAACTTGCCTTCTTCCATGGACGCACTGAGTCTACACTTAAACAAGGAATAACTTCCTCTTAAAAAAATGTAAAGGCTGACTGAGTGACTACTACACATCAGGCAAACAAGAAGAAAACCACATCAAAGTGTGCAGGAGGGGCTGGAACACATTCTTGCCATAAACGTCACTTTTGGTGAGGCAACCCACAAGTGGGAGGAAACTTAAACCCCGGAGCTTCTCCTTGAGGAGTTAAGGATTTGAACCCTACATTGGGTACCTCAACTTTTAGGTTCTGCACCTGAGAGAAGAGCCCTTAAAACTTCTAACTTTGAAAACCGACAGGCTCAAGTCCTGAGAATCAAGAGATTGTAGTGATATTACAGATAGCTCTCAAAGGGCCCATGTAATCAGACATATATGCCCCAGTTCCCAGCTCAGAGGAAGCCAGTCATGCTCAGACTTAAAAGTGAAGGAGGCTTATATTGAAGTGTCAGACTGAGTACAAGCATCTACTTTAACACACACCCTTAGGAGCTTGCTGGAATACTTTCCAGGGCCAGAGACTGCTGGGTACCATATTTGCACTCTCCCTTTGCCATGCTGCAACGCATCTATCACTATGAGAAGAAAGCTTTTACATACATTTGGTGCCCTCATCTTTGTAACTGCTATCCAGGGGACATCTGTTGACTGCTTGGCTTTGGAGGCCAAGGAAGCTTGCATTCCTTGTCCTATGGGACTGTAATAATTTGTGTCACCTAGAAAGGAGCGCATTCCTCTGATTTTTTGACTGCTGCCAGGAGACTTGTGGCTATGGTGGCCAGTGGGGTTATGCTCAAGGATCCCTTGGGACTCTAATCAAAGAAGAAAGGGTTTTTAAACAGCTACCATCCCTAGGGCATGGCAAAAGACGATAGACCCAGGAGCTCCATCTTTGTGTGAAGCAGGCTTATTAGCTAGTAATCATAGCCCCAGCCTGAGGGATAGGCTTGTGATTAAACATCTATCTAGGGTCTGACTGAAAGACCTCAGAGCGTGGGCACTGTCTTTACACTCTTTCTCTGCTGGACTCCAGAGCTCCAGTATCTCTTGAGGGAGAGATATGTGGCTGATTCCCTGCTTTTTATATTTGATGCTCTGGTTTTTGCAGTTGCTACCCAGGGGACATCCCTTGATTGCCTGTCTTTGGTGGCCAGGGGGTTTACATTCCTGGGTCCCCTGAGACTGTGGTAATCAGAGAGATGGCACTTGCCTACAGCATGCTGCAGACCAAGGCATGCCTCCCCTTCCTGCCCCCTGCTGTCTTTCTTTGAAGAAGTCCCCTTTGTACTCTGTGTATGTCTTGGATCTTTGGCTTGAGGGGCAGGCTTCAGGTTTGACATACTTCTAGTGGACTATGGAGCTGCTTTCAAAGAATGTAAGCTGTGAACACCATTTTGGTGCTCTCTCTCTGCCTTGCTCCAGCCTGCCAGTTACCACCCAGAAAAGAGCTTATATGCTATCTGGAGCCCTTCTTTTGTGACTACTGCCAGGGGACGCTGCTAGATTGTCTGGCCAGCAGGGTTACACTTGTGGGCCCATATGATATATCTGCATACTTTTAAAACCTGCTGCTTGAGGGTCTGCCTTCCAGACAGTCTGAATCTACATGCCAGTATGCTCTCCTTAGGGACACTAACAGGTCTTGGCATACCCTTAACTCCTGAGGGCTATAAAAAGATAATAGGCTGCTTGGATAAGCACAAAGGTCTAAGTGAAAACTAAGAGCTGAGGCGGGATTGAACAATAAGATTCTCCTCCTACATGAAGCCACTTCAAGATTGGAAGTGGTGTTTTTTTTTTTTTAACTGCTGTATAGAAACCGACACAAAGAACCAAGCAAATGAAGAAACAAAGGAATGTGTTCCAAATGAAAGAAAAAGATGAAAACCTCAGAAAAAAACCCTTACTAAAATGGAGATCAGTAATTTAGCTGATAAAGATGTTTACTGGATTCAGGAGATGAATGGATGGACATAGTGAGAACTTGAACAAAGAGACGGAAAATGTAAGAAAGAAAATGTAATAAATAAGTCACAGACCTGAATAATAAAATAATTGAACTGAAAAAATACAGCAGGTTAGTTGAAGCAGAAGAAAGGATCAGTCAAGCTGAAGACCAGGTGGTAGAACTCACCCAGTCAGAGCAGCAAAAAGAAAAAAAGAATGAAGAAAAGAGAAGGTAGTTTAAGGAGCCTGTGGGACAACATCAAGCAGACCAACATTCACAGTGTGAGGTCCCAGAAGGAGAACAGAGAGAAAGGAGCAGAAGTCAAGTTTGAAGAAATATTATCTGAAAATCTCCCTAACCTGGGGAAGGAAACAGACATCTGGATCCACGAAGCTCAGAGAATTTCAAATAAGATGAGCCCAAAGGGACCCACATGAAGACATTGTTATAATTAAAATGTCAAAAGATAAAGACAAGGAGAAAATATTAAAAGCAGCAAGAGAAAAACAACCTGTTATATACAAGGGAACCCCCATAAGGCTATCAGCAGATTTTTCAGCAGAAACTTTGCAGACCAAAAGGGTCTTCATAGATTCAGTGATGAAAGAAAAAAACTTCCAACCAAGAATACTCTTCTTAGCAAAGTTACTATTCATAGTAGAAGGAGAGATGAAGTTTTCCAGAAAAGCAAAATTTAATGGAGCTCATTACTGCTAAACCAGGCTTCCCAGAAATGTTAAAGAGACTTCTTAAGGCCAAAAACAAAGGGCAGTAATTATTAACAAGAAAAGTTATGAAATAATAAATATTCCTGGAAAGGTAAATCTGTAGTAAAGATAGTACATCGATTACTTATGAAGCTAGTATGAAGGTTAAAAGACAAAAGTAGTAAAAAAGAACTCTGCTTACAATAATTAGTTAAGAGATGCATGTATAAAAAATGTAAAATGTGACATCAAAAACAAAACATTGGGGATGGGGGAGAGAGTAAAATTGTTGAGCTTTAGATTGTCATCAAACTTAATATATTATCAACTCAAGAGTAGACTGCTATAAGTCTTTATATGTAAGCCTCATGGTAACCAGAAAGCAAAAGCTATAGTAAATACACAAAAGATAAAGAGAAAGGACTATAAGTATACCACTAAAGAAAGTTATCAAACCACAAAGGAAGAGAGTAAGAGAAGAAGAAAGGAACAGAGAGGACTGCAAAAACAGCCAATACATAATTAACAAAGTGGCACTAAGTACATACTTATCAATAATTGCTTTAAAGGTAAATAGACTAAATTGTCCAAAAGACATAGAATAGCTAAATGGATAAAAAAACAAGACCCATCTATATGTTGCCTACAAAACACTCACATTAGAATAAGGAAATACACAGACTGAACTGAAGGGATGGAAAAAGATATTCCATGCAAATGGAAACAAAAAGAAGGCTGGAGTAGCTATACTTATATCAGACAAAATAGGTTTTAAAACAAAGACTGTAATTGGAGAAGGAAAAATATGACAGAGGAGTAGAGGACCCCGTCTTCAGCTGGTCCCCTGAATCGAGCTGGATATCTACCAGACCATCCTGAACACCCATGAAATCAGCCTGAGATGCAGGAAGATACATCTGGATCTCTACAAACGAAGCTCTCCAGCACTGAGTATTGAGGTACGAAGTGGGGAGCCGTGAATCCCTGCTCAGGTATCAGAAGATAAACGGAAGGGGGAGGGAGCCACCGCGCTTGGGCACCGGGAAGCTGTAGCCACCTGCACTGGGGAGGTGTCTGGACTTGAGGACTGGTACCCTCAAGAAAGCAGACTGAGACTATGAGTCCAGGAATGCACACGCACACGACCAGACTGAAAACCGGAGCTCCAGGGCACACACTTGAACTAGACTGAAACAGGGAGCTCAGGAGTGCACGCAGGAAGGGGGGGGGGCAGCTGTCGGTGTTAGAAGCACAAAGGACAGAAACATGCCAACCCTGGAAGTGAGGGCTGGGAGAGTGGCTGTGGGGCGCACATCTGGGATGCTGCAGGGTTTTTAGCAGCACCAACGGAAACAGTTAGAGTGGCCAGGAGAGCTCAGTGAAGAGCGGACTGTGAGCTCTCTGTTCTGAGACAGAGGCTAGGATACGGCCACTGCTGCTCTGACTCTCAGAAGGGGCACAGAAAACTGCCAGAGAAAGCCACCAGAGACAAAAGCCTGGAAATACCGGTTCACATTGTGCCCATCCCCATCCCTCCTCACAGGGGACGGGGCAACTCTACCAGAACAGGGTTGCCTCAGTATCAGTGCGGCAGGCCCCTCCCCGAGAAGGCAGCCTGAAAAATCAAGAAGCCCACATCCCTAAGGTCCCTATAGAACAAGTGCACACTGCCTGGGTCCTGGTCAATAATTTGGGCTCTGGACATCCCCACAACCTCTCCTCATCAGAATGACATGGAGGAAAAACCCTCAGCAAAGAAAGGAGACAGAGACTGTGGCCTCTGCCACAGAAATGAGGGATATGGATATAACCAAAAGGTCAGAAATGGAGTTCAGAGTAACAATGGTCAAGATGATGTGTAGGCTTGAAAAAAAACATTAACGAAAATATTAACGAGAATATAGAATCTCTAAGGGTAGAAATGAGAGTGAATCTGGCAGAAATTAAAAATGCTATGAATCAAATGCTGTCTAAACTAGACGGTCTGATGGCCAAGGTGAATGAGGCAGAACAACAAATTAGTGAATTGGAGGATGGGATGGTAGAAGAGAAAGTTAAAACAGAAACTTGGCTCAAAAAAATCCAATCTCGAGAATGTAGAATACAGGAGATTACTGACTCAATGAAATGTTCCAATGTCAGAATCATTGGCATCCCCTGGGGGCTGGAGAAAGAGAGAGGTCTAGAAAAGATATTTGAACAAATTGTAGCTGAGAACTTCCCTAATCTGGCAGAGGAAACAAGCGTTCATGTCCCAGAGGCAGAGAGGACCCCTCCCAAGATCAATGAGAACACACGTACACCACGTCACATCATACTGCAATTTGCAAATATTAGATGCAAAGATACAGTATTGAAAGCAGCCAAGGAGAAGAAAATCCTTACGTACAGAGAGAAAAGTATCAGAATTATGTCAGACCTGTCTACAGAGACCTGGCAGGCCAGGAAGGGTTGGCAGGGTATTTTCAAAGCTCTATCTGAGAAGAACATGCAGCCAAGGATCCTTTATCTAGCAAGGCTGTCATTCAGAATTGATGGAGAGATAAGGACCTTCCAAGATCAGCAGAAATTGAAGGAATTTGTAACCACCCCAAGCCAGCCCTACGGGAGATATTAATGGAAGTTCTATAAACGTAAAAAGGCCCCAAGAGTGATACAGAACAGAAATTTGCAATCTGTATTAACAAACACTTCACAGGCAACATGACATCATTAAAATCATATCTCTGAATAATCACTCTCAATGTGAATGGCCTAAATGCTCCCATAAATGACACAGGGTTGCAGATTGGATAAAAAGACATGATCAATCCATTTGATGTCTACAAGAGACTCATCTTGAACCTAAAGATACATCCAGACTGGAAAGTGAAGGGATGGAAAACCATTTTTCATGCCAATGGACCTCAAAAGAAAGCTGGGGTAGCAATTCTCATATCAGACAGATTAGATATTAAAAACTAAAGACTGTAGTTAGACATACAGAAGGACACTATATTATTCTTAAAGGATGTATACAAGAAATGGATATGACAATTATAAATATCTAGGCCCCCAACAGGGGAGCAGCTAGATACACAAGCCAACTCTTAACCAGCATAAAGAGACATATACATAATAATACGTTAATAGTAGGGGACCTCAACACTCTGCCTTAAGCAATAGACAGATCACCTACGCAGAAAATCAACAAAGAAACAAGAGCTTTGAATGAAATACTGGACCAGATGGACCTCATAGATAGATACAGAACACTACACCCCAGAACAACAGAATACTCATTCTTTTCGAATGCACATGGAACTTTCTCAAGAATAGACCATATACTGGGTCACAAAACAGGTCTCAACAGATACCAAAAGACTGAGATTATCCCCTGCATATTCTCAGACCACAATGCTTTGAAACTGGAACTCAATCACAAGAAAAAATGTGGAAGAAATTCAAACACTTGGAAACTAAGAACCATCCTGCTCGAGAATGACTGGGTGAACCTTGTAATTAAGAAGCAGATCAAACAATTTTTGGAGACCAACAAAAATGAAAACACATCAATCCAAAACCTGTGGGACACTACAATGGCAGTCCTAAGGGGAAAATACATAGCTATCCAAGCCTCACTCAAAAGAATAAAAAAATCTAAAATGCAGTTTTTATATTCTCACGTCAAGAAGCTGGAACAGGAACAGAAGAACAGGCCTAACCCACGCAAGAGAAAGCAGGTGATCAAGATTAGAGCAGAGATCAATGAATTAGAAACCAGGAGCACAGTAGAGCAGATCAACAGAACTAGAAGCTGGTTCTTTGAAAGAATAAATAAGATCGATAAGCCACTGGCCAGACTTATTCAAAAGAATAGAGAAAGGACCCAAGTTGATAAAATTATGAATGAAAGGGGAGAGATCACAAACAACACCAATGAAATAGGAAGGGTCATTAGAAACTTTTATCAACAGCTTTATGCCAATAAATTAAACAACCTGGACGAAATGGATGCCTTCCTGGAAACCTATAAACTACCAAGACTGAAACAGGAAGAAAGTGATTATTTAAACAGACTGATTAATTATGAAGAAATTGAAGCAGTGATCAAAAACCTCCCCAAAAACAAGGGTCCAGGGCCTGATGGATTCCCTGGGGAATTCTACCAAACATTCAAAGAAGAAATAATACCCATTCTCCTGAAGATGTTTCAAAAAATAGAAACAGAGGGAAAACTACCAAACTCATTCTATGAGGTCAGTATTACCTTGATCCCCAAACCAGGCAAGGACCCCATCAAAAAGGAGAATTACAGACCAATATCCCTGATGAATATGGATGCCAAAATTCTCAACAAGATCCTAGCTAATAAGATCCAACAGTACATTAAAAGGATTATCCATTATGACCAAGTGGGATCCATCCCTAGGATGCAAGGGTGGTTCAACATTCACAAATCGAGCAGTGTGATAGATGATATCAACAAGAAAAGAGTCAAGAACCATAGGATCCTCTCAACTGATGCAGAAAAAGCATTTGACAAAATATAGCATCCTTTCCTGATTAAAACAGTTTAGAGTTTAGGGAGAGAGGGTACATTCCTCAATTTCATAAAACCATCTATGAAAAGCCTACAGTGAATACCATTCTCAATGGGGAAAAGCTGAAAGCCTTTCCCTTAAGATCAGGAACAAGACAAGGATGTCCACTCTCACCATTGTTATTCAACATAGTACTAGAAGTCCTTGCAGCAGCAAGGGATAAAAGGTATCAAAACCGGAAAAGAAGAAGTCAAACTGTCTCTCTTCACAGATGACATGATACTCTATATGGAAAACCCAAAACACTCCACCCCCAAATTACTAGAACGTATAGAGCAATTCAGTCATGTGGCGGGATACAAAATAAATGCTCAGAAATCAGTTGCATTTCTATACACAAACAATGAGCCTGAAGAAAGAGAAATCAGGGAATCGATTCCATTTACAATAGCACCAAAAATCATATGTTCTCTCGGAATTAACTTAACCAGAAACATAAAGGATCTCTATTATAGAAACTACAAATCACTCTTGAAAGACATTGAGGAAGACATAAAAAAGATGGAAAAATATTCCATGCTCATGGATCGGAAAAATAAACATAGTTAAAATGTCTATGCTACCCAGAGCAATCTACACTTTCAATGCCATCCCGATCAAAATACCAATGACATTTTTCAAAGAACTGGAACAAACAGCCCTTAAATTTGTGTGGAACCAGAAAAGGACCCGATCACCAAGGAATTGTTGAAAAGGAAAAACAAAGCTGGGGACATCACGTTGCCAGATTTCAAGCTATACTACAAAGCTGTGATCACAAAGACAGCATGGTACTGGCACAAAAACAGACACATAGACCAATGGAACAGAATAGAGAACCCAGAAATGGACCCTCGGCTCTTTCGGCAACTAATCTTTGAAAAGTAGGAAAAAACATTCAGTGGAAAAAAGGACAGTTTCTTCAATAAATGGTGCTGGGAAAATTAGCTATATGCAAAAGAATGAAACTTGACCACTCTCTCACACTATACACAAAGATAAACTCCAAATGGATGAAAGACCTCCATGTGAGACAGAAATCCATCAAAATCATAGAGCAGAACATAGGCTGCAACCTCTTTGACATTGGCCACAGCAACTTTTTTCATGACACATCTCCAAAGGCAAGAGAAACAAGATAAAAAATGAACTTGTGGGACTTAATCAAGATAAAAAGCTTCTGCACAGCCAAGGAAACAGTCAAGAAAACTAAGAGGCAGCTCACAGAATGTAAGAAGATATTTACAAATGACACTACAGATAAAACATTAGTATCCAAGATCTACAAAGAACTTCTCAAACTCAATACATGGGAAACAAATAATCAAATCATAAAATGGGCAGAAGATATGAACAGACACTTTTCCAATGAAGACATACAAATGGCTAACAGACACATGAAAAAATGTTCAAAATCATTAGCCATCAGGGAAATTCAAATCAAAACCACATTGAGATACCACCTTATGCCAGTTTGATTTGTAAAAATGGACAAGGCAAGAAACAACAAATGTTGGAGAGGATATGGAGAAAGGGATCCCTCCTACATTGTTGGTGGGAATGCAAGTTGGTACAGCCACTTTGGAAAACAGTGTGGAGGTCCCTTAAAAAGCTAAAAATTGAGCTACCCTATGACCCTGAAATTGCACTACTGGGTATTTACCCCAAAGATACAGACTAGTGAAGAGAAGGGCCATATGCACCCCAGTGTTCATAGCAGGATTGTCCACAATAGTTAAATTGTGGAAGGAGCCGAGATGCCCTTCATCAGACTAATGGATAAAGAAGATGTGGTTCATATATACAATGGAATATTCCTCAGCCATCAGAAAGAACGATTACCCAATATTTGCAGCAACATGGATGGGACTGGAGGAGATAATGCTAAGTGAAATAAGTCAAGCAGAGAAAGACAATTATCACGTGGTTTCACTCATTTATGGAACATAAGAAATAGCAGGAAGATTGGTAGGAGAAGGAAGGGAAGAATGAAAGGGGGCTAAACAGAAGGGGGAATGAACCATGAGAGACTATGGACTCTGGGAAACAAACTGAGGGCTTCAGAGGGAGGGGCTGGGGGACTGGGATAGGCTGGTGATGGGTATTAAGGAAGGCACATATTGCATGGTGCACTGGGTGTTATATGCAAGTAATGAATCATGGAACACTACATCAAAAACTTGGGATATACTGTATGGTGACTAACATAACACAATAAAAAATTATTTAAAAAATAAAGCAAAAAAAATAAAACAAAGACTGTTATTAGAAACAAAGATAGGCATTGCAAAATGATAAAGGGGTTAATGCAACAAGAGGATATGACATTTATAAATATTTATGCATCCAACAGAGGAACACCTAAATATATAAAGCAAATATTAACAGACCTCAAGGGAGAAATATATAGAAATACCAAAATATTAGGAGACTTTAATCCCCAACTTATATCAATGGATAGATCATCCAGACAATACAGTAAGTATTGGTTTTGAATGACACATTATTAGATCAGATGGACTTAACAGATATATACATATATATTTATATATACAACATTCCAACTAAAAGCTACAGAATATGTATTCTTCTCAAGTGCACATGGAACATTTTTCAGTATATATCATGTTAGTTCACAAATAAGTCTTAATAAATTTAAGAGGATGGAAGTCATGTGTCTTTCCTGATTACTATGGCATGAAGCTGGATATTAATTACATAAAGAAAACTGGAAAATTCATAAAAACATGGAGACTAAACAACATGCTATGAACAACCGATGTGTCAAAGAAGAAAACAAAGGATAAATAAAAAAAAAAACCCTTGAGACCATTGAAAATGGATACATAGCATCAAAATTTGTGAGAGGCAACTGAAAACAGTTCTAAGAGAAAAGTTCATAATGATAAATGCCTACCTCAAAAAGCAAGAAAAAGTCTCAAACAACTTAACTTTACACTTCAAAGGACTAGAACAAGAGGACAAATGAAACCCAAAGTTAGTAGGAGAATAGAAATAACCAAGATTAGAGCAGAAATAAATGATATAGAGACTAAAAAGGCAATGGAGAAGATGAATATAATTAAGAGCTGATTTTTAGAAAGATAAAATTGGCAAGCTAAAACTCATCAAGGAATAAAAAAGAAGATTCAAATAAGTAAAATCAGAAATGACAGAAGACTTTTTAACTGACACCACAGAAATACAAAAGATCATAAGAAACTACCATAAACAATTATTGCCAACAAATTGGCAATCTAGAAGAAATAGATAAATTCCTAGAAACATACAACCTAGCTAGACTGAATCATGATAAAATTGAAAATCTGAACAGATCCATTACTAGTAAGAAGATTGAATCAGTAATCAAAAACCTCCCAACAAACAAAAGTCCAGGGCCAGATGGCTTCATTGGTGAATTCTATAAAACATTCAAAGAACAATAGAATTAATACCAATTCTTCCCAGACTTTCCCAAAAAATAGCAAAGGAGGGAACCCTTGCAAACTCATTTTATGAGGCCCACATCTGTCTGTTACCACAAACAGACACAGATACCTCAAGAAAAGAAAATTATACACCAATACCCCTGGTGAACATGGATGCAAAAATCCTCAATGGAGTATTACCAAACTGAATTCAACAATACATTAAAGGAATCATACATCAAAATCAAGTGAAATTTATTCCAAGGATACAAGGATTGTTCAACATCCACAAATCAGTTAATGTGATACACCACATTAACAAAGTAAAGGATAAAAATCATATGATCATCTCAATCGATGCAGAAAAAGCATTTGACAAAATTCAACATCTGTTTAAGATATAAACTCTCAACAAAGTAGGTGTAGATAGAATGATCCTCAACATAATGAAGACCATATATGACAAGTCAACAGCAAACATCATATTCATAGTTGAAAATCTCAAAACTTTTCCTTTAAGATCAGGAATAAGACA
The DNA here is from genome assembly GCF_023065955.2 of Ursus arctos. Lineage (NCBI taxonomy): Eukaryota > Metazoa > Chordata > Mammalia > Carnivora > Ursidae > Ursus > Ursus arctos. Next base: position 10,276,003 of record NW_026623078.1, read on the forward strand.
TGGATGCTCACTCTCACCACATTTATTCAATGTAGTACTATTATATGTCTTAGCCAGAGAAATTAAGCAAGGAAAAAAAGTATATAAATTGGAAAGGGGAACGTAAAACTGTCACTATTTGCAGATGAGATGGTATATATAGAAAACTCTAAAGACTTTATCAAAAAACTATTAGAACTAATAAACAAATTCAGTAAAGTTGCAAGATACAAAATCAAAATACAAATATCTGGTACATTTCTATACACTACTAATGAGCTATGAGAAAGTAAAAAAGAAAATAAGCCCATGCACAATTGCATTAAAAAGAATACAATACCTAAGAGTAAATTTAATCAAGGAGGTGAAAGACTCATATACTGAAAATTATAAGACATTAATGAAACAAGTTGAAGAAGACACAAATAAATGAAGATATTCCAAGTTCATGGATAGAAAAATAAATATTGTTAAAATGTCCACTCTGCCCAAAGCAGTCTACAGATTAAATGCAATTACTATCAAAATTCTACAGGTAATTTTCAATGAAATCCACAAATAGTCTTAAAATTTGTATGGAACTAACCAACCAACCAACCAGCCAACTAACCAAACAAACAAACAACAAAAAAAACCCCACAAAACTTCAGATCACTAAAGCAATCTTGAGAAAGAAAAACAAAGTTGGAGGTAAAAAACTCTCTCATTTCAAATTATAGTACAAAGCTATAGTAATTAAAATAATATGGTATGGGCATAAAAATAGACTCACAGATTAATAGAATGGAATAGAGAGCCCAGAAATAAACCAATACATATACGGTCAATTCATTTATGATAAAGGATCCAAGAATATACAATGGGGAAATGACAGTTTCTTCAATAAATAGTATTGGGAAAACTGGACAACCACATACAAAATAAATGAAACTAGACCATTATCTTATACCTTCCATAAAAAATTAACTATGGATTAAAGACTTGAATCTAGGACCTGAAACCATAAAATTCCTGGAAAAATACATAGGCAGCAAGCTCCTTGACATAGGTCTTGGTGATGACTTTTTGCATCTGACACCAAAAGCAAAAGCAAGAAAAGCAAAAATAAATAAATGAAACTATATCATATAAAAATGTTTCTGCACATCAAAGGGAATGATCAGCAAATTGAAAAGGCAACCTGATGAATGGGAGAAAATATTTGCAATTTTATCAGAATCTTTGATGCTGCGGACGTGGCAGTTACTTTTTAAAAGATGCACTTTTTCATTCGGGCCTGAGGGCTGCTGGCTTACAATGAGGATTTACCTTTTGTCTTATGGTGAATGGAAACTCCAACTGAATTGGGGTTCTCTTTGGAAGGAAGGATTGATTGATTTGGGGTAGCAACCAACTATGTCCAAGTTTTTCACACTTTTCAGGAGTGTTTAAATGGAGCTGGTATGCTGGTTGTGGGAGGAGAATGCAAAGGGGCAGCTATGAAGGCCAGAGTATCACAGAAAGATTCAACTGTTGTTTGAAGTGAGTCTCAAAAAATAATAACTAGGAAGACAAGTATTTGACATAATCTAATTTTCAGCATCAATTGTTTGATCTGTAGGCAGTGTAGAGACTATATTCAGTACAGAGGAAGAAACTGGAGGCAGAAAAACTATTTGGAAGCTGTGAGTGCAAGATTGGTGAAGAGAGACTATGTACTGAATTAATTCAGTAATGAAGGACCTGAAAGCAAGGCTACAGATTCAACGGATACGTAGGAAAAGGATCAACAAGATGTAATAGTCAATATTGTGAACGGTAAGGAATGGTTTTTTAGGTTGACAACCAGTTTTCTGCTTGAATGGTCAGATGAAGCAAACTGACTCCTGAGCTTGGAATATAAATTATTCCCTATGTCCCTGGGGCATAGGAAATATCAGGAGAAAGACAAGCTTGGAAGGCAATGGGTTGTATCTGAAGTGCTTGAGGCTTTCTAGAGCTATGCCGAGGATATAAGTGGGTAGCAATCCTGTGAGTCAACTGAGTGTGTTCATGAATAGAGACACAGATTTCTGTGTTGTTCACAAGAGGTCATTGAAAATATGTGTCTGGTGACCATCATTTGAAAGAAAATACCCAGAAGCCTATTATATATTGTGTAACATAGTAAGGAACTAGGATACAGGTTTTAAGCAAATGGTAACCTTTAAGTAACTGTAGTAGTGGAACAAAGGTCTTCTAAGACTGGAAACAGGCAGTGTTTTAGAATACTCTTCTTGAAGGTAATCATGTTCCGTGGCTTTCCACAATTCTAAGGAAGGGCCATTGCTTTTATTGTTCCACACAGGAAGGCACTTCAAGGTCTTGTCAAGATTAAGAGTATCTTTGGCTTGTGGTATTACACCATTATGTTCCAGATAGTTTTTGTGAAATAAGTGAGAGATTGTCATGTCTATTTTTTTTTTCAACTGGCCTCTGTTATTGAACTTTTCTGAGCAAGACATGTTTTAGAAATAGGAATGCCTGACTCATTTTCAGGTTCTTCTTTTGTTGATATAATGTATCTCTCAGTTGTGATCTCCTGGGGATTCTACCGTCCTTTCAAAGGGTCAAATTTGTCTTTGATTATAACAAGACTCTTGCTGAAATATCCTTGAGTTTTGATATCTCAAATAGAGAGTTTGCACAGTTTAGAGGGCCTGAAATTTTTAGTAATATATTTTATTCTTTTACTATGTCATGTAGAAATGTCTTTTTTCAGTAATTTCAGGCATCATTACATGGTACCCAAATAGATTAAAAATCCTGTCTTCTCTTGCTTACCTTTCCTCCCATTTCCCTTTTGCTTCTAAAAAATTTTGTGAAAGAATGTTTTTACGTAATCAAACCATATATTAGTCTATGGAAGTATTCTCCTTAGCTCAGTGAGTATTTTTGAACAAAGTATGAACTTGGTAATCTTGCCTATTTCAAAATATGTGTGAATAATATTTCTTATGAAACTTAAAGCCAAATTAGCAAACAGTCAACCATAGAATATCCTGTTAGGAGACAGAAATTTCATAGTGTCATATGGATCATATGATATCATAATATGGCAATGCCTCTTTAATAAAAATTAAACACAGAAAACCAGTGTCAACAAAACTGGATAAACACCAACTAATAGTTTTTTATTCTTTCTTCGCATGACTAGTGAATGGTAATTGATAATAAGTTTAGAATTAGCGAACTCATCACAGAAATATATTTAAATCATCACAACCACTGAGGACATTGGTTTCTTCCAACCTGTGAAATGAAGGAGTTGAACAGTGTCCTATTTGCTCTTAAGTTCGCACAATATTTTCCACTACCTAAAGTGCCCTTTTTCAGTTTTATGCCTGATGAAATTCTTACTCATACTGTCAAATCCAACACAAATGCCACTTCCTTTGGGAAGTATTCTCAGTTTTCCAGAAGGTGTCTACTACGTGCTCCCTTGTGCTGCTTACCAGACAACATTGATGAACCTCTATTACGGCATCACTATAGTGATAGTAATGAAGACTCTGTTTCTTCTTAATCTTGTAAAGTCTTTGAGTCAGGTTTTTAATTTCATTCATTTTGCCTAGTTTTCAATTTGTTTCAGTTGCAAGTTACAAAAGTCTATTCCTGAAATGGCTTAAGCAGAAAAGGATCTGATTGGCTCATAAGTTGTAACTGGAGACATAAGGATAGTGCTGGATTTAGGCACATCTTAAATGAGGGTCTCACAAGATATCACTAGGATCCAGTTCCTCTCTCCATCTCATCCTCTCTCCTTCTGGGTCATTTCTCATATGACATAGTCTCTCCCATCATGGCAGATGGCTTCAGCCTTACAGCTTCACAAACCAAAGAGCAGTAGATTTGGGGAACCTCAGTTTCAGGATGTCTTCCACAAGTCCTGAGATTCACTATGAAATTATCAGATTGGTTCAAAATCTACCCCTTTATGTTATTAGCATGGACAGGTGAAGGTGATAATCAAATTGAGTCCTGTGCCTCATCTTTGGATTATATTATAATAATATAATAGTTATTATATCATTAGGGATTCACCTCCAGGTTGTACTGAGTGAGAGTAACAAAGGAATGTGTGTTCCAAGAAAAATCCGAATTTACACGTTGCATGGGTTAGAACCTCAAGAGTACAGTGACACAGAGTGTATGAATAATTAAAGTAAATTTAATGCCGGAAAAACAAATGAAAGGATAACATTTATCTCTACTAGCGTTAAGTCCAAATTCAAGGCCCTCTCTAAAATTGTGCTTTCAAGAGCTTTATTTAAAAAGGATTAGTATATTAAAAATGCCCAAAGCTAATAAAGAGATGGAAGGCACTCACATGAATGTTCATGGACCAGATAATGTATTTTTCAAAATAAATTTTTAGTTTTTCATAAGAATGAATGAGAACAGTGGCATGAAAAATCAAAGTCTATAATAAATATTTCTTTCATAATTTGCAGTTCAAGAAAAAACAGTTTGTATCTTTTTTCTTCTTATGTATGTTTTAATTAAGGTGGAATGTATGTCTTTCTTGAATATACTCTGGCTGATGGGATCCTTGAAGATTGGTTGATGGGAAATCAAGTATAGATAATCTACTGGGAGGATAACAAACAGACCTTTTTAATTTTAAAATTTTTCTGTTACTTAATGGTCTCTGGAAGCTTGAGCATCATTTTAATTAAAACAAAATTCAATTTGAGTGAAATATACAGTATGACAGGAACTCAGCCAAGAGACCAATGCCAGTGACAGAACAAAATTTGTCACATAGGAATTCCCATTCTATATATAGAACTCTATCCCTTTTCCTACTGTATGGAAGTATCACAAAGCACTTATTCCTTGTTGTGATCTGTAACAAAATTATAGTCAATAAACTATTTGCATACATTTGTTGTTTCATGGCCTTCAGCTCTCTGATGGCACAGACCTGTCCATTTGGTTAAGTACTCCATCCCTTACACAGAGACACAGAAGACACTTCATGAGTGATGAGGTGTCACTGTCAAATGAAATGAAATACAAACACCTCAAGAGAATGCTTATTGAAAGCAGTGAACAAGTTGTGAAATGATCTTAATAAGTAAACTTTGGTAGGTTTATGAAAACCACTGTGGCAACAGTGAAAGTGCCTCCCAGACTGTTGGCTTTAGGAAATATAATTGATATAGAGCCCCCTCTGCTCTGGTCTGAATTCCATCTCTGTGTTTGCTCCACAGCTGTGTTTTCTATGGGCTGCTCTCAGATGCTGGTACTGTGGTAGGGTTAAGTGGAAGCAGTGGGATTCCTCTGATGGCTGACGTTGGCTACAGATTCCCCAGTAGCCTAGCAGAAATTTTCTGAGCCTGCCAGGTAGTTTAGGAGATGACCACCTACCCTTACCTCTCCTCTTTATCCAGAGGCAGCCTTGTGTCATGGTCTGATGAGCCAGACTTCCTGGACCCATTTTCATTTTCTTTCGCAGACATTTACCACCCAAAATTATTGTGTATTTAATTCCCATCTGAGCATTTTCTTCTCAAAGGACCAGGACTAATACAATCTTGGTACATCGACAAATATTTTTATTATTTGACAACCCATGTGCAGTATGATGTTACTATGCTAGATTCTAGAAATGCAAAGACAAAAAAGAGAGCACTCTTAATGAAATCTTACTATATTGGGAGAAAAATTAATTGCAATACAATAAAAGTGTAATGATTTATGATATATGAATTAATCACAAAAGGAAAAGGATGTGATTAGTGGAAATGTACTAGTGGATACAATTAAAGGTGAGTTCTGAATACCAAAGTATATGAACACTCATCTGTATATAGATAATTATGCACATCATTGATCCCAGCTGGGGAACAATCTTCAGGTGTCTTAAGGTCTAAAATGAGTCTTTTGTAGGAAGCATATAGAAGGATCTTATTTTTTTATCCATTTTGACACCCTGTGCCTTTTGATTGGAGCACTTAGTCCATTTATGTTCAAACTAATTAATGATAGATATATATTTATTGCCATTTTATCACTTGTTTTGTGGCTGTTTCTGGGAGATTTTCTCTGACCTTTTCTTGTCTTTGTCAATTTTTGTCTCTCCTTTCCACTCAAAGAGGCCTCTAATATTTCTGGCAGGGCTGGTTTAGTGATCGTGAACTCTGTTAGTTTTTGTTTGTCTGAGAAACTATTTCTCCTTCTATTCTGAATGATAGTCTTGCTGGATGGAATATTTTTGGCTTCAAATTTTTAACATTCAGCACTTTGAATATATCATGCCACTCTCTCTGGCTTGCCAAGTTTCTGTTGAGAAATCTCCAGCTACCCTGATGGGTTTTCCCTTGTAAGTTCAGGACTTCATTTGTCTTGCTGCTTTTAAGATTTTTTTCTTTATCACTATATTTTGCAAGTTTAATTACAGCATATCTTGATGTGGGCCTGCTTTTTTTTTTAATTTTTTATTTTTTTTTATTTTGTTGGGAGTTCTTGTGCTTCCTAGATCTGGATGTCTGTTTCCTTCCACAGATTAGGGATGTTTTCTGCTAGTATTTCTTGAAATACATTTTCTGCCCCCTTTTCCCTCTCTTCTTGCTCTGGAACTCCTTTAATGTGAATGTTATTTCATTTGATGTAGTCACTGAGATCTCTAAGTCAATTCTCATGTTTCATAATTCTTTTTCTCTTTTGTTCAGCTTCATTACTTTCCATTGCTGTGTCTTCTATGTCACTAATACATTCCTCTCCTTCTTCCAGCCTGCTGTTTGTTGCATCCCACATGTTTCTAATCTTGTATATTGCTCTGTTCATCTCTGATTGATTCTTTCTTCAATGTTTTATCACCATTGTATGGGCCTCACTGATGTCTTCTATTCTTTCCTCAAGCCCAGTGAGTATCCTTACGATTGTTGCTTTAAATTCTTCATCCAGCATCTGCTTTGTGTAGATCTTTGGCCATGGTCTTATCTTGTACTTCACTTGGGATAAATTCCTCCATCTTTGCATTTGTCTAAGTCTCTGCCTTCTTCTCTGTGTTAGAAAAGCCAGCTATGTCTCCTGCTCCTGAAAGTAATGGCCTTATGAAGAAGAGGTGATGTAGGGCCCAGGGCCTGGAACTTCACAGAGTATCTCTGGTATATACTGTGTGTGCTCTGCTATTGTGTTTTGGCTGCTCTGTCCTTTGGACCAGTCACCTGCAGAGGCTCTTCTTGCCTGCTCTGGGCAGTGATTGGTCCCTGGCCTGAATCTGGTGAGCTTTAGTTAGGTGTACTCTGGTCTGCTTGTAAAGTGAGAGCTAACCCCAACTCCACCAGAACCAAGGCCCTGCAGAACTCTGGTTAGGTGACATGGTGTGAGCAGGGTCTTGTGCTGGTCTTCTGCAGGAGGGGTCCTCCACACTAGGGCCTGAGATAAGTTTGATTGCGAAGGGCAGTTCCATCAGGGCACATTGGGGTGGGAGTTTTTGTAAGCAATGTAGGCAGCCAGTGTTGGCACTGCACTACTTTCTGCAGGTGACTCTGTGTTTATGCGGAGGGGTGCTCAGAGAAGTGCTCTGAGAAGTGTGAATAATCTCTCCACTCTATGCCCAGATATTCTTTAGATTGCTCTTTCCATGCTTCTGCCCCTGGGTTGTTTGCCTGCCTTCTTTGCAGCAACAGTGCAGTGCCTTCCAGGCCAAGCCCACTGACCTTTAAAACTCCAGGTCGTAAGCCCCTCTGGTTGTAAGAACTCATGAAATTCAGCCCCTCTTGCTTTCAAGCCAATGGCTGTGGGAAAACATTCTCCTTGTGTGTTCCCCTGTGTGCTCCTCTCTCTCTCTCACCCTTCTCTGCAACCACATCTCCCTCCCCTCTGCAGTGTCCATGACCCATTTCTCCCCTAAATCACATCTCCACACTTTCAATCTTCTTCAGTATGGCCTCTTCTCTCCCTTTAGTTGTGGAATTTGTTCTGTCATTCTTCAGGTTGATATCTGGGGTGTTTAGGATGATTTGATAGTTATCTAGTTGTGTTTGTGGGACTAGACTAGCCTAGGGTCTTCCTACTCTAGTGCTATCTTCCTCTCTCCATAAAGTATTTGCTTTTTTAAAAACCATAATGCAATTTCACACTTAATAGATTAGGTTATTGTGTAAACAAAACTTTTATATTCACTGGGAAACTAAAAAATCCATTTGAATCTCTTTGCTGTGATATTTACTTTATTGTGATATCCTAAATATGAACTCTCAGTGTCTCTGACTTATGCTTATATATACAAACAACCTGGAGGTCTTGTTAATACTCAGCAGTCTTGGATAAGGCCTGAAACCATATATATTTTCAACATTTTTACTAAGATATAATTTACACACTGTCAAGTTGTTCTTTGAAGTGCACAATTAGGTTTTTTAACATGCTCACAGAGTTGTGCAGTCATCTCTTCTATCTAACAAATGCATCATGTAGACCACATTTTAAATAGCAAAGTGCTAGGAATCTGTCCAGCTCACTGGTATCTGATACCAACAAAACTATTTCACCCTTGAATAGTTTCTGTAAGGCCAACTGAAGTGAAAACTAAAATTCTACATGGACCTGACATCATGGTAGGGCTGGGCCCAAGTCCTGCCTGAGGTTTTTTTTTAATAGAGGCTTCATAGAGAGGCTTACCTGAGAAGCTCAGAGAAGTTGCTCAGAGGAGATGAAAAGGGTTGTCTTTTGAATATGGAAAAGGTACAAGTTGGGTCTGATTATTAACTCCTGGAGAAAGCCTCATGCAAGAGGATATCATGATGTAAGAACATGTGGTCCTCTTTAAGGACCTACAAAATGTTCAACACATCTGTGGTGAAGATTTTGAAAATGGTATAGTAATTGCGACCAAATCATAGAAAGCCCATGTTCCATGTTGTAGTATGGGTTTTATTGTTTTGTTTTGTTTTTGAGAGAGAGAAAGAAAGAGAGCGTGTGAGTGAGTGAGTGAGTGAGGTTGGAGAGGCAGAGGGAGAGGGATAGAGAGAATCTCAAGCAGGCTCCACACCCAGCAGAGCCTGATGTGGGGCTCTATTTCATGACCCTCAGATCATGACCTGAGCCAAAATCAAGAGTACAACACTTAATCGACTGAGCCACCTAGGTGCCCCCTGGAGTTTGGGTTTTAATCTGAAGATGAAGAGCCATCTAACAAAGAGACATGATTAAAAGCCATTTTAGAAAGGTCTTTCTGGTAAAAGCCTTGAAGATGAATTTGAAAAATTTAAGGATGATTGTAAGCAGCCAATCAGAGGGATGTTCCAGCAACTGAGGCAATAATTGTCAAGGCCCCAAATAATTCATTTGCAATTAGAATAAGAAGTGGAAAACAAGACAGAATAACGATGGATAGAACTTTGTGAGGATTCAGATAAAAAATGTGGGAGGAAAAGGATCCGTGGATGAAACTCAGCATTCTAGCTTTGGTGACTTGAGAGGATAATGAGAACATTAGTTGAGATAGGACAAAGAAAAAGGAAAGGCTCTTGTTCATGTGTTTAATTATCATTTATTTACATGTTTTATAGGAGGTTGGAGTTTAAGGCAATATATGGCTTGAAGATAATGATTTTTTATTTTTGCCTAGATGTTGGCTTAAATCATGGGTTTTTTTGAGATTGGTGGGGTGGTTGGTGGTAAAAGGACAGAAAAAGCACTGAGGCAATGTGAACATTTCAAGAGGGAGCAGAGATGGAAAGGCGTATAAGGCAAACAAAAAGAGGAAGGTTATTGAACAAGAAGAAATATCATGGAACTGAGCTTTCAGATCAGCTCAGGGAAGAAACAGGTAATGAGAGTAAGGGGCTGCTTGGTGTCAAATGTGCTTTGGAACTTGGTTGTACAAGGACGGAGTCCTTTCTACCGGATGTGGTATTTAGAAATCTTGTGGACAGCGGTGCCTGGGTAGCTCAGTCATTAAGCATCTGCCCTTGGCTCAGGGCGTGATCCGAGAGTCCTGGGATAGAGCCCTGCATTGGGCTTCCGCTTCTCACACTCCCCCTGCTTGTGTTCCCTCTCTCACTGGCTGTCTCTCTCTCTGTCAAATAAATAAATAATATCTTTAAAAAAAAGAAAAGAAAAGAAAAGAAATCTCATGGACAGCATGGAGGTCGGTTTTGGTGGTATGTCGAGGAAGAGGTGAAATTCTGCTTTCATGCTTATAGCGGTACAATGAATTTTATATACCCATAATAGTTCTGTGTGAAAAGTAGAATACGATAAGATAATAGTGATGCAAGTTACTACCTTTGGGTACAGTTGTCATTTCCCCTTAATAATCAGAAAAGAATGTAGGGCACTGCTATACTGTGAGAAGATCCCCCCCCCCCGTTGGGTGCCTTTAAATAATAGGTAAAGTGGAAAAAAACTCTGAATAAAGATTAAGATCACATATTTTGTTTTTCAGAATCCCTCCTTTGTGAGTCGATTTTTATGGATTGTTTTTCTCATTCCCTAAAATGAGACTGAATCTCTTTCAGAAATTTGTAGTGAAACCCAAGGCTGTAAATTACGCAAGTAATTTTTGAAATGTGGAAAGTAATATAGTGCTGTAAATGATTATCTTCACTGCCATTATTTAAATGCAAGAAATAATTCCTTGGGTGATAAGCCTTTTTTAAGGACAAAAGAGCCCCAGTCAAGTTAAGTACTAAAACGTGGAAATTACACTTCACATTGAAGTACAATTTAGTTATGTTCTGCAATGGACTGAATGTTTGTGCTTCCCCAAAATTTATATGTTGAAACTCTAATCCTAATGTAAGGGTATTGAGAGGGGGAACTTTAGGAGCCCTCAACAATGGGGTTAGTGCTCTTCTTAAGGGATTAGGGTCCTTATAAGAAGAGGCCCCAGAGAGCCAGCTGGTGTTCTTACCACCTTGTGGCATAACAAGTCAGCAGTCTGCACCCCAGAAAGCTCTCACAGAATTGGGCCATGCTAGCACTCTGATTTCAGAGTTCCAGGTTCCAGAACTGTGAGAAAAAATATTTTTTTAGTTGGATAAATAAGTTTATTTGTAAATGTGGTCAACATACATAATTAACTTCAACAGAAGGATACATCTTAAAATCACTCAGAAAGCCATCCGTAAGTGATGTTCCCAAGACTGTATGTCAGATGTAACCTAACCTGATGCCATCTTAACTGGTGTAGTTAGTTTAAATGGGATAGAAAAACAATAACAATATAATTGAGGAGGATTTAAGCAGATTTTTAAATTACGGTGGCTCAAATTTGTTCCATTGAATTTTTCACCAAGGTTTAAGTCTGGAGATCTTTGAGTTTCTACAAAACATGAAGAAACTTGTAGAAAAGAAGAGTCTAATTGTGAAGGAGGCCTTGGGGCCATATGAGTCTGCTTTTGAAGTAAATAAAGGCTTTTTCTGAGCTTACAACACAATTATAGTCATACTGAAAACTGAATTGTAGAGTGAAGAGTTTTCAAGTGAATGGGACAGTTTTTATTTGTCTGTTCATAATATGACCCACTGTTGGTAGAAATCATAAAATGTGGCAAGATGTGAAAATATAAGATATTTATGAGCTAGAATAGAAGATACATATTGCAAAATAGGGCTTTTCTTTCTTTCTTTCTTTCTTTCTTTCTTTCTTTCTTTCTTTCTTTCTTTCTTTCTTTCTTTCTTTCTTTCTTTTTTTTTTTTTGTAAGAAAGAATAGCTGCCTGTAAGTTTGGTTTTAGTTTTAGAAGGGTACATGGAGAAGATTTGGTGGGATGGTGCACAAAAGTTAAGAACGAATCCAACTGACTTTTGTGCCAGAGCCCGTAGTCATAGTCCAAGTTGTTGTTCAGGATATATATGAACAAATTTCCTCAAGCATTTATGTATGAGGATGGAAGAAATAGTAGTAGTGTTTCTAGAATAAGTAGCATAGAAATCACTAAAGGAAAACATGAAACACTGAATTCTTACTATAACTTGTTTGAATTGCTGATGTAATATTCAACTAAAAATTACCTGTAGAAATGGTTATACATTTGGGATGCTCCATGTTGAGGAATTAATTTCTGCTAGGATCCAGTAATCTAGATGAATGTGGAATTATCATAAGTTTAACGTTGAAATAATTTCTTTCTCATAGTCTATTTTTTAGAGAATTATAAATCATACAATTACAAAGATTTTTCTTTTTTAGCATTTCTTAGTTCCAAAGATAAATTATGACTTGATGACAAGAAATATCCTTTTCTCAGCCAATTTTGAAGTTTAAGAACAGTCCTAAATATAGTGTGTGTGTGTGTGTGTATATATATATATATATATATATATATATATATGTCACAGAGTATAAAGGAAAGTTTCTTTGAATTCTGATTCACAGTGAAAAATTTTAAGAGAATTTCTACCCATCAAAATTTTGGTGGGTACCAGAGTAAAAAGAAAGTTTTAGGTAAAGTAGATGATGGTTTTAAGTGTGCTGTATTTTGTTCAAACTTGTTTATGTTGCAGTACTTGTTTCAATGATTATCCTTGGCATACTTAAACTTATGTATTAATTTTTATATGAATATTTTGAATAATTTAAATATTACATTTTGGGAAAAATACATTCTTTTTTGGTGTATGAAGAGCTATTGGAACTCCTCTTATTTCTCCAAAATTCTATAATTGTCATTATTTTTCTTATGGGAGTAAGAATTTCAGGTTAATTAAAACATAGCATTAACCCCAGGCAAGGAGACAGATTTAATCTTCCTTGTCTCCTGATATTCTTTTAAATTATTTTCATGGTTTCAACATCTTTCTAGTGAGCTCAAAATGTTTCTACTGATTTGATCTTACTGGTCAAGAAGAGGCCATCTGCCAAACTAATTTATTCTAGAGGATTTAATGAACAATATATTCTTTCCAAAGGACTGCATTTCAAGAGAGAGTAAAATAAAGCTTCTTAATATAGTGGAGAAAGCATGGATTTGGGATTTAGACAAGCCATTTTTCATAATGAGATCCTCATTATGTGATCATGAACAAGTCATTTCTTTGAGCCTCAGTTCTTGTTTAAAAATTATCATATGATTTGGGGAAGAATTTAACATGAATATATTCATTCATCTATTTCTCAGGGATTATGCTAGGTTTTGGAGGTTCTATGAAACTAAAGCCTATTTTCATATACAGTTCATAATCTAACAAAGGAGATAGATATGCATTACAGCTTTATATAAAATAGTGACAAATCACACTGATGTTCTTTTGTAGGGAGTGTATAATGAGCCATGTGCACATTAAACAAAAGGCCACAATATATCTAGAGGTTACAGAAGGTACAGGGGAGTTATTGATATTTTATACTGAGTTTTAAAAGTATATAAAGCTGCCTCACACAAAATGGGTGACTCAGCTGAAAGAAATATGTCTCAAATGGTAGAATATTTTACTCTTTGTTACCTGCGTGGGAGAGATATTTAGGGACAGGTAGATACCTAGTCACACTCCATTGCTAATGATAGTCTCTACTCTACAAGTGGATTTCTGCTGCTGGTCTTTGAGAATTTAGTTAGCTTTCTTATTTTCTGAACAGACCCCCGACATTTATTTTTTAATTTTAAGTAGTTTCTGTCACTGAAACACACATAGCTGCACACACACACAGACACACACACACACAGACACACACACACACACACACACACACACATACACACACACAGTATAGAGCAGGAACCAGAGCTGGTTAATTGAGAACATTGGTTAAAAAGGGGATCCTTAAAAATTATATATTCTCCTAAATATATTAACATCAACTTATAATTGCATATTTACTTGTCAATCATTTTCAATAAGGCCAAGGCATTTTCTTTGATTATGGACTTGCTGATTATGGTCTTATCATTTTTTTCCTTGCATAAATGGTACCTAGTTTGCACTTTCCACACTACATTTCCATTTTCAGGATTTTTTGAGCATAATTATATTTAGATTCTTGATAAGCAACTTGAATGCAGAGCTTTCTTCTATATTTTTATGAGTTTTTCAAACTTTAAAGGTTGTCTTGCTTTAATTTTGATAACATTTGCTTAGCAACTTACCTTTATTATGTCTTTCCAAACATTCATAGTGTTCATAGCCCCAATTCTGTTTTTTGGCATGGATATTTCAACAATTTAAGTATGTTTCTCAATATTATATTAGGTAGTCACACTAACACATCATGCTGGCATAAACAGGTTCAGAGACATAGTTGATTGACTCATGGTACCAACATGAATTTTTCTGACTGGCAAGAGAGGATGCTCATGGGCATCCTGTAACCTGCTGACAACATGCATATAGAGCACATAGCAACAGTCAATACAATTAAAAGACTTTTCCATTCTAAATCAGGAGAGTTTCAGAGCTTAAATTATTGCTATCTATAAAGCATTATTACTAATATCCGTTAAAATATTTTTAAAATGCTCTCCAATATTTTCACCTTCTAAATATCTTTATATTTTATGGAAGTCCCTCAAGACTGTCATAATTTGCCAAAAAAAAAAAAAAAAAAAGTAACTTGACCAAACTGGAGAAAGAAGACCTGGGCCTCTCCCTCCATGTTATGTTAGATTTCTATACAGAATATCAACAACATAAACAGATGGATAGATACATAGGTAGGTAGGTAGGTAGATAGATGGGTAGACTGATAGATAAATCAATTTGCACCCATGGATGTTATTTAAAGATGAGCTTTTAAATGTAATTTATATTTATATTTTACTTTTTTAAAGATTTATTTATTTGAGAGAGAGACAAGAAGGGAGGGAGGGAGAAAGAAACTCAAGCAGACTCTGTGCTGACTGTGGAGCCCCACGTGGGCTTGATCTCACGACCCGGAGATCAACACCTGAGTTGAAACCAAGAGTCAGATTCTTAACCAACTGTGCCACCCAAGCACTCCTAAATGTAATTTGTGTTTAAGTACTTCATTGTTATTAGCTTATTTTTAATAACTCTACAATTAATACTCTCACTTTGAGATTAAGAGTAAGTCATCTCAAAGCTTATTTTAAGGACTAAAGTAGCTTAAATTAGGAATCATGGTTTTAGAAAGTAAAATTCACAAAGGAATTGTTAGAATCAAATGAAGATATGTTTAAAATATTTAGTTTTAGCATCTCGTAAATAATTTCCCTTGATAAATGCTAATTACGTTGTCTTTGCCTCCAAACTGCCTAATGTAGGTACTAAATATTGCATCAGATGAGGATCTAGATTCAAGGGCGGTAATCTTCCATGGGTTCACAAAAGCCCTGCCTTGGAGAGTTTTCTGTCTTCAAATGCTTGGGCCAATATCATGCACTAACTGAACAGAACTTTTTAAAAAGGTATTAAAGCAAAACAGCATTTTTTTTTGTTTAAAAAAATATTAGGGCACTGTTATTCATTTGCTTGATAGGCTGAGTGAAGTCAAGCTGCCTTTGAGAGAATGAAGAAATGTTACAAAATACAAGACAGGTTATATTCTGGTATTTCAGAGGATAGGTCAAAGGTTGACGTAGTAAAAGTAGCGTACATTTGCCATCGCTGGCAATAATTTCATAAGGAATTTGGATTGATTTGATGTCTAAAAACAACAGTAGGAAAGAAATGTGGAAACAAGGATTATCACTGTTATAGAGATGATACTCTGTAATAATCTAGATTTATACTGTAAAAGTATCTGTGATAGGAAAAAATGAGCCAAGATTTATACCTAAATAAAACAACAACAACAATTGTGATCTGGTAGTTTATTTTTGTAACATTATTAAAGCAAAAAATACTTTATATATTCTTGTTCCATTTATCAAAACTTTGTTGAAAACCTACTTTATTTGTGGGGTATTCTGGTCATAGAGTGGTCTGAACAAATGGTTTTGATTTATGTTCTAGCCAATGCGATTTAAGGGAAACTCATCACTAAAACAACTGTGGTCTCCTTTTGGAGTGGAGTAGGAGACTTTGGGCTTTCAACAACCTGAGGATTTTGCAGGTGTAAGATGACATGACCTGCAGTAATCCTTGCATCTGTTCTGTGTATGCACATGGTCAGAGGGAGGAGAGTATAATTGACATAAGAACATCTCATTAAGAAAGGCAAAGATCCTCCTCTAATTGCTGGGTTCAGCTTGTGAGAAACAGCTGTCCCTGTTGATGTCAGAACACCTCCTTTCTCCTCGGCATGGAGTATCCTGTATTCCTCTCCTGAAAAGGAAGATGTCAACCCTGGTATACTATGGGAAGTCAGGGAAAATAATCTACCCCTTGAGCTTCACCTGCCTTTCATTCCAGAAGACCCAAATGTCTAACACAACGTAAGTAGGCAGGGATTTAATTGAGCAAACAGGCCATTGATATCAAATGTAATGAGAATTGCTAAGCAGATGCAATTGATATTCATACACAAGTTTCTGAAGTCATAGATTCTGATGTCCTATAGAAAATCACATTATGATAGACTGGCAGGGGTAGTCAAAAACCATCAAAGCAAGAATAAAGAGCCTCAGTGGCGAGTATAAAACCTGGAGAAAGCATACTACAGAATATTGGTAAACCTAGTTTCACTAATTTTCCATTTAGGACAGGAGTTCTCAAATTACATTTTGCAGTTTTTAAAGAATGCTCATATGAGTATCAGTTAGCATTGTACCAAACGTAATGAATACAGAACCTACCACAATTGCTTAAGGAAGTAATTGAGTTGTCCCCTTGAGCAGTCAGCACTGTTACAGGTGACAAGAATCAGTCTTCCTGATTGCCGTCTGTGGCAGCACTTGCCTTGGTGCGCTTCATTTCTGATTTCATCCACAGCTGTGCAAGACAGTCTCTGACCCCAGACAAGCTGTCTATCTTTCTGCTTCCTGCCGGTCCAACACTAGGCACTTCGCAGTTCTCCTGCAGGCAGCCAAAAGCTGGAAGAGTGCACGGTGGGGATGAAAGCTCATGGAAGTCCCTTAAAAAGTTAAAAATTGAGCTACCCTATGATCCAGCCATTGCACTACTAGGTGTTTACCCCAAAGATACAGACGTAGTGAAGAGAAGGGCCATATGCACCCCAATGTTCATAGCAGCATTGTCCACAATAGCTAAATCGTGGAAGGAGCCGAGATGCCCTTCAACAGATGACTGGATTAAGAAGTTGTGGTCCGTATATACAATGGAATATTACTCAGCTATCAGAAAGAACGAGTTCTCAACATTTGCTGCAACATGGACGGCACTGGAGGAGATAATGCTAAGTGAAATAAGTCAAGCAGAGAAAGACAACTATCATATGATTTCTCTCATCTATGGAACATAAGAACTAGGATGATCAGTAGGGGAAGAAAGGGATAAAGAAAGGGGGGGTAATCAGAAGGGGGAATGAAACATGAGAGACTATGGACTATGAGAAACAAACTGAGGGCCTCAGAGGGGAGGGGGGTGGGGGAATGGGATAGACTGGTGATGGGTGGTAAGGAGGGCACGTATTGCATGGTGCACTGGGTGTTATACACAACTAACGAATCATCGAGCCTTACATCGGAAACCGGGGGTGTACTGTATGGTGACTAACATAATATAATAAAAAATCATTAAAAAAATAAAAAATAAAAAAAATTTAATTAAATTTAATTAAAAAAAAAAGAAAGCTCATGGAATCAACCCCGACTAGTGGGAGCTGGGCCTTCTTGTTCTTTAAACCCTGGGTCTACAGACATTTTCCATTAACTGACATTAACAGGTGATACTTTAGCCTTTGCTGGCATGCAGTCTTTGTTGTGACTACTCAGTTATACCATTGTAGTGCAAAACTGCTATAGACAATACACAAATGAATGGGTGTGGCTTTGTTCCAATCTTTATCTACAAAAACAGGCCACTGGCTAAATTTGGCCACTGGCTAAATGTGGGTAGGGTTGCCATATTTATATAAAAAAATGCAGCACACTTAAATTGGAATTTCAGATAAATGCAATCAACTTTTTTTAGCATAAGTATATCCTAAGCAATCATTTGTTGTTTATATGAAATTCAAAGATAATTGAGTATCTTATATTTTATCTGGCAACCCTACCTTCGGATTGTAGTTTCATCATCTCTGCTTTACACAGACTTTTTTTTTAAGGAATTCAGTATTATCTCAAGACTCCTAGAAGAATCACCTCAGTTGGTTATAGCAGTAATGCTAATAAATACACATCAGTTTTGGTGGGGTTCTTCTTTCTTTTCCTGTCTTACTCTCTACTCCCCTACATTTGCTTCTGGGTTCACCTCCTAAATAAGCTTCTGTACCTCCCGGCTGTGGCCTGAATTGTGTGCTCCCTAACATTCTTAAAGCCTCAAAACCCGCAAGGTGACTGTATTTAAAGAAAGGACCTTTAAGGGTAAATTAAGGTTAACTGACATCGTTAGAGTGAAGTCCTAATAGGATTAATTTCCATATTTGTAGAGACACCAGGGAGCTCTCTTTCTCCCCTCACTGCACAGAAGAAAAATCACCTGAGGAATTAGTGAGAAGGCAGCCATGTGCAAGCCAGGGAGAGTCCTTACCAGAAGCAAATCCAGAAAGTACCTTGATCTTGAACTTCTAGCCTCCAGAACTGTGAGAAAATAATTTCTGTTGTTTAAGTCACACACTCTATGGTATTTTGTTGTGGCAGCCCTAGTGGACTAATACACTCACCCTCCCGTGAAAATTTCTAATAGAGGAAAAAGATGATCACAGGTGAAACTGCATTAACATTTGCCGAGGCCCAGTGGAGGACATCTGCCACAATTCCAAGCAAAAATCCCAGGATATGGAAATCATGATTGATAAATGAGACGTGGAGGACGATTCCATTATCAAACAATAGGAGTTGAAATGGAAAGTTAAAAAAAAAAGAGAAGAAAGAAAGAAAGAAGAAAGAGAAAAAATGAGTCTATTAAAAAATAATGAAAGTTTCTAAGACTTAGAATGAAAGAACTCACATAAGGAGATATAAAAAAGCAATCCTTTATAGCCATAACACAAATAACTCTATGGTGATACATTAGAGAAAGAAAATATATAACTTAAAAAATATATAATTTGTCAAATATATATATATATATAATTTGTCAAATCCTATTGCAAAGAGGTAGAAAACTTGAATAATTCAGTAATACTGGGAAAAGGGTCAAATATACAAGACAGGTGTTAAACCTTCGGAGAACAGATGATTTAGTTCAACATTTAAGGAATTTGAGATTTCAGAAAATATAGTAGGCATATATTTTGTATGAGAGTGTTATTAAGATATGACTGTAAATAAATTTGACCTAAGAACATAGATATAATTATTCTAATTATAATGCTAGTAAATTGAATCTAAGATTATACCAAAAGAATAATATAGCAAACCAGGTAGGAATGCATAGATGACTCAATTCTAAATACATTAAGTTAGAGGAAAAAAGGAGTGAAGTTAATATAATCCCCAGACCAAGGTATTTTATGATAGCCTGAAATGAATCATCAGACTAATTGGACCTAACACTGCAGGGGTAAAAATCTTAATTGAAATACTACTTAATAAAATTAAAAGGTATATATTAAAAGAGTTATGCAGCATAACCAAGTGTTTAATTTTTTAAAGTATGCATGAATGGTTCAACTTTACATAAATTATTTTTATTACTTATTCATAATAGAAAAAAACCCCTAATTCTCCAAATGACACTTGGATGTTGACCATTTCTTTTAAAAACTAATTAATTAGGAATAGATTCAAAGTACCTAGACATTGTAATGCTTGCTATTTTCCTACAGCAAATAGATAATACATTGAATATTAAAACACTAAAACAGCTGTTATTGAAATCAGTACAGCTCAAGTCAGAGTGATAACCCCCCTGTGGGTAAGTAGTGGATTATTTGGGGGATGCTAACTAGTAGTAGTCACCCAAGAATAATACAAAAAACAACAACAACAAAAACATGGGATAAGAGACACATCATTTATTTTCACGTACATTATTGCATACCTAGAAGGTCAAAGATTCAGCTATAAAGCAATTGGTATTATTGTAGACAATTTGATCAGACAACTATCTAAAAAGTAAATATATAAAACAAATAGATTTTTTATATTAACAGTAAGCAGTAAAAGAATGAATTCATTCTTAAGAGTAAAAAACATGCTAAAAATAGTTAAAAATAATATAAATAAATAAAATAATAAAATAAAAATAAACGTAGCTGGAATAATAATAAAAATAAAATAAATGTAGCTGGAAATGTATAGGGTTTATAATGAAAGACCATGTTGAGATCATGAATTTGAAGTGAAACAAACTAGGGGTGCCTGGGTGCCTCAGTTCATTAAGTGGCTGACTGTGGCTTAGGTTATCATCTCAGAGTCCTGGGATCCCACCCCAAGTGCAGTCCTCTGGCTCACTGCTCAGTGGGGAGTCTGCTTCTCCTTCTGCCCCTACCCCTGCTTGTGCTCTCTGTATCTCTCAAATAAATAAATGAAATTAAAAAAAAAAAAAACTAGACAGTTTACTTTTCTGATGTTCTCCTGCAAAAAGCTGGTAATCAGATATAAGATTGGAAAAAGTGTTGATTGAATTCCACTAAAATGTGGTTTTACAATGTGAGGGAGAGAATTAAGATTGTGTAAGGGCTTTTCAGGGAAGTTACTACCATGAAGATTCAGATCATATTCTATCTGATTTCACTTATTTAATTTCAATTTCTTAAGGTTAGATTTTTGACCTAGAATAGGTTTTTCTTGTGAATGTTTCATGGCCACTTGAGAAAGCTTAATGTAATGTTGGGTCACTAATCTGTAATGCTCATGTTGATGGTGTTGCTGAGTTCTTCTATTCCCTTGCTTATTTTTGTCTAGCAGTTATTTTTTTAAGATTTTTATTTATTTATTTGAGAGAGAGAGGGAGCACGAGTGGGGGAAGGAGCAGAAGGAGAGGGAGAGCAGGCTTTTCCAGGGAGCCCAACCTGGGACTCTATCCCAGGACCCTGGGATCGTGACCTGAACTGAAGGCAGATGCTTCACTGACTGAGCCACCCAGGCACCCTTGTCTAGTAGTTTTATCAGTTGCTGAGAGGTCAATGTTGAAATCCCAACATACTGACGGATAGTTATTTGCTCTGTCCATGGGGATATACACAGTTAGGATTCCTGTATCACCTAGTGGATTGATTCTTTTATCATTATATAACACCCATCTTATTTGCTAGTAATTTTCTTTGCTATAAAGTCTAATTTATCTTATAATCAGGGCTTCACTGCTTGCACAGGTGCTGGTAAACTGAACACCACCAGCATCCCATTTGTGACATGGGGTGAGGGCAACCAGGACTCCCACGATGCCTATAGATCAGCTCACCCACCAGGCCAGCTGTAAAGTGAGGCAGGGCATCTGAGCCTCATGGCAGTGCTGCTCCCAAGGATGGAACCATTGCCAGGGCTCCACTGTGAATGATCGGATTCCTACCAGGTCTCTGGTGGGCTTCCCATTCCCAGCCTTTTATCTAGACAGGCAATTTAATTTGGCAGTTCTTGTAGGTCTCTTTGATACCCAGTCCAACATTATGAAAAAGAGAAAACCCTTACAATGTCACCAGATTGTTTTCCTTCCTCAAGTCCTGAGTTCTTTAGATAATATACCTTGCCTACCCCTACCCCCTGCCACTCCAGCCAGATTTCAGAGCCCTTTTATTCTTTTCTGCTGAATAATTTCCAGAACAATATCCATTTCCTCTAAATAAAGCTAGGGGAAAAAGCAAGGAAAAGGGAGTCTATAGTATCTTGCTCTGGAACTAGAACCAGTGCAACTTTTCAAATGGCTTTGTTATAGGTAATTATAATTATTTAATACTTTTCAATGGTTGAAACTTGTTCACATATGAAAAGTCATTTAGGGCTTGAATCACCAAGAGTTGTCGGGTATTAATAAGACTTGTGCTAATAGTAAAAGAACCGAGGCCTTAATGAATCGTCCTGCCCGATGTCCCATGTTGCCTTACATCTGGGCCATCTTCCTTGGTTGGAAGGCCAACCCTTCCATGATTGCCCGGAAGGGATTATTTATGAATCTAAACAATGAGGCTGCCAAAGCCTTGTGCATAGCCTATGCTTGAGTAAATCATCTTTGAATATTTGTTTCTATTGTACTTATGCAAGAGTCAAAATGAGAAACATTTTAAAAGCCCAATTAATATCAAAAAATGTGAACTCTAGTCCTACCTTGTAGTAAAAAAGCGTACTCTGGGCATGTCATCCATCTTTCTGGGCTCCAGTTTCTTGTACTCTTTTGAAACAATTGATCTATGATATAATTGCCTATGGCCAAACATATTCATTGTACAGAATTTTGGTTTGAAAATAATCAAGTATTAATTATCCTAGTCTAGTTCTGAGGTCATGTAAAATATGCCATAATGCAGCATTAAAAAAAGCATTATTTAAGTATTCATTCCTCACTAAAGTATTACTTAAGTATTTAAGTCACTATGCTTATGGCACTTTTAAGTGTGTTCACATATCTTTTTGTTTAACCTTTTATGAGATATGTTCCATTTTCATCCCAGTTTCAAATTAAAAAATACAGGTAGACATTAGTGACTTCCAATTGCTAATAAATGGTCAAATTTCGGATGCTGGATTCTAGACCCCATGATCTGAACCATTATAACTAACACAGTCTAACATTTTACACTTTACACATGACTTTTTTCTATTTCATACTTGCCATGACTTTGTGAGGTAGGATCATTCGGATATGCCTGGCTCTGCTTCTTGTTTGCAGAACAAGAAGAAAGATTAGATGATACCTCCAAAATCCACATTAGCATAAAATTGGTCCTTCTTTTTTTTTTTCTTTTAAAAATTTATTTATTTGACAGAGAGAGAATGAACACAAGCAGGGGGAACAGCAGGCAGAGAGGAAGAAGCAGGCTTCCCACTGAGCAAGGAGCCCGATGTGGGACTCAATCCCAGGACGCTGGGATCATGACCTGAGCCGAAGGCAGACTTAACCAACTGAGCCACCCAGGCATCCCTAAAATTGGTCCTTCTTGACTTCTCAGTGGCCCTAACTTGTCCCCAGCTATACTGCTAGGTCTTTTATTTCTATGACTTTTAATTTGTCCTTTTGCTCACTCTGCTTATGATTTAAGAAATGTTGAATTTGTGTTGGAAAGGTTTTTGTATAGATAGGATAAAATTCTCACCCACTTCTATGTCTTCATTTTCCACATCATTATGAGTCTATAAATTTATAAGAAATTTGAATATTCACTTTCTCAGTATGCACTTGGCATGCTCATTGGATACATACCTATGTGAAGTTTTATATTTTTAAAAGTCTACCTATCTCTTCCTCTTGATGGTTATATTAGTTTGTTAATATGCCAAAAATGTTTTGTTTTAATCTCACCTTCTGTGAGCATTTAGCTATGAGGCTTAGGATGATCAATGCTTTTATTTCTATGTTGATACAGGAGTCATATTTCAATAACTTCCTTAGTTTTATTCTCTTATTCTGAAAATTTACACATGATTCTACCTGATCATGCCATTAGCAGATAATCTGTAGTAGAACTATGAGAGAGAGAGTTATAAAATATTTCAGCATTTTAAGTGGAAAAATTGTATTTCACTTAGAGAGGACTGAGATTCTGAACATTTA
Source organism: Ursus arctos (assembly GCF_023065955.2). Classification (NCBI taxonomy): domain Eukaryota; kingdom Metazoa; phylum Chordata; class Mammalia; order Carnivora; family Ursidae; genus Ursus; species Ursus arctos. Next base: position 10,299,633 of record NW_026623078.1, read on the forward strand.
GGTATACATATATTTCTAATGCTAGGACTCATTTTCTCAGTAGGGAATGAGGTATAGCACAGCATGAAAAATATTACATTTGACAGTGTTTTAAATTAAGTTAATATTATAAAACACACTTTAATAGTACTGGAATCAACATATTTTATTCTTTCTGCTTGGCAAGGTTCTGATCACTCAGCTGAATGAGAACCACTGTTTGTCATTGTTTTACATGTGTGTAAAAATGTTCAAATACCTTTTTAGATATCATTTCCAGAGTGTGCACACAATTTGGACTTGTTCTAGTATAAGAACAATTTAGCATAAGAATGGATACAATTTATTATTTTAACTTTAGATTCCAGAATTATATTTCAGCATATCATAAAATACAAGGCTAAGCATACTGTAAGATGGAAACGTATGTGATTCTTCAGAGTTTCAGAACATTTTGGAAAAATAAAACAGGGAGAATTACTGTTTAAGACTGATTCATAACTTCAGTATGTGTCATATTTTTCCTTCTTTTCCTTATAAAAAACATAAAATTTAAGGTGTTTGAATCACATAAAGGAGAGCACAAATATCGCAGAGTAAACCGATAGTTATAGATAGACTAAGATACAGTGCCAGCCTTCATGTCTCTCAGCAAAATCCTCTTCACTGTATTGTTGTCTGAATCCTAGAATTAATTTTTAACAAATAATTTTTCCAGATATAGATCTCATTGAATTTATGAAGAGAGAGACTAAAGTTGTTCTCCGTAGGTCACTAAGCTTAGTTATTCCCTTTTTTGCCACTAGACCATAACAGTGAGCATTTACCGGTAACTTAAAAGTCTTAGGAACTAGCAGGAAGGTAATGTTTCCCGCAGTCATTTTTCGTTACTTTTTCAGAGCAGATCTCAGGTTATGTTTTTGTTCCCCCTGATAGTGTAATAAGTACTGGTTGGATTTGTAATTGGCAAAACTGAGGCCTGCTAATTACAGCATCACTTGGTAAGAGCTAAGTGAGTGTTGGTACTTGAGGAGGAAAGAGACCCTGACTACTGTACAAGCTGTAGTCCACCATGTTTTGAGGTTCTATTTACCATAAAGCCTCTACATGTTTCCCTATTTTTCAAATTTATGGTTTGTAAATGGTCCATGTAATTATGAAGGCTAAGGCTGCACACCTGCAACTTGGAAACATGATTTGCTGACTTGCTGGTCAACTTGGAATTTCCTAGTTGTTCAGATATTTGAGGTATTTGAGCCAATAAAGGTCCACTGTCAATGGACTCTACCCCAAAAAGTAGCAACCATTTTTCAATGGCTAGAGGAGGTAATTCGGTTCCAAGAAGGAACAGTTTATTTTACTTCCTAATTTTTTAAAATTACATTTATCATAATTTCTAATATTTTATTTCAAATAAATGATAATAACAGGAATTAAGATTTATTGTCAAGTGCTGTTCTCAGTGCTTCATTGCTTTGCCAATGTAAAGTCATAATCCTTACAATGTCCCTATGAGGTAGACATAGATTTCTATGTAAAATAAAATAGAAGCAAGAGGATTCTACTTATTTTTTTTAAAGATTTACTTATTTATTTTAGAGAGAGAGTGTGCACTTGAGTGGGGGAAGGGGCAGAGGGAGAGAATCTTCAAGTGACTCCCCACTGAGCATGGAGCCTGATGTGGGTCTAGATCCCAGGACCCCGAGATCATGACCTAAGCTGAAACCAAGAGTCAGATGCTTAACAAACTGAGCCACCCAGGTGCTCCAAGAGGATTTTGCTGCATAAAAAGTGAATTGCTGAGCTGGGTTATGTAAGGACGCTGACTACAGATCCCGTTTCTTCATCTTCTTCCATATGGCCTGCAAAGAATCTGGAGAAGTTTGAAAGAAAGATTGAATAATTCTTTTCTTTTTTTTATAGTTTATAGAAGTTGAAATTCATTCTTAAATTCCATAGATGCTAGTTTTTCAAATTATAAAAATGTATCCACTTTTTGTTATTCTAAAGAGATGGGTATAATATTATGTGCATTTTTTAAAACAAAAATTAACTTCTTTAACAGAATTAGAAGCAGAATAATGAAATCTAGAACCACTATATAGTAGTCTTGAATAGAGATGTACTGTGATCCCGTTGAATGACAAAATCCTACCTCTGACTAGCTCAGGAAAATATGGGTGCTATATTGGCTGAGGAAAATTAAGGAAGAGTCAAATCCCCAATCTGCTGGGATTTGAAACATCTGAAACAAACAAACAAACAAACAAACAAACAAACAAAAATCAAACCTGAAAACAACCCAAAAAAACCTTCTAGAAATCATTTTCCATTTATTATTTCCTGAGTTTTCTTGAGTTAGCTTTTTTTTTTCCTCTCCCGGTAGCTTTCTCTACATAGTGGAAAAATACAGCCCGTGGAGGTGCTCAATTTTATATTTTATCACTGCTACAACTGGGAAGAAGACTGATTGTCCTTTTCAGTTGCAATTTGAAAAATTTCAGGAAAGCAGGAAAATGCCGTTCCTGGGGAGTGGCCTCCTTGGGCTATGTCTCAGCAGCATTGCTGTGTTCCTAGGAGGCTTTTGAATGAAGCTGGGTCATAGGATCAGTGGAGGTTAAGTGGTGGGAGAGTGGATCTGAACAGACCAGACCCACAAAAATGACCTTGCCTCCGAGAAAATAATAGTATGATGCAGTGGCAAGAGCAAAGGATTTAAGAGTTAAGGAAATAGTGGTTCATATCCTGGTCCAAATCATCAGTACTTGGGCAATTGAAGTTAGTGTGTACATTGGTTCATTCATCTAAAAAATGTTATGATAAATAAATGAGATCATATGTAAACAGGTTTATAGCTAGCATTAGGCTAGCTAAGTATCATTTTTATCTAAGCCCTTGTATTGTCCATGTATTGTCTAAACCCTTATTAGTCCATATAAGTTCACTCTGTAAATCCAGTTAATAGCCTCTTTTCGGATGAGAAACTGAGACATAGGGAAGTTAAACAAGATGCTCTATGCTCACATTTAGTAAATTAGGGAGGCAGAATATGTAGATGTTCAAGAATTATCAATCATTTATAATACGAGCTTAAAGTTCATTATATCTTAAAAACATGCTTGCCCTTAAAGGACAGCTCAATGCTCAGAGGTAGGACATGTATTATGTAGTTTTGTGAATCTGACTCAGAATTGTGTAGCTTTGCCATTTTTACCAAATGTGGTTCCTTGACCATGTTGTTCAACATATTTGTGTCTTGGGTTTCTTTCTTATCAAAAGTTAATAGTAACAATATCTATCTTTCAGAGGCATTACAAGGAAAACATGAATGAATCAGCACTTGGGAGGGCTCTGAATAATGTCTGACCCTTAGTAAGCATTCAAGAAATAGCTGCTACCAAACAAACAAACAAATAGCTGCTACTATTGCTACTACCTACTACGACCCTTACTACCACCACCACCACTACCACCATTAATATTAAGGTGGGTGTTCTTCTGAATCCACTGTTTCTATTAATCACATTTTAATTTTTAGTTTCTACTTAATTTATATGCCTCGTATTTCATGTAGTCAAGAACTTTGTCTCAAGTTCTAACCTATACTAAACCAGTAAAGAGATGGTATATGGTATATTGAGGGAACATATCATGTAGCTCTGGAATGAGTGCGGTTATATGAGACAACAGATCATATTTATATGGCAGCATGCTAGATATTTTCATAGACATACTGTAGGAAAATTACACCAACAAGAAACACTGAAAAGTTCTTTTTTCCCATAGTGTCATTTTCTTTTGCCCATACTTCATGAAGACAGCAAACTGAACCAGACATTGAAAAGTTATTGTTATTTATTGAACTTATTTTTACTTAAGAATATTACAATGTCTCCTGCTTTTATTGCCAATAAATACACACTTGCAACACAAAAAATAGTCTCTCACTAAGTTATTTTTTAAATTACTTTTCATACATAAGTGGTTGTGAACATAGTAACAGCATCTTCATATAGAGTCAAAATACATTGTATTAGATGCCTAATTTTGGCTTTTGACTTGATTCTGTAATTTAATATTTTTGTGAATTTAGACACATTACAGTCACTGAGCCTAGTTTCCATATCTTTAAATAAAACACCTTAAATAGATGCTATCAAAGCCACCTTGAAGTTCTGATATTCTTAATTCTACATGTAAAATACAGAAATCCAAGGGCATTCTAGGGAAGTTAAGCACATCTATTTATCAGCATATACAAATTTTACATACAAAAAGAAAAATAATTTTAAAGGAAACTGTCAGAAATAATGTTTATGTGCTTTGGAGCGTAACAGAGGCTGTCAGACAGGTGTGTGAAATAATATGATTTGGTCATATAAATTATGATTAAACTGACTTTAGCTGTATTATGCAGAGTATTTTAGAATAGTTGGATGTTGGAAAAAGAGCAACACAGATGTAGAATTTTTCCAGGACTTCCAGGATATTGTGACTGTACCAAAAGTGAATTTTAAATCATGAAAATAATGTAGTTTGAGCTTAAAACTAAATGAGCAGTGGGGGTTGGGGGAGGTACAGAATAAGAGGAGCATATTTATCTTAAATCTAAATCTCAAGTTTATGTTTCTGGATGAGAAAGCTAAGAATAATAGTCCTATATTTTGGTGGTACAAGTACTGGGGTGGGGACTAACCCTGAGTAGAGCCGTTTAGCAGGTTGGCGTGTGCATGCTGGCCTCTCACCGCCAGCCTCAACACTGTGCCCGAATTCCAGGGGTTGCTACCTTTGCTCAGGGCCCCGTATGTCCTCTGCCACACAGACATGCACACCATGCAGGCTGTGCACCCCGTGTGTTTCACACTCTTTAATCCATGCTTTCATTGGATAATTATTTTAAAAATTCAAGACACATACACATCCTTGGTAGTGTGCACCCTACCTCCTCCCCAACCCTTGATTTCTACTCATTTTCAAAGCAAATAGCAAGATGGTAAGTATTTCCTGGCGTATCCCAAGCAGAAGGTCCAATGTGCTCACAGGCCTGGCGATAGTGAGGGGATGGGAGAGGCAGAGAAAAGAAGGAGTGAGGGCACTTTCAGGAACTAAAGTAGGTCACAAAACCAGGCACACAGCAAGGGCATGGAGAGAAGAAGGCTGAGCCCCGCACAGGTGTGGATCTAAGGGCCCTGTAAACTTCGCTAAGCTGTGTGGACTCCACCCTCAAGGTAATCAGAATTAAAGTCTTTTGAGCAGAGGAATGACACTTAGATTCATATTTTAAAAAGACCCGTTCTGGCTACAATGCCAAGAAGTAATAAGGGGGTGGGATGGGAGGGCGGGGAGAGGATTGTTGGCATTCTCCAGGTTGGGAAGCATTGGCCTGGGGAGGAGATGGTAATGGAAATGGGGACAAGAAGATCCATGTGAAAACACTGTTGATCAGTTAAGGGGGAACAGAAGTAGTAAAAACAAATTTCACAGGCATAGCTGGTAAAATACAGTATCAGCACTTCCTCTCATAGGAATTTGAATTGTATGAGCTCCCATAGGAAGAGTATACCAAGTGAATGGAGAAGAGAATCTAATCTTTTTGCTTATAAAACAGGACTGGCAGTACATATATTTAGCACCTATTTACTGAGTGTCTGTTGTGCACCAAATACAAATACTGCATGGATTCCAGCGGCTCATACTTCCAGTGTTGTGGTAAAGATTGCAGAACTATGTGGGAACAGGTGGCAAAATAAGGTCATAAATACTGAATGTAAAAATTAGATCAGGAGGGTATAAAACCTTAGATTCATTTGCTGTGCTTGCTACATATTCTAAGAAGTCTCAAAGCTCTTCTAAAACCTAATTTGCCAGTTTGTATCTAGGCATTGCAGAGGTTTCTATAAAAAAGACTGCCAGCTAACGGCAATAGTTGTACTGCTCAGTGCTCCAACACACAGTTGTGTTGGCATATAGGAACATACGGACTTAATTGTGAGACAGTTAATTTAAGAAAACAAATGTGTTCACTGGTTTCAGCACTTCTGAAAGGTGAGACTAGGATGCTGAGTAAGTCTTATATAAATTCCTAATAACGAATAGATAAACCAGTTGTACAGCAGTGAGAATATGTTACTGATACACTCAACTCAGTTTTATTTGCTACTGCCAAAAATATAAAACAGATCAGGTATTTAAGAATATCTTTATGTTAAGAAACTAAAAGGGCAGTCTTTTCTCACGTACCTTAAAAATGATGAAATGGCAGATTGCTAAGAAATTCCTGTTATAATCCTTCATTAATCCTCATAATTTTCACATACAAGCTTTCTTTCAAAATAAAATTTACCTTTTAGGTTTGTCTAAAAACACTTGTTTTGTTTTCTTCCCGGGAAACAGTGGTATCATGGAAACCAAAGAAAGAGACACTTTCAAGGTCAAATACTTAAAAATGAATATTAATAGTCATGATAGCAAAAGTCATGGTCATGATGATGACAATGGCAACAGTTGTTCTTAACGTTCACTGACCCTTATCACAGTGCACTGTAGAAATACGAAATGAGGGCACAGAAAGCTAAGTGAGGGCAATGTATAGAGAAGAGGGGATGCATGTTGGGGTCTTCTAGTCTTTTCTGTACAGAACCATCAGGGCATTTGCTAAACACCAATTCCTAGTCCCCTTCCCAGATGCAGTGACCCAGAATCCTCTGAGAAGAGTACCTGGGAAACTGTGGTTGATAGCATTCCCTGCTCCCTTCTCCTGAGCACTTTTAATTGGGGTATTTGGGAAACAGGTAATTATGGGATAGTTACTCTTAAGGAGTCCTGCATGAAGAAGAGCTATATAGCCCACTAGTACACAGTTTAAAATGCTCAAAGGTCATCATGTATTTGTTTTCTTAAGTGATTTTTCCAAGGCCATGTGGGTAGTAAGCAGCAGAGCTTTGATCAAACCATTGCCAGAAGTGATTTTATTTTCAACACAATTGAATATGAGTAAACAGAATTCAGGGTTTTTGCTCTCTTTTTCTTAGCATAGGAAAAGTACCTTTCAACTTTGGGCTGAATTGCATGCCCCAAAATTTATGTGTTGAAGTCCCAACCCTCTGGAGCTCAGAATTTAACTTATAGGTGATGGATTTTCTAAAGCAGTAATTAAATTAAAATGAGACCATTAGGGTTGACCCTCATCCAATGGTTGGTGTCCTTATGAAAAGAAGGGAGTAGGACTTAGGCACCCAGGAAAGACCATGCGAAGACACAGGGAGAAGATGGCTTTCTACAAGCCACGGAGAGACGCCTCGTGAGTGAGGGCACCTGGATCTCAGACTTTTAGCTTCCAGGACTGTGAGAAATAGATTTCTGTTGTTTAAGTCACCAGTCTGTGGCACTTCGTAATGACAGACCTAGTACCTTTTTAGTATGTCCATAGCATTTCTGCTAATGGATGGGCATAACGAATAATTGTTTAGAAATGTAAAATAGTATTTGTCTGATGTTTCTGAAACATAAAAATTGTTTAAAATATTAAAACTACATATTGGTAAAACTGACATCTAAACATAAGATGATGAAAAGCAATACGCTCCTCACAACATGAATGGAACAGATTGAAGCTTTATTTTTAATCATTTACTTATAAATTATTGGCATAGCTTCAAAGTATGAGTAAATAAAGCAGAAAATTATCCCATTTACATGCTAAATTACTTCTAAGGGGCTTTCCTTTTTTCCATTTGTGCTAGGCTGCAATGGAGAAAATTATTGCCAAATTCCTAAAGAAACTGGCCCTATACGTTAAAGCTTATTACTAAAATTGGAGTGTTAAGCTGAAGAAAGTATGAGAATGGGATTTATTCTTAAAGATGGAAATATATGCTTCCTAAAATTTTCCAAGTATTTGCTTTGTCAAAGCGTTTGTAACTGGATTACAAATTCTGTTTGCTGAAATGTAGTTATTTCATGGAATATTATCTCATAAATTATACTATAAAACAATTACTTACCTACTGATGTAGCCTACTTGAAATTGCTCAGACTGTTGCTGTCACTCTGCAAGAGTTCAACTGCTTATTCTTAAAAGCCATATTTTGGTTTTGGGCTGGAGTTCTTAAAAGAGAGGATGTAGATAAGAAGTAAATTGCAGAGGTCTCCTTGAATGGGAAGTGGAGTAGTGAGGGAGCATATGTGCTTCTAATGTCAGGAACTCTGTCATCAATTTCTTCTAACTGTGAAATTAAATCCTGACTAAGAACCTGAGCCCTGCTGGAAGCAATTACATGTGAAATTCTAAATATAGGTGTTATCACTTCTTGTTTTACCCTTCTCTAAACAGTCTCAAAATGACTTCGTCATCATTATAAAAAATGCATTAACTAAACTGAGGGAAAGGTTAATTTGGTCCAGTATTATTATCCTTTATTTTGTTTCCTTACATAGGCATCAGGTTTTCTCTTTATTTACTAGTGTGTGTCACATAGTAATCACTCAAATGTCTATTTAATTAGTATCTGGTAAGTTTAAATACATGGAACAGGTATTTTTCTGTGAAAAGCACACAAACCATAAAGGATTTTTTATTTACCAAAACAACTATTGTACTAACTACTCTACCATTGAATTCCTTCTCTGTGCTAAGATGAGTACTGTGGAAAAGTGCTGTGGATATAAAGATAAGATGTAAACTTGCTGTCATGGGGCTCATGTTTGGTCTGATAGAAAGGTATCATTTATAATGTACCGTATCCTCAGTGACCGCACACTATGCTATGTGTACTGATGACATACAAAATGCTCATCATATAGCAACCTAGGTAACCATTGTATGTGCTTAGTGCCCATTGTATGTTATACTGTGCCCATGATACAGCATGCAAAGTACCCATAGTATGGTGTGTTAGGTGACTGTTTACACTGTGCTTAATGCCCACTGTATGGTGTGCTGAGTGTCAATCATAAAGCGTGCTAAGTTCAATGTATGGTTGCTAAGTGACCATCATAATACATGCTAAATGCCCATCACATGGTGTGCTAAGTGCCATTGTATGGCTTGCTAAGTGCTTTTGTATGGAGTGCTATGTATGGGGGTCCATACATAGGAGGGTAAAAGGCATATTAATCTTGGGGAAATTAAGGAATGTTTCAGAGAGGGAGTAACATTCTTAGCTGCCCCTTAAATGATGAATTAAAGGCATAGGATTGAGTGTCAGACAAATCTAAGTTGAGTCTCAGCTTTGCATATTTGTAGCTGTGCTATTGGTCAAACTATTTAGTATGTCTGAATCACCATTTACTGATCTGTGAAATGGGGCTAATAGTATGCAACCCATATAGTTGTGAGAATGAAATAAGACACCATATACACGGCACTTGAAAACATGGCTCTAGAGTTTAGTCTTCAATTCATGGCTTTCATCTACTAACTGGTAACCTTGGACAAGTATGTGAATTTTCATTGCACATGAGTTATATGTAAATGGAAGACCAAGTTTATAGTCTCAGGGCTAATATTAGATGAGCACATTCAGGTAAATATGCTTAGCAACATTCTTTACACATTGTAATAAGTGTTACTAAATATTTGTTATTCTTAATTTATGGTAAATATTCATGGCTCAACAACTAGCAACCATTACCCCTAGATATTCATTTAGAAATGTTTAAAAATATTGGAAAGTAACCAGGCAGAGAAGCAAAATATACTACATGAGAAGATACATGGAATATTTTGACTTTGTTTTTAGGGTTCATTTTGAGCATATTAGAGAAATGGCATAAGGTAGGAATGGAAAATAAATCTAGATGATAATCATTATTATCACAATAATATTCAGTGATTGTTAGTGTTACTAAGCCACTTTTTCAGTATGTCAGGTCTGGAAGGTATGCAAAGTATATATTGAAGTCATACTTTAACAGATAGATACTTTTTAATTGCCTACTTCCAAATTAGCCCTCATTCTGATTCAAATGCATTTTTTTTAATAACAGGAATTCTATTTTGTTCATATGTCAGTGAGCCTAGCCCAGGGAATACAAGATGCGTTACAGAATTCCCAATGGTAGTGACTGACCTGGAAAAGGGCATGTGACTCAATTCTGGCTGACAAGATATGTGTTAAAGAACAAGCATCATAAGAAAAACTGTCTCTGGTTGCCCTGATGACCCTTTCATGCCATGCTTTGGACTCCGTTGTACTGAGAATCTGATGGCTGGTACTGAAGAAGCCCTCTTGGGTCAAGAGACCTATGGGCAAATGGCCAGTGCTGAGGAAGCTGCAGTGAAAGAGCATTACTCAGTAATGAACACAGTGATTTTAACTTCTGAAAGGGACATGTGACTAAACTTGGATGCAGAATGGCCAAGTTAAATGGGCTATGTCACATCATGTAGTTTTGTGAGGGGCTCTACAATGATGACAGATACCAGAGAGAAAATAGATTTGAATGGAATGAAAATGAGTTTTTTTCAGAATTGTTCATTAGAATGTACATAAATTCAATTAAAGTAAGTTAATAATGAATACCTAAACAGATTAGATTAGTGTCTTTCAAAAAGTTTGGTATTGATGGAACAGGAAAGGATGTATATTAACTTGACAAGATAGAGGTTTAAGACCTGTTTTTCTTATATCACACAGACCCCAATGCTGGTGATTATCAAGACATTATTGTGGAGGAAGGTGTGGAATCAACATCATTAGTGAAGAGACATATGAAACCACTCAAAATAGTATCCAGATTAGGCAGAAAGGCAAGTGAGAGCCAAAGAGGTTCCATGAGACATGAGGCCTGTGTACAGTGATGAGTGCAAGTGTTGTCCTTAGGAATATAAGATCCCAAGGTAGAATGCTTTTAAAATTATAACTGTGTCGGGATGGTAAAGGGATTTAAGACCTGTGTAGTCAGAGATAAAAATATGGATTGTTAAGTCATCCGGTAAATAAAGACAATGGAGTGGTGAAGGTAGAAACATCTGATGTATAATAGAGCGTAGTGTGTTTCAATAGGTGGTAGGTTCTTTAAAAAATAAAGAGAATTCTGGAGAGATGGTAAAGCAGAGGTTCTCTTGATACCGACGTGGGAATTGAGGCTGCTGCCCCCTCTTCAGACTGTGAGGCGTGTGGTCTATGTGAGTCACTTTAGGCAGCAGTTTATTGTTACTTTTAATAGTGATATTGCATTAAATATTGCATTAAAATACGTTTTTAGACTACCAAAGGGAACATGAAGTCATAGTGAACTTACAGGCTTAATTAATAATTCTAAAAATAAAGTACATCAGACTTAATTGTCTTGAATGACAGGCAAGGGTTTGATCATAACAGGTGGTCATTGTAGGTCTTTTTCATCAAGACAAAGAGGTGGAGGGCCAGGAACAAAAGTCTCAGAGGCTTTTCCAGGTCTCAATCCTCTTACAGCTGACCTGTCTCTGGGCCTGGCAGAGAGGCCTCCTGGTTCAAACCCGAGTTTGACCGGGTTGAATTTAAGGCATAAAGTGAGATTTCTAGCACTTTTAATGCTATTTCGATTAGTTTTCTAATAACGTTTCATACCAAAATGCCCAAACTTAATATCTTTATATTCCCAGTGTTATCTAAGTCTATGAACTCTCTGACCAAAAGTACACCATTAAGACATATTCTCTTCAGTAAAGAAAATGTTATCTCCGTTTATTTTTATTGGATTATCTTCAAGTATGTTTTGTAAGTCCAACTGTGATGATCTGACTGTGACTGCCTCTGTATGGCCACACACCAGTGCATCTAAACACAGTTTCCAGTATCACTTCTGTATTCAGTAGGTGGCTTGAAAACTTATGTGCATCATTATCATGCTAAACTGGTCATTAGATTGGGAGAGAGCCTAAAGAAATGTCTTTTACTGCAAACAAATGTGAGGAATCAAATTTTAAATCACTTAAACTGGATAGCACTGCGTATTAAGTTTCTAATGTGGAACTCTAATTACCCGCTAATGAGGAATCACAATTCACAAAAGCAACTAATATATTGAGGGGGGGAGAAGGATTTACATGGAGATACTATTTACTTATCTCAGTATCAGTGCTGATGTGTTAATTTTATCTCTCTCCATTACTGAGAGTGAAGGAGATTGAAGGCAAAGGCATACACCAAACACAGAGTAAAGGAAAATGCTTGTGTTTAAGGGATAAGGAAGGAACACTTTGCTGTGTTTCAATGTATCACTCATAACAAGAGCTTCTGTCTTTAGATTTGAGCCTATAGAAAAGAGCTTGTAGGAATTTAAAAGGAAAATTACTTTAAATCATTAAAACACTTTTGAAGGATGCACTTATGCGTATAGCAGACTTTAAAATTCACAGGTCCTAAAAGCAATAATAGTAAGCACCTATATTCTTTCCAAAATGTCTGCACAAATAAATGTCCACTTAAATAAATGCAATGTGTATTGCTCCCAATACTTTATCCTAGATTCACTCCCAGTGCCATGACTTCAGAGTGGTATTATGTTGGACAAATTTTTTTGTTTCTTCTTCAATAAAATGGAGAAAATATTTGAACCAGCCTTATGAAGTGTTGAAGAGTAAATGAGATAATAATGTGCCCAAGTTCTTACTACCATACTCAGCTTATAGCCAGTGCTCAATAAATGTTAATTCTAATTACAATTATGAAAACTTTTAAATAGAGTTTTCTCTGGTCTATCTATATGTTTATCCCATTCTTTAAAGGACTCACAATTTTTACTCTGTAGCATTATATATTCATGAGTTGCAAAATACATGTTGTATTCATGTCTCAGTTGAGTAACTTGTGACTGAATATTCACTTAACTATAAGCATGGCTATATCAGTCAGAAAGATAATGAAATTACGAAGAAAACCAATGTGACTAAGAGCTGACATGACCGATATTGAATCAAAATATCATTTCATGAAAAACTGAACATGGCAGACAACTCTATTCTCTGAAATTGCAGGTATCTTAATTTATAGCACTAAAGTTATTTATTTCTGCAACTAGTATTTATTGGGTGCTTACTCTTTATGATGCACTATGCTAAATATTAGGGACACAAGAATGAGTAGACTAAGTTAAATCTCTCTTCCCTGCTATTGCTTAAATCTGTATGATTAATTTAGCATATGGGATGCCTGATCACAGAGCACTGAGCATAGTGCTGAAAGTAAAAGAATATTTAAGGGAGTTCTTTTTTCAAGGTGTTTTTTTTTTTAAGATTTTATTTACTTATTTTAGAGAGAGAACACGTGCAAGGGTGGGGGGTGGAGGAGGAGAGAGGAGGATGAGGGAGGGGGAAAGAATCTCAAGCAAACTGTCCTGAGCGCAAAGCCTGAGGTGGGGCTCAATCCCATGACCCTGAGATCATGACCTGAGCCAAAACCAAGAGTTGGATGCTCAGCCAACTGAGCCACCCAGGTGCCCATCAAGGGTTATAGCAGAAAAGAGCCTTGTCTTTTACTGTCCAAGTAAAAGACAGAAGGCACGTGTATTAATCTGCTCAGGCTGCCATAACAAAGTACCACAGACTGTCTGGGTTCAACAGTGTTTATTTTTCACTGTTCTGGAGGTTGGGAATTCCAAGATCAAGGTGCTGGCAAAGTAGGTTCATTCTGGGCTCTTCTCTTGGCTTCTAGGGAGTCTCCGTCTCCCTCTGTGTTCCCATGGCCTCTTCTTTGTGCATTCACACAGAAAGAGTGAAAGCAAGCGTAAGAGAGAGAGAGACAGAGAGAGGGTGTAAGTTCTCTGGTATCTCTTCGTGTAAGCACACTCATCCCATTACATGGACCCCTCCTTCATGACCTCATCTAAATGTAATTACCTCCTAAAGGCCTCATCTCCAAATACCATGATATCGGGGGTTAAGGCTTCAACATACGAATTTTCGGTGGACTCAGTTCAGTCTATGAGAGCAAAGGCCTAAATAAATTTGAACTAAAGTTTCAGTTCAAATCCAAGACTCTTCAAAAATCCAGAAATGTGTCCAGAAAAATATCAGTCTGTTTGCAAAAATTAACAACACAAGGCTATGACTGTCTTGGCCTGGGTTCTCACTGGGGCATAAGATATTAGAAACACTTTTACCCACAGACTTGCCCTCACAGGACCTTGGGTTTAAATTTATACTATCCCAGGTGGGGAAATGTTTCTGGCTTGATAGTTCTTCCAATTGTGATATGGTGAAACCACCCTCAACTCACAGGTACAGGTTTCTCAAGATAAAGAACAACCAAAAATTTTTGTCACATTTTCACACAATCAACAATTACAAATTACAGCAGAAAACAAACTTCTTTTATTAAAGATCAGAAGAAAACATAAACAAAAAGCAATACTGTATGTCAAGAATTTCACCCCACAGCCCCTGGCAACCACCATTCTACTCTCTGCTTCTATGTGTTTGACTTTTTTAGGCTATACATATAAATAAGATGATGCACTCTTTCTTGTCTTTCTCATTCTGGCTTATTGCACTTGGTGTTATGTCCTCCAGATTTATCAAAGTTCTTAGAAATGGCAGAATTTCCTTCCTTTTTCTGGCTGAATAATATTCTGTTTAGTGTTTATACCACATTTTCTTTATCCATTCATGCAGCAACAGAGACTTGGCTTATTTCCATATATTGGCTACTGTGAATAATGCTGCAATGAACATAGGCATGCAGATATATCTGTGAGATCCTGACTTCATTTCCTTTGGCTATATAACCAAAAGTGAGATTGCTGGGAGTTCATATTTTTACTTTCTGGAGGAACCTCCCTACCGGTTCTGTAATGGCTGTGCCAGTTTACATTTCCACCAACAGTGTATGAGTTCTCTTTTCTTCCCACCCTCAACAGTTGTTATCTCTTGTCTTTTTATCCTAGCAAGAGGTGTGCAGTGATTAATTTCATTGTGGTATTGATTTGTATTTCCCTAATGACTGGGATGATTAGTGATTTGAGTAATTTTTCATATACATCTTGGCCATTTGTATGTCTTCCTTGGAAAAAAATGTCTATTCAGGTCCTTCTCTAATTTTTCAATTTTTTTTTTTTTTGCTTGCTTGTTTCTTTTTTTTTTGTTTTTGTTTTTTTGCTACATATGCAGCAACAAGGAGTTGTAGGAGTCCCTTATAGGTTTTGGATTTTAATCCCTTATCAGATGCCCATGTGCAAATATTTTCTCCCATTCCATAGATTGCCTTTTCATTTTGTGGATGGTTCTTTTTGTTGTGCAGAGGCTTTCTAGTTTGATGTAGCCCCAGTTGATTTTTGTTTGTTTGTTTTTTAGGTTTCTTTTTTCTTTTGTTGTTATGCTTTTGGTGTCAAATCCAAATACTTATTGCCAAAACCAATCTCAAGGAGATTTTCCCCTATGTTTTCTTCAAGGAGTTGTACATTTTTAGATCTTTCATATAAGTCTTTAATCCATTTTGAGTTGAATTTTGTGTCTGGTATAAGATAAGGGTACAATTTGACTATTTGGTTGTGGATATCCCGATTTCCTAACACTGTTTATTGAGGAGACTATTGTTTCTTCATTGCATATTCTTGGCACCTTTATCAAAGATTATTTGACACTATATTGGGGTAAGGGAAATGGGGGATGTTGGTTAAAAGGTACAGACTTTCAGTTATGACATTTGTAAGTTCTAGGGATGTAAGTTTCAGCATGGTGACTATAGTTAGTAATATTGTATTGTGTACTTGAACTTTGCCAAGAAAGTAAGTCTTAAGTGTTCTCACAGCGTATAAAAATGATACATGAGGTGATGGATTTATTAATTAACTTCATTATGGTAATCATTTCACAATATGCATGTATCAAATCATTACCATGTTGCACACCTTAAAAATATACGCAATTTTTATTTATCAATTATACCTTGGTAAAACTAGGAAAAAGAACACATTTGTTTATTTTAAAGATGTTATTTATTTATTTGTGAGAGAGGAAGAGAGAGGGAGGACAGAGGGAGAGTGAGAGAGAGGCAGACTTCCCGCTGAACAGAGAGCCCAATGCGGGGCTCAATCTCAACACCCTGAGATCATGACCCAACCCGAAGGCAGATGCTTAACTGATTGAGCCACCCAGGCATCCTGGAAAAAGGACACACTTAAAAAATTAATTAATTAAATTTAATTTAAAATGAATTTTGGATGTTGAGTGAACAAATATAAACTATTGTATATGAATAGTTGATATATTTTCAACACTAACACTAGAAAAAATTGCTCACATATATTTGAAAAAGAAATAAGTGACATTCCTAGGAAAAGAATGTTCCAAGTTAAAACTTTGAGGATAATTAAAAAATTATCACAAAGGAGGACTAATAACTTATAAAACATAACAAATTATTCTCAATATAAAGCCAAAAAATGGAAACTGAAGTTAAGAGAGTTTAGGAGTCATAGAAGCAAAAATGAGATGCTGTCACACAGAATTCTTTTGTGTCAGTGATAATAGCGTGAGTAAGAGAAACACTATTTGACATATTTTTTAAGAATTAAGAATAGACAAAAATCTTCCATTTCAGAAACAAGTATTAAGAAAGATAAACAAAAGGAAATACAGGTTTTGACTGTTTTATGGTAGGTTCCAAAATGCCAAAAGAAAAGAGAAAAATGTATTTAGTAGCTAGAGAATAAAGATATGCATTTTATAATCATAATGGAAACCAAATATATTTTTAGGTATTTGTTTTAGGTATTTGTTGTATTAATACTATACTTTCCAGTGCCAAAAACTGTATTAGTTTCCCAGGATCGCCATAACAAAGTACCACAAACTGGGTGGCTTCAAAAAACAGAAATTTATTCTCACACAGTTCTGGAGACTAAATGTCCAAGATCGAGATGTCAACAGAGCCAAGCTCCATTTGAGACTCCAGAGAGGAATTTCTCCTTTCCAGTTTCTAGTGGTAGCCGTCAGTGCTTGGCATTCCCTGGCTTGCAGCTGCACCGCTCCTATTTCTGCCTCCATTGTCATGTGGGATTCTCCCTGTGTATCTTTTTTCTTATAAGGAAATCAGTCATGTTGGATTAAGGACCCTTGACTGTAGTATGACTTTATCTTTACTAATGACGTCTGCAATGATCGTGTTTGCAAAGAGGGTCACATTCTGAGATACTAGGCATATCTTTTGGACACAGTTCAACCCCTAAAAAAAAGTGTCAATATAACAAACAGAGGACGTTATGAGAGCAGAGAAAAGGGACAGCTATTCCAAACTGGGATGCGTAGGGAGACCATGTTTGAGGACGTGGTGCTTAAATAGTCTAGCATAAGAATTTCTTAAGGCCAGTCAATATAAAGAAAATAGGTATTTTTCCAAGGTTCAGTAGATTCTATAAAACATATGAAACTGAACCTTGCTGATGGTGGATTGATGTCAGAGAAGATGATATCCTTGAATAGATGACAATATGTGGGGGTTTTCTGACAGTTATTATGATATAGGTTATAGCAGAACCACTGGATGTAAACAAATCTCCCAGGTTAATCAGATATGCATGGCTAATAAGAGAAAAGAGAGAATGGAATTCTGGAAATTATCAACATGTATGGAAAGGGCAAAGGAAGGGGAACTTTCAACTGGGGCTGAGAATATCAGATGGGATAAAAAGAGAAAATGGCAATATTGAACCCAGAAGGGATGGGTTGGGTGTGAGCTGTCACAAAGAGATTAAGCAAAGGAAGGTCATGCATGTGTTCACTGGATTTGGCAAATAGGTTCTTCATGACTTGTGGAAAAGCTGTTTTGGTGGAATTTTGGGGAAATGTACTCAGCAAGTGTAGACAATTTCAAGTATCCTTACTGTGGTGAGAAGGAAAGATAGAATGTGATAAGTAAGTGACTTTTTTAAAAATGAGAGACACGGGTGCCTGGGTGGTTCAGTCGGTTAAGCATCGGACTCTTGGTTTTGGCTCAGGTCATGATCTCATGGGTCACAAGATCAAGCCCTGCATGGGCTCCACACTCAGCAGGGTCTGCTTGAAGATTCTCTCCCTCTGCCCATTCCCCCCCCCCCAACTCATACATCTGCTCTCTCTCACTCTCTAAAATCAATAGATATATTTTTTTTAAAAAATGAGAGACACTGAGGCACGTGTATGTATTTAAAAAGAAAAAATGTTGAAATGTTCAAATTAAAAATAACAGAGGGAATATTCTTTTTTTTTTTTTTTTTTTTTTTAACTTTTTTAAGTAGACTCCACACCCAGCATAGGGATCAAACTCATTACCCTGAGATCAAGAGCTGTGTGCTCTTCTGACTGAACCAGCCAAGAGAGGGGATATTTGAATAACATATGGAGTGTATTCCTGGAAGAATGGACATTGAGAGCATAGATGGAGGGATTCACTTTGGATGGGAGACTAAAATGGCCCAAACTTACTATAAAAAAGAATCCAGCTCTGATGATGATCTAACAGTGATTGTAGGAGTAATTTCAGTTCTCTCTTGTTCTTTACAATGAGAAGGGATCAAAGAAATAGAAACGGTGCTGCGATCTGATCTTGAGTTGGTTGTTTTCTGTGATCCCAGTGAGAAACAGCTTCACAGGTTCCCTGATGTCAGCCCAGTAGTTAGCCTGGAAATGAACATTCGTGTGAGGCTCAGGCTTGCTGTGCTGCCTGGGTGCACACTGCAGTGCAAGGAAAGCTTAGCTCTTCAAAGCATTACCCCATCAACAAGAAAAAATATCGAAAGTGACTGAGTCTTATTCGTGGTTGTTCACTCCCTTTAACCAAGACTCTGTCTTCAATGCCTCCTGAGTGAAGTCTGGTTTTATTTTATTTTATATGCATTAATATTTAAATCTAATTTTATATCCAAATGCTGACAGTTCTTAAATAACATTTCATCATGTGGTAATAAATAAATAGATAAATCAAAAATAAAAATGTCACAGAAAGGAATAAAATTGTAGTCCTCTTTTACGTTTATTTTCATTTTTGTAGGCATTTGTCATTATTTGAATTGATATAGTCTATTTGCATATTTAATAATGGAGAAATTTGTTCATAGCTACCATTACTATGAAGCAGATGTTAAAATGATCAGAGAGAAAGAAAAACTGTTTTATTGTTTTTCATATGTCTGTTCATGGATATATGATATTTTCTCATTTCACATAGTCTTTTAGAATTTTTTTTGGCTTTCTTTATAATGTTCCTATTTAGACAAAACAAAAATATTAAGCAAAACATGGAACACTTGGAAAAGAGCTTTTTTACATTTCACCAAAATTAGAACTATCTCAAAATCACTAATTATCTTTAAGTGTAGTTGTTTCCACTATACGACTAGTTTTTCTCTTTGAATTACTTGTTTAAAAAAATAATCCATTTGGCCACAGATTCCACCATCCTGGCCAATTTTTATTTCTTTTTTAACTTTATCACAATTTGACATCTCTTTCTTTACCAACTCTGCCAGGGTCAGGACCATTTGGAGTTATTTTAATTTTCTTTTGCTTTGTGATCTACATATTTTGTGAGGATTACTCCATGAACTCCCACAATTTCAACTAATCTCTTTCTCCTTTCTGATTTTCCTTGCTCCTTTTCATTTTCTTCTTGCCACCTCTCTCATTAAACTACACAACCAAATTGTCATTTACATGCTGGAGCCTTGATTTAATATTTGTTGAGTATTATTTTAGGTTTCAGCTGCAAGGGACACAGAGATGAAGAGACTTATCCCTATGCTCTAGGAGCTCATATTTAACAGACCTATAAACCAACCGACAGGCCCTGTAGTGACTGAGAGAAGTCCACACAAGTCACAGAGTGGGGGCCCAGAGGAAATTGTGGTCACTAGTGCCTTATTGAGGAAGAGATTGGACAAATCTTTAGAACAGACTCATTTGAACTGTCTGTTGAATGAACGTAAGTTTTTCACCAAGAAGAAAGGGCACAAAGTATTTGGGTCCCATGGTACTCTTTGGAAAGGGATATGTTGAGATCAACCTAAAATACCACACATTTGGGGAAAAAATAACTGCTTCAGAACGACTTCAGTTTCAGCAAAATAGTCACCATAGAGGACCCTCCAAAATACTGTAAGAAACAGAAACACTACCTCCTACACAGTATTAATGCACCATGTTTAGAAATCCTCCCAGGCAGTGTGGGGGGTGGTGGAGAGGATTCGGGGGAGAAGGGTAGTAGGAACATGTGTGAGAGGCTCCTGCATTCATTAGTATAATGAGAGAATAAAAGGAAGCATAGCTTAGGATGTGTTTTCAGTCAGCCCCCTCATCTTCATTCCAGTGCAGATGACAAGATCTGAGCCCCCATCTCACTGATCAAATGTCCCGCATCACAAAGACTCCCCACAGCCTCCATTCACTTCCTCTGCATTCACTCAGCGAGTGTTTATGTGAAGATTACTGTGTTGCTTGTGCTGGTGTAGGTGTGGGAACATGACTGTAAACAAAGACTGGTACTTAAGCAGTTCCTCCTCCAGCAGAGAACAGTCACTAAGTAAGTAAACATGTAAATAGATAGTCTGGTGAAAGACACTTTCAAGGATTGAGAATAAAGAAAGCAGGGTGAGAGAAGTGGAGTGAAGATGTGCTGTTTTACATGGGGTGGTCCAGGAGAGCCTCACTGAGAATGTCATGGCTGACAGTGACCTGGAGGAAGTGATGGTGAGTGAACCATGAGGGTCCATGGAGAAGAGATCCCAGGAGAAGCCCGAGGCAGGAGGCTTTTTGTCCTGAGGCATTGTCAATGCAGTGACTGCATTTGACACTCAGGTTGGACAGGGTCACCTTGGAAGTGACTGTACAGAAAACAGGAGCTCAGTGCCTTCCAAAATGTATGGATTGATGAGCTAAAAACTAATAGAAGAACCAAAAATTATCAGCAGTGAGGAAAGAGGAGGCCAAGAGCAGGGAGTGTTCTGGTAGTCAGATGAAGAGCATGCTTCTGAAAAAGAGGGAATGATCAGCTATGCTATATTAATTCTCTATTGCTGCATATTGTATGATCACAAATCTACTACAGAATACACTTACTATCTCACAGTGTCCATGGGACAGGAATCTGAGCACAGGTTAGCCAGGTTCTCTGTTTCAGGGACTCAAAAGGCTAAAATCAAGGTGTTGGGCAGGATGCATTCCCATCCACAGGCCCAACAGGGGAATATTCTGCTTCCAAGTTCACTCAGATTATTAGCCAAATTCAACTTCTTACAGCTGTATGATTGTCTCAGCTTTTTGCTGGGTGTCAGATGAAGGCCACCTGAAGTTCCTTATGGAATATCCTTCTCCAACATGATCAGTCACTTCATCAAGCCTGCAAGGAGGGTCTTCAACTTCAGTGTATTAAGATGGGATCTTACAAATACAATGTGATCACAGCAGTGACATCATCTTTGGCCCCTGCTGTGGGTCAGAAGTAAGTCTCAGATACTGCCTGCTCTTGAAGGTGTTGCACAAAGACATTCATAACAGAAGATTGGGATTATCTTCCTACCTCCATAGAAGGGTCATCTCTGGGTCTATCTGGCACACATGCCAAATGCTGCTGATAGGTCAGAAAAAATGGAGATTGAGAATGGGTCGTTGAATTATCAGTGAGGGAGGGATCATTGACATTAACAAAAGCTGTTTCATGGGTTAAAAACCTTGTTCAAGAAAGAATGGATGAGAAGAATTGTATAACACACATATCTGAACTCTTTAAATCTCTGCTTAAAAACCTTTAAAACCTATCCATTTCCTGGAGGATAAAGTTCTAATTCTTTGGCCTGGCCTTCAAAGAAGCCTTTTTCCTTCCCTCCGTATTGTATTAGATCCCAAACTCTGCTTTTCAGGCTCTTCTCTCTCTTCCCCTTCATAATTTATGTGCATCCTATGTCCCAGGCAGGAGTCACTTCTCCCCACCCCCTGAATACAGCTAGTACTTCATATCTGCCCGACTTCGCTCAGTGTGCCTTTTCCTCTAATTTTCTTTTCTCTTTTCTACTTGGAAAAATACTACTAATTTCTTAACAACCAGTGCATATATCGCTTCTTTGTGAATTCTTTCTCAAGTCACCCAGGCAAAATTGCTCATTTGTTCCTATCCGTCTTGTAAGCCGTACATAGATTTTTTTCCATTCATTTACAAACACGTGAGTGTTTACAACAATGACTTGTATTTAGAATAGGAAGAGGTGTGACCTTTTCTTGTAAGGAGTAGTTCTCTCTATATCTTAGTAAAGCATTTATAGAGCATTCTTTTATTTTATGGGTGTTAGTTATTTTTTAAAATATGTCTGCATGTTGTGAGGTTCATGTGACATGAACAATTTCCAACATAGATTTGTATGCTTAAATCTAATTACAAGTATTGACAGTTAATGGGTCCTTAATAACTATTAAGTAGATTAACGATGAATATTAATTGATTGGCCTATGGGTACATTTATGTTTCTTTCCATAGCAGGAAGATCTAATAGTAAAGTGAAAGCTAAAGAATATTTATTTCATGCTTTGATAAAATTAAAAATATAATAGGATTTACACCTACATATCATGGTCACACACATTTATTTACATAAGGTTTGTCGCTGACAACCGTTTTTGAACTAAGAGAATCTTGAAACTTTTAAGATGTCGTGTTTTAAAGATACATTAAATCAAGGCTATGAATGCACACAGTATAGGAAACTGCTGGATTTTCCTTAGCGTTGTTTTGGAAAACCTGGCATATCTCTCTAGACTTAAAGCTAATTGGCCAAAGGAGATATTCTTAGCCAATTTCTTTTTATTACTATTACTATCATTTTTTCTAATTCTTCTTGAGGTGTCATTGATGTCTGCCATTTTTGCTTCCCAACATTCAAACACCCTTATTTACTGGAAGAATCTCCATCGATGGGACCCACGGTGTCACCTCCAGTTATACAAACCAGGAAGTGCAGAAACGCCCCTTCTCAGCTTTTCAGAAAGTCACTGCTTTTCAATATGGCCGAGATCTCAAAAAATAAAATCCTTTCTAGGATTCTGCATCTAGAATGAGTAATAGAAATGCAAGGAAAGTTGGGATTATTTATAAATACTGAGCCACAGTTGAGAATGTAGCAGCAGGCCATTTCAGAGCCAGAAGTGGTGGTGCCTGCAGGAGCCTGGAGTAGAGTAAGTGACCACCAGTGACCTTGCTAGTGTTGACTCCTTAGAACAATGATTTTGTGCCAAGATGCCAGTCAGGCCTCACCTTCCAAGATATACTTCATTTTCTGAATCCAATTCTATAACCTTCCTGCTAATTATGGAATCAAGTCAATATACATCCAATAAATGCCTCTTCTGCTTCTGTTCGTTTCTGTTGTCCAAAGCTAACAAGCTTATCTAATAGAGGAAACATTTATAGATTCTGATAACTTGTGACTTTATACAAACTTTAAAGATAGCATTAGTGTGACTACCTTATTGAACATTCTGAGAATAAGGACATTGGGGCAAGACACATACACATACACACACATAAATAGACACAAATGAAATTCACATAATATATTTTTCCACTGGTAATTTCTGTCCAGGTAACCAGCAACTTAAATAATCAGAATGATGCCAATGAAAATATAATAACCTGAAGTGGAAAAGTTCTTTGAAGAACTTATGCACTAGGGGCACCTGGGTAGCACAGTCATTAAGCGTCTGCCTTCGGCTCAGGGTGTGATCCCGGCGTTCCGGGATCGAGTCCCCCATCGGGCTCCTCCGCTGGGAGCCTGCTTCTTCCTCTCCCACTCCTCTGCTGTTTTCCCTTTCTCGCTGGCTGTCTCTCTGTCACATAAATAAATAAAATCTTTAAAAAAAAAAAAAAGAACTTATGCACCAATTCTGCCTCAGTGGACATGTGGCAGATAGTTGCTAGTAGATGCTGTATAAAGCCATTTGTGATTTTTTCTTTTGTTAATAAAATTAGCCATAGATTTCAAGCATGGAAAATCTTAAGTTACTTGGATAAAAAATTGGTTTTCACAAAAGTAAGTATTGCTAGTATCAATTTTTATGAGCAATTAAAATCATAAACTATGGAATATATCATATTGACTTTTTTAAATTCAAAAACCGTGTAATGATAAAATTACTAGAGTAAACTCTGAAAAATTAAAAATGACGGAAAAACAGTGGCAAATAAAATAAAACTCACTTATAATCCTGTTCTGTACAAGTGCTGTTATCATTTTGATGTGTCCATTTCTAGAATTTTTCTCTGTAATTGTGTATATTTGCATCTGTGTGTTTGGATTTAAACTCTTAAGTGACAAGCTTGAGATATAATGAACAACTTGTCTTGTAACCTATTTTTGATGTGGTATTAGTCTGCTCCTCCTGCTATACGAAAGTATCACAGACTGGATGGCTTCGACAGACTTGTTTTCTTATACTCTGGAAGCTGGAAGTCCAAGAGCAGGGTTGATTGATTTAGTTGATTTAGTTTCTGGTGAGAGCCTTCTTTCTGGCTTGAGGACAGTTCCCTTCTTGCTATATCCTCCTTTGGCCTTTCTTTAATGCATGTGAGAGAGAGTGAGATCTCTGATATTTTTTCTTATGAGGACCCTAATCTTAGTGGGGCCCCAGTCTTATGACCTCATTTAATCTTAATTACCTCCCAAAGACACTTTCTCAAGATACAGTCACAATGGGAGTAGAGTTTTGACATATGAATTTTGGAAGGACATAATTCAGTCCATAGCAGATAAATAGTATGGGAAAATTATGTGAACAAAAAACTTTCAGAGTTTTATTTATTTTTACTCTATTCTCCAGTCTTTATTTTTCATACTCAGCCTCCCCCATGAGGTTTTTAAAAATTTAAATATAGTTGCTACATACAATATTAAATTAGTTTCAGATGTACAACATAGTGATTCAGCATAATACCTTCTAAGTCTATCCACGTTGTTGCAAATGCATATTTGCAGTAACATTTCATTATATATATATATATATGAACATATATATATATATGAACATATATATATGAACATATATATATATGAACATATATATATATATGAACATATATATATATATATCACGTCTTCTTTTTTAGACTTTATTAAAGAGTTTTAAATGGCAGCAAAATGTACTGAATGCATATACCACAATTTAATAAAAAAAATATATTTGGACATGTAACATTTTTTAGTACAAATTTACCATCGACATTCGTATGCATTGATACGTCTTACTTCCTTAAGTTCTAAATGTGGACTTACAGAGTCAAGTGATATAAACAATTTAGGCCTTTATACACATTGTTGAATGGCCCTCCCTGAAGACCTGCTATATATGAGAAGATGTCATTGACCTAGAAAACCGGATGCCTGGGCCGTATCTGCCAACATTTGACTCCATTAAAATTCCCAAATACATACTGAAATGACTCCAAATTATTTTCTTAAGAATCCATTAGTGAAGACCTGAAAAACAAGAGCATATTCATTAGACGTGCCATGAAATAGGCTGCTTTTTGAGAGTTCTGCAAGGGGAAGAAGGAAGAGCCCTCTTCATTTGTAGGACTCGGAATTATCTTAATGTACTCCACAATGGTACTATTTGAAGAAACAGCTAATTATCTTTCATGTGCCCACTGTGCACATTCCCCAGATACCTGGCAGGATTGCAAAGCATCAGAGCCAAGAATGAGTCACTGAAATTTAAAGGAGTATGAGACAGTTTGCAGGAAGATTCACAGTGATTCTTAGTGATGAGTACCCTGAAATAGCTCAGTAATTTAGTTCAGTTTGGATCAGTCTTTCCAAGTTCAGTTGATGTCTTAAGATTTTCAGAAAGCCTTGTGGTTTTGATTTATATTGTAAGGAAAACAATGCAAAAATTATTGTAAGGACCAGAGTAAAATGTCTCACAATTCATGATGTCGTTGAGATGATATATTATTGTATAAGGTCCCAGTACAGATGATCAGAAATCATCCTCTAGTAACATCTATGAGGCAAATCTTTGTTCTGTGCCACTACAAGTCAGGAAGTGAAGAGGGATCACCTAACTAACTCAACAGTTGCTACTGTGGTCAAGAAGAAGGGTATTTGGAGTGGAACAAGAGTCTCATTTTCAGAATTGCATTGTCCCAGTTGTATACATGTTTTCAGTCCTCTGAGTCTGATATTTTATCCTCAGCCAGATTCTTTGTTCTTGTTCATCTTGAGTGTGTGTGTGTGTGTGTGTGTGTGTGTTCCAGCATGTGTGCATACGTAGATTTCTACATCTTAAGCAGAAGTTTATTTCATTTGTATTAAAATTCCAGAACACCTTTAGGATATATTTTAATGAAGATCATCTGTGAACATATTCTCTTAGTTTTTGCTTGTATAAAAAAATATTGCTTGTTTTTGTTGTTAAAAATTAATTTTTCTGGAAATTCAGATTTGACAGCTATTTTTTTTTTCCAACAGTCTGATGACTTAATTCCCCTTTTAGGGCTTTCATACCTTCCATTGGGAAGAAGGCTATGGTGTTGGTATTCTGTTTCTTCCCTGTGACTGATTTAATATTTATTATTTTTTCATATGAAGTTTCACTATGATATTTTAGGTGTTGATGCCTTTTTTATTATTTCTGTTATTTCAGTTTTCTTGATCCTGAAGGTTGATGATTCCAACAATTTTGGAAAATTATTAACCATTATTTCTTTATATAGTGTCTCTTCCTTGTTATATTTCTTGAGATAGATGATCTTCTTGAAACTGTGATTTAAACTTCTTTGTTGTTTCCAGAAATGTCTTACTTATTATCCTTCCAGATATTGCTTTTGGCCAGTCTGTTTTTACCCTTCAAAACTCAGACCAGATGTATGTGAGTGCTTAATTAACGTTTCATAACTTCCACATATATATTTTTTTCTTTGGTGTTCTGTGTATTTACTTGAGATCTGCCTAATTTACTGATTCTACTGCTAAACTTTCCTTTAATATTTGATTTATTATGTATTCCATTTTTATAAGATATTTTAAATTCTCTTTCAGAGTTATCCAATAAATTTTAATAATTTTTATTCTTATAGTTTCTTTTCCAACTCACCTTTCAATTATTTAAGCACGTTATACCTAATGAAACATTTCTGTGTTTCATAGTTGCTAATTATAATTTTGGTATTATTTACGCTCCTGATTCTGTAGAAATTCCAGTGGTAGTGTCTGTATTGCTTTGTTTATGCACATATTTCTTCATTAATAATTTCCTTTATCATTTGTTTGTGATTTTGATTGTGTTCTCGTTTTCTTTTTACCTTTGTCTTTGGAATTTGTGGACTCTGGTTTGATAAGTCATTAGAATTGCTAAATAATAATGTGTCTCTTATTGACCATCCTTTAAGAGTTAGGTATGTTCATAAGATTGTTTTTTATCAATGAAATGTGAGTAGAGAAGAAGGTTTAGAACCAATATGCATTTACAGTGCTCTCTTTTCTCTGTGTTTCACTAAGAAACAATTCCAGACAGAAGCTAATCAGTAGTATGAGTTCCAGAACTTCAACTTAACTGTAATGCCTTATATCATAAGCAAGAAATAAAACTAGTGTTTTAAGTTAGTGAGATTTAGTGGGAAGGGTGTTTTTAATACCAGTATAACTTATACTATCCTGGATTTAATATGGTTTTTGTTTTGTTTCGTTTTGTTTTGTTTTTGGAGATAATTGTGTTTGCCTCTGCTGGGTACATTTAGGCACGTTATAATAACATATTAGCTTGGAGTTTTTCAAATAACATATAGAGTGTAAATTGCAGCTCCAAATCCAGGTTAATATAGAATTATATATAGCTAAAAATTCTCCAGGACTTACTTTTGTTTCTTGTTATTTTTTTCTTGCTTTTAAATAATTTAATAATAAATAGTTATTATTTTAATAATTTTAATAATTTCTTATTAAGTTTTTATTCAGTAATGTGTTCTATGAAGGAGATGGTAAATTTTGAAAAAATTAACAAAGTTAATCTACAATGTAAACAAACTTGGCTGTAGTGTTCTTAAATATTATGCCTTCTATTAAAAAGATAATTTTGATTTATTTTTAAATTTGTCCATTTGCTGCAATGTTTTCCTTTTAATTCATGTTTTGGATAAAACTTGCTCCAGATATATGTTTTGATGCATTATATTCATAGGTGCTAAAATATGTGAACATAGATTGATTTCTTTGTATTGACTTTTGCATGTGAAAAGCTATATTCCTTTTTACAACTAAAGGAGATCTTCCATCAGATACAATCATTTTTAATAATTATGCTCAAGTTCTCTGCTTCTGTATCCTTGTGCTCACAGCATTTCTAGAGGTATGCCTTTTTCCCCTCTTTAAATATCTATAATGTTAAAAACTTGTATTAAATATAGCACACTAAATCAAATTCAGATTTAAGTAACTCCAAATAGCTAATGATTGATATTTTGTTTTATTTTTTCTAGCTTTATTGAGATATAATTAACACGTAACATTGTATAAGTTTAAGGTATACTATGTGATGATTTGAAATATGTATATATTGCAAAATGAATACCACCATAATGCTAGTTAACACATACAATCACCTCACACAGTTACTTTTTTTCATGTGTGTGTGGTGAGAACTTTTAAAATCTACTCAGCAACTTTCAAGTATGAGATACACTATCATTAACTATAGTTATCATGCTGTACATTAGATCAACAGGGTTTATTCATCCTTTAACTGGATGTTTATACCCTTTGACCACCTTCAGCCCTTCCATCCCTCCCTCTCAGCCCCTGGCAACTACCAGTCTACCCTCTGCTTCTATGAGTTCACTTTTCTTCTTCTTCTCCTTCTTCTCCTTCTTCTCCTTCTCCTTCTCCTTCTTCTTTTTAAGATTCCACATGTAAGTGAGATTATACAATACCTGTCTTTCTTTGTATGATTCACTTCGCTTAACTCAATGCCTTCAAGGTTCATTGATGTCACAAATGGCAGAATGTCCTTGATTTTTTATACCTAGATCATATTCCATTGTATGTGTATACCACTCTTTTTAAAATCCATTTATTTGTGACAGACGCTTAGGTTTTTTCCATGGCTTAGCTATTGTAAATAATGTTGCAATGAACATGGGGATGCAGATAGCTCTTGAGACAGTGATTTCATTTCTTTCAGATATATACTCAGAAGTCTGATTGCTGGATCATGTGGTAGTTCTGTTTTTAATTTTTTGAGGAGCCTCTATTCTATTGTCATAGTGCCTATACCAATTTACATTCATATCAACAGCGTACAGGGTTGAATTTAGAAACTTTTCATGTATCTGCTGGCCATTTGTATGCCTTCTTTGAAAAAATGTCTACTTAAGTCCTTTAACCATTTTTAAAGTGGATTATTATTATTATTATTATTATATTATTATTTGCTAATGAGTTGTATGAGTTTCTTGTTTATCTTCTCACTTGTTTATTTTTGCTTTGTTATCTGTGTTTTTGGTGTCAAAAACTTCAAAAACAATTCCCAAACCAGTGTCAAGGACCTTTTTCCCTGTATTTTCTTCTAGGAGTTTTATAGTTTTAGGTCTTACATTTGAGTTTTTCTCAATTTTGAATTGATTATTGTGTATTATATAGGACAAATGTCCAATTTTGTTCTTTTGCATGTAGATATACAATCTTCCCAGCACCATTTGTTAGAAGACTATAATTTCCCCATTGTGTATTATTGGCACATTGCTCAGAACTTCGTTGACAGTATGAATTGTACAGTTTTTCCTATGTCAGCCCCAACAGTAGTGAAGATAAAGGATGTAATATAACTTATAATATTATCAAATTTATAACAGAATTATGAACAAAGAAAATTGTGAGAACAGAGTAGGATATTAGAGAATGGTTCACAATGTATATGCATAGCAAATAAAAAATTTTGCCTTTTTCTTCTTAATACACCTCTCATTTCTTTGAATATTTGGGTGAATGAGTTAATGATTAGCTATATAAGAAATTTTATTTATTTTTTAATAAATGGTAACCAGAAATAATGCATACCAATAACATTGCACTCAGGTTTATTTGGGAAGAGATATGCTTTTATTAATTAAGTTAATGATAAATGGAATAAATTTTTCTAATAACATGCATTTTTATTCCATAAAAGTGTGATATACTTTATGAATACATGTTGATAGGTATGACTCATTATGGTATAACTTTTCACTGAAGTTTTGCAAAAACAAGGCAGTTTAAAAATGAAGTCCATTGTGGATCCCTATACATAGGACAATGACATTAAATTACCATGTGCCACCATCTGCCAGAACATTTCCTCTGATAGGAAATTTGTTTATGTGCTTCTTATGCTCTTATAATAACATCACTTTTTGTCTGTGAGAAAAATTTTGCTTAGTTTTCAGGTTTTGCTTTGCTAGTTTTTATATTATTAAATTATATCTTGAAGACAAAGGTTGAAATTGCTCCTTTTCCTCCCTTGATATTGAAATGTTGAATAAAAGAGGAGTAAAATCACATTTTGGTAATGGATGGAATTATTCTAGAAATTTTTTTCCCAAATGGGGTGACAACTAGTCACTGGTGTAGCAGAAACTGATTCTATGTATTAAAAAACTTATATTAGAGACAGAACTTTAAAAAAAATCTGATGGAAACCATTTTCCACCAATTTTTCTTTGTCTTTTATGTTTAAACATGCATGTGTATAACTTAAAAAAAAAGATTTATTTATTTTAGAGAGAGAGAGAGAGCAGGGGGGAGGGGCAAAGGGAGGGGTAAAGAGAATCTTAAGCAGACTCCACACTGAGTGCAGAGCCCTGAGGGGCTTGATCTCACAACCCTGAGATCATGACCTGAGCTGAAACCAAGAGTCTGATGCTTAACTGAATGTGCCTAGGCACCCCACATGTGTATAACATTTGCTCAGATGCAAGGTTTGATAAAATTTGCTTAGCAAACAATCTGTGAAAGCAATTTAGGGGGAACCAATATACTATTTGGGCATACATTTCTAGTTGTGATCTGGTTTAATTTGAGAGTAGTGTAGTGTAGGTGAAAAAATTGACATGTCACATATTCCTGTGTAAAATTTCCATTAAGTTAAAGATAATTTTCACTTTTTTGATAATGGGAGTGAATGGTAAGACTGAGTTCCTAATAAAGAGTTGGAATGCAGCTGTTCTATGTTGCCAATAAATAATGACATTATATACCTTAACCAGTACTTAAAATTGGAATTCCTCTTTAACATGAGGGAACTGAGATGCCTAACAAGAGTCACCAGAAAGCTTGCCATTCTCTTCTGTGTGGACTTCAAAGTGTACCTTGGAGAGCAGGACCAAATCATACCACATTTCCTCAGAAGCACTGGCAAAAGGATGTAAACACACATGTTAAATATTAGCTTAGAAAAATTTGTCAGATTGAACCATATGCCTGCTTCAACCATCACTTTGAACAATATTACCTTAAGTTATTGTATTGAAATTTTTAAAAAATTTTAAATGGCCACAAAATTTAATGATAGAGTTAGCTTACTTTAACAAATTGTTTAGGTTGCATTGAATGTTGGCTCTCCATCAGGCAGGTAGAGGGCAAAATCAATTAGCTGGTAAGTACACAAATGAAGATGATAATTCTAGGTAGTGGTAATCTCTATAAAAAAATAAAGTATATTGACAAGATAGAGATTAATACAAGGCCAGACACTACCATGGTTAGGTTATCAAGCAGTAGTGTTTCTCTAAGCAAGAAATATTTGATCCAGGGAAATAATATTTTAGGAATAAGGAGCAGTAAGTGCAAGGGCTTGAGTTAAGAACAAACTCGTCATATTGAGGTAAAAGATGTCCACTCTGTAAACCAAGAGGGCGTGGTAAGAGATTGGATTAACGGTTTAAGTAGTGTAATGCCAAATGGGTCATTTCATTTAAAAAGACTTATGAGAACTTCCAAATACATATTGCAAAAATCTGAAAGAAAAATAGGGAAAAATCCATGATCATTTTTGGAAAATTTGATGTCTTTCAATAATTCATAGAACAGGTGGACCCCACAAAAAACTAACAACGTATCAATCGTCTTCATCTAATAGACAACTATGAAACATTTTAACAAATAATAGTATAATACACAGTCTTTTTCAAGTGCACATAGAACATTCATGGAACAAATGATATGGCCAAAGAATGTCTCAATAAACTCAAAAGACTGATTAAATACAGAAATACTAGAAATATTAGAAGGAACGGTCACAACTGTTTTTTTGAGGCCAGCATAGCTCTGAATCCAACTCTTGAAAAACACTACAGCAGAATGAAAAAGTAAGTAAATTACTGACCTATATCATTTATGAGCATGGACACCAAAATATTTTATGAAATATTGTCAGATCTCATCCACAATATATAAAAATAAGTGGAACTGCTGGATCACTGTGGTAGTTTTTTTTTTTTTTTTAATTTTTTGTGAAGACTCCATCCTGTTTTTATTAGTGGTTATACCATTTTACATACTTACCAACAGTGCACAAGGGTTCTTTTTCCACATCCTCACCAACATTTGCTATCTCTTTTGATAATAGCCATTCTAACAGGTGTAAGGTGGTATTTCATTGTGGTATTGATTTGCATTTCCCTGATGATTAGTGATGTTGAGCACCTTTTCAAGTACCTCTTAGCCATTTGTATATATTAGGAAACATGTTTATTCACTTACTCTGCCCATTTTAATTAGATTATATTCTTTTCTGGTATTGAGGTTTTTGAGTTCTTTATATATTTTGAATATTAACCCCTTATCTGATATATGGTTTGCAAATACTTTCTCCCATTCGATAGGTTGCCTCTTTACTTTGTTAACTGTTTCTCTGCTGTGCAGAAGCTTTTTAGTTTGATGCAGTCTCACTTGTTTATTTTTGCTTTTTGTTACTTGTGCTTTTGGTGTCATATCCAAAAACATCATTGTCAAGACCAGTGTGAAGGATATTTTTTTCTATGTTTTCTTCTAGGATTTTTATGCTTTTGGGTTTTATATTTAAGTTTACAATCCATTTTGAGTTAATTTTAAAAAATATTTTATGTATTGATGAGAGAGAGAGAGAGCGAGAAGGAGAAGCAGACTCCCCACTGAGTAGGGAAAGCCGGATGTGGGGCTCGATCCCAGGACTCTGAGATCATGACCTGAGCCAAAAGAAGGCAGATACTCAACTGACTGAGCCACCCAGGTGCTCCTTGAGTTAATTTTTATAAGTGGTATAAGATAGGGGTCTAGTGTTCTTCTTTGGCCTGTGAATACCCAGGTTTCCCATCACCATTCATTGAAAAGTCTATCCTTTTCACCATTGAATAGTCTTGGCTGCCTTGTCAAATATTAGTTGACCATATGTGCATGGGTTTATTTCTAAGCTCTCAGTTTTTTCCATTGGTCTATTATGCTGTTTTAATTCCAGTACCATAGTGTTTCTGTTACTGTAGCTTTGTAGTGTAGTTTGAAGTCAGGAAATGTGATGCTTCCAGCTCTGCTCTTTCTTAAGATTGCCTTGGAGATTCAGGGTCTTTTGTGGTTCCATATGGTTTTTAGAATTGTTCTATTTCCATGAAAAATGCTATCAGAATTTTGATAAGGATGACATTGAATCCGTAACTTGGTTTGGGCAATACAGACATTTTAACAATATAAATTCTTATCAATGAACACAGATATCTTTCCATTTATTTGTGTCTTATTGGATTTCTTTCATCAGTGTCTTATAATTTTCAGTGTATTGATCTTTGACTTCTTTGGTTCAATTTATTCCTAAGCATTTTATTGTTTGTTGCTATAGTGAATGAGATTGTTTTCTTAATTTCTCTTTCAGATAGCTTGTTGTTTGTGTGTAGAAATGCAACTGATTTTTGCTTGTTGATTTTGTATCCTGCAACTTTGCTGAATTCATTTATTAGCTCTGTTTTTTGGTAGAACTTTTAGGGTCCTTTATATATCAGATCATGTCATCTGCAAAAAAGAGACAATTTTACCTCCTCCTTTCTCTTTTGGATGGCTTTTATTTCTTTTTTTGCCCAAGTGCTCCGGATAGGACTTCTAGTACTTTATTGAAAGAAGTGGCAAGATTGGGCATCCCTGTATTGTTCCTGATCTTAGAGGAAAAACTTTCAGCTTCCCACCATTGCGTATATTAGTAAGTGATTATCATATGTGGCCTTTATAATATAGGGTTATGTTCCTTCTATACTCAATTTATAGAGAGCTTTTACCATGAAAGCATGTTGAATTTGGTCAAATGCTTTTTTCTGAATCTACTGAAAGGTTCAAATGATTTTTATCTATCATTCTATTAATGAGATATATCACATTGATTGAGGTATGTATGTTGAGCCATCCTTGTGTCAATCAATTAATCAATCAGTCTATCAGTTATGGTATATGATCCTTTTTATGTGCTGTTGAATTTTGTCTTCTGGAAATTTGTTGAGACTCTTTGCATCTGTATTCATCAGGGAAATTGTCCTGTAATTATCTTGTCTGGTAGTATCCTTAACTGACTTTAGTATCAGAGTAATTCTGGCATTGTAAAAAGAATTTCAGAGTGTTCTCACTTCAATTTTTGGAAAGAGTTTGTGAAGAATTGGTATTAATTATTCATTTAATGTTTCATAGAATTCACCAGTGAGACCATCTGGCCCTGGGTTTTTCTAAGTTCAGGAGGGTTTTAATTACAGCTTCAAGCTCCTTAGTCATTGGTATGTTCAAATTTTCTATTTTTTCATAATTCAGTCTTGGTAAGTTTCTAAGAAATTTATTCATTTTTTCCAGGTTATCTAATTTGTTGGCGTATGAAAGTACTTAGTAGCCTCTGATGACCTTTCCTATTTCTGATTTTGTGACTCCTTTGTATTTTTATTTCAGTTAGAATGTCTCTTTTTTCATTTATAGTTCTGTTTATTTTCATCCTCTCTTTTTTTCCTGGTTAGTCTATCCAGTGTTTGTTCATTTTGTTTATCCTTTAAAAAAAGCCAACTCTTGATTTCATTGATTTTTTTCTATTGTCTTTCTGTTCTCTATTTCCATTTACTTCTGCTTTAATCTTTATTGTTTTCTGCACTCTGCTAACTTTGGGCTTAGTTTCTTTTTTCTTTTTCTAGTTCCTTGAGGTGTAAAGTTAGGATGATAACTTCTGTTGAGCAGTAAATTGCTCTTTTCCCACCCTCAGAGACAGATTACAGTGGATCTGTGATATCCAAGGCTAGACTTGTAGAAAATATAGAAATCTCTGAATTTACATGATGTCTGTTCATTGCTTCACATGTTCTTCCTTTTAGTATGTTTCTAAGGACAAAAACCACATATTTACTAAACTAATTACCAGACTGAGATTCTTCAGCTAAATATGAATTACTCTTTTAAGGGTAATATACACATTTATCACTGTTGAATACATTTTTGGTTAGAGTTCCATATTTTATGCCTCAAAAATGAAGGCTAAACAAAACTAGCCATTTCCTAAATGGATGGCTTCAGTGGTTTTGAGCTCAGCTCTAAAAATAACTTTGATCCCTAAACAATGATGAGAAAGAGCAGAAACTAAACTAGAAATTGGCTATTGGAATTACTGGTTTGAGTTGACCCAGTCAAAAGTTGAACACAGTGCCAATTGCATTGACACCTCTGCCTTTCAGTTCACATTCCATTCACTTTCTCATTCGCACATGGGTAGAGAATCAGTCTTTACATCTCCAAATTTGCAAAACATTAACTCCCCTAAGGAACGTTTTCCTGGAATCCTAAGAGGAATATTGTTTAACCAGCATCTGAATTCCCATGGCACTTTCGACTTTTATGTCATTTATTACTTAATGGTGTGTAGTATATAGATTTCCCTCTTCCACTGGATTATAATAAGCTCTTTTGTGCTTTAGTTCATTTTAGCAGTGTTTGCCAGAGTGGTATCTGCAGAATTTGGGGGGGATGTGTTAATGAGTCTGAGAGGTCAAAACTATGTGTATAAGAATATTATGTTTTTAATTTTCCTATTGCGCCGCTTGTATTTGCACAGTGGTACGAAAACACCTGTGGGTAAAACCACTGGTGCCTTAGCACCAAGACAGCGGCACCAAACCATAGTCACAATATCCTTCACCGCTGCACACTCACAGTCAGAAAACAATGCCAGTTTAAACCTAAAAATGTCATTTATGAAACAAAAACATTACTTTATTAAATCTCCACCCCTGAGTACACATCCTTTTAATATTCTGTGTGAAGAAATGGGACATACGCATACAACCCTTTGCAGCACACCAAGGTACATGGTTATCTCAAGGAGAAACCCCTGGGGGATTTAATTGTGGCCTGACACACTTTTTTCATGGACCTCCATTATTACTTGCAAAAAGAACTGACAGATGCAAGATAGTTATTCAGGCCTGGGATTTTGGCAGACATTTTCTCAAAAATGAATGAAATGAGTCTGTTACATCAAAGAAAACAAATGACAGTATTTGTTATCAGTGATAAAATACAAGCTTTCAAAAGAAAATTAGACTTCGGGAAACATCTATTTCATCTGCTTCACTCAAAACAACGTATCACAATAGCTGAAGCAAATAGGGCAATCTAGCTGTTGTTTCATAAGGTAGACACATTAGAGATTTACAAAAAAATGTACAACAGTGGCACTCTTTTCAGTAATTTATTTTGCTATAGAAGGGAAAATAGTTATTTTTATAAGAAGATGATATTTAAGTTAACATATAATTGGTTGTTACTTTTAACTAAATCGATAGTTTTTAAATTTTTGTTTAATTTCTAATATAGTATTTGTTGATAGATGTGACCCCCATACACAATAACTCCTTGAGTTCTGAATACTTTTTAAGGGTATGATGATTAACAATGTTCAGCAGATGCTGTCCCCATGATAATGGAGTATGAACAGTACTTCTGTTTAGCAAAAGTTAACAGAATCCAAAACACAACGTAGAATAGAAAGTTAAAGTTTCTTCATTTTTCAACTGCACGATTGAGTACGTGAGCACATTTCCAGGTTAACCTGTGTTGATTCATACAGCGCAACAGGGCAACTACACACAGTGTGCAGTTGAGTCCTTTGCACTGTTGTAGCCAACCTCCTAGTATAATATCGCACAATTTGTTTTTCTATTCTTCTGGTTGTTTTCCCATGGACATGTCCTTGTTTTTCTTAAGTGTTTTTCTATTATAAAAATGCTTTTGGTGAACAAACATTCTATTATATTTTGATTTGCATGTGCAAGAGATTTTTTTCCCTTTTTTTTTTAAATCGGTGTATGTCTGATAATAGAATTGCTGAGACTTCAGATATGGACTTCTTCAAAGTTAATAAATAATACCAGACTATTTTCTACAGTGATTTACCAGTTTATGTTCCTACTAGAATATAAAAATCAGTTGCTCCACTTAGTCATAAACATTTGTTATCTATTGTTTTCCAGTGTGATGGTTGTGGATGACATTGTGCTGTGATTACTATTTGTCGTTGCCTGATTACCAATGAGTGGGAATGCCTTTTGATATGATTGCTGGCCATTTGAGTTTTTTCTTCTTTAAAATTCCTGTCTTTGGTTCATTTTTATACTGGGTTGTCTTTTTCTTATTGATTTTTAGAGAGGTTTTTTTTTCTTACTTTATTTCTTTTCTTCAGTTGTATTTTGTTACACAAATATTTGAAGTGTTTTTGACTTAATTCTTCATATATCCTGTAAATCAGTCTTCTTGTTTTCAGTCTGACTTGGGACAATACTTTCAGATTATTTAGTTTCTGCATTTCCTAGCTTTCCTGGAATTATGCAATATAAATGGTTTTATTTCTGTTATTGCCAACTGGTGGCTTAGGACAGCTTTAAACGTTCTTTGGTTTTCTATGCAAGGTACCCATTATCCACCTGATTTTTAACTTCTAAAATTTTGTTGTTGTGTCCTTTCCTATTACTTATAGTTTTTGATTTATGTTTTTCTAATACCTTTACTGTAATCTCAGTGGAATTTTAGTTGATGGAAGGATGGAAAATGGTTTTTCGTCTACTATTATACCAACTTAATTGGAAAATATTTTCAATATTTGATATGTGAATTTAAAAAGTAAGTAAAATACTTATAATTATTTTGAAGCTTCAGTGAAACTAAAAACCATCTGTTTACATTTGTTTATTTGACTCTATCAGTAGTTTCTATTTGATAGTGATGTCTTGTGATTCCAGGATACTTCACAGACATACTCTTATACTGCCCTCAAATGTATTATGTCCCACTGGTCTTACTAATTCCATCACATATGAAAGGGTACCACAGTTCAGAGGTCTTAATTAGCTTGATCAGGAATCCCACTGGAGAGACAGAACAAGAAATTAAACCAAGTTCTTCAGAGTCCACCTGGAGCTTCCTCTACTACAGAAAAATAAACCCAATTACCTAAAATAGACACTTAACCCGAAAGACTTACAACGATAAACCAGCTGGGAGCAATTTTAATTCAGAAGAAGAAGAATATAGAAAAAGCTGCATGTTTGACATTTCTGCAGGACATATTGAACAATGCATTTGCTGGTTTTTCTAATAAAATGAAAACACGCTCTTGAGCATTGCGTTTAATTTCTGATGCAGTTTGCTCCTTGTCTTTTGAGAAAAATTTACTAATCCTTAGAGTGGGAACAACTGTTTCTAGATATCCTCACTTGGAGCCTTAAGGAATTGAATTCAATTTCTGACACACAGATTTTGCTACAGCAAATTGATTTTCAATTATTACTGAAATTTTTGCGTGAAATGATATAAACAATATCTATTATAATGGTAACTGGTAACCTTTTGTTGACTTCTGAGAAGAACTGCAATAGGAAAATGCTATTGCTTTCAAAGAATTACCTCTTTTCAAGAAGAAAACGTCTCAGTTTTCTTAAAGAGTCATAGGGATTGCTTAAGATATGCAGTAGTTATTAGAGGCTGCGACATGCTTTTCCCTTTTGTACTTTGATTTTTGTATTACCAACTAGAGTAATTCATGGCGAATTCATGATGAATGAAATGTAAACAAAATAATATAATACATTACTAAATTTCCTTGAATAACAAAATGTGTGGCTTGTGCTTCCTGAATAACAATGTGCATGAAATTTTCCTTAGTAACAAATACGTGTGGTTTGTAATTACTCTGTAGTATATCTTATGCATTTTGAAGTTGACATCACACTTACATGTATGTAAGCTTAGAAGAAGCTCTTACAGAACTACAGGCTAGCTAGTGTATTTCTTTGGGAGTGTACAACTTGAGCACGAGACATAGACTGGAGAGTACTTTCTGTAAGAGTTTTGGAAAACAAATGGGACCAAGCCCATTTGCTTCCTGGCAGAAGGATATGTGCCCTTTAGGGCACAGAGAAAGGAGAGTCCAGGCAGGTGCAACCTGCAATGGAAAGTAACACTGGTGCAAAAAGAGGAATTCACATTTAGAGAATGACAATGACTATGGAATAGTAAAATTGAGGAGAAGATGAGATTGTAAAGTCAAAGCTTACAGACATATCATTAAGGGCAATGAATATTATTCTAAGTGATATTGTGTCCTAAAGACAAGGGAGATCCATGAAAGAACTTGAAGTTGAGGAGCTACATGATTATATATTTGCATTTTTAAAAGATTATATGTTTGTAATTTAGAAAAAATAACTTAAGCATCAGAGGACAAGATAAATGAGGAGTTTTTATGTGAGATGCCATGTGATCAGTGTGATTATGGAAATCTAAGCATGGAATGATAACAGGATAAACCTAAGTAGAGGCCAAGGGAGGTAGAAAGACTTAGAGGGTGTGTAAGTTTAAGAAGTAATTAGGAGGACATTTTAAAAGAACTTAATGGTCCACTGAATGTGGAGGATGGAAGTGAAGCAAGAAATCAGTTCCGTTTCCTGGCTTAGAAGACTGGAGTATGAGAGTACCATTGATGGAGACAGGCTCTGTGGAATGATGGGTGTGTTTGGGGTGGGAAAAGGCTAACTTCCAATTTCAACATGTTGATTTTGAAGATTACATAGAGGGAACATATGGTAGGATGTTGTGTATGTTTGAATTCAGGAAAAACTCTTGCCTAGAGATATAAATCAGTGATTGATTCTTCACTGGATATGGTAAAATAGGCTCTAGACTTGAAAGCGCTGGTATAGTGAGGAGACAGTTCCCAAGAGGAAAAGTGTAGCATGATCTGGGGGGGGGGGGGGAAGTTGACTAACTTATTAAGGTGCAGAAGATAATACCCTAAATTACATCAAGAAGGAATATTTTTTTTTCAAAAACACAGTTCATTTCTCATTGTGCATTGATAAAGTATATAATCTTAGCTAGACATTCAAATCCTCTTTATTCTGGCCTCAACTGTTTATAAGAATGAAGTAAAGAGGATGAAACTTGGGGAAGGTGGAGACAGAAGGAGATCAAGAGGGAGAAAAAAATGTTAAGTGGTTGAATTCGGTGAGTTGTGGAAATTACAGACTGAAAAGTTGGAGAGCTTACTTGGCTACCACTCGCTTGAGAGGACAAAAGAAGTTATTGAGAGAAATACATAAGATGAAGGAATCGTCACCCTGGCTCTTGTCAGGGCAGCTCTGTTAACAGCCTTTGGGTGGGAAAGCAATGTAACAAAGCCAGAGGGAAAATGAGACAGCACCAAGAGTTGACCCTGAAGTCAACTGGTCATTAAGAACTACGTAGTAGCTAATAGGACTTTATTTTCCATTATGGCATCTGTCCTCAGCAGTCTAAAGCTCTATTTTATCTAGAGAGCTGGGATAGATAGGGGTCTAAGGAACATATGTGAAGCCAAATCATTCTGGTGTGATCTAAATCAACTGGGTTACTCGTTCATAATGACACAGCAATCTAATTCTGCTCCTACCATCTGACTACCCCAGGGAATTCCACTGGGGAATTTTTTTTTTTTTGAAGATTTTATTTATATACTTGAGAGGGAGAAAGAGAGTGTGAGAAGGGGTATGGCAAAGGGAGAAGCAGACTCCCCACTGAGCATGGAGCCTGATGTGGACTCGATCCTGGGACTCCGAGACTCGGGGACCTGAACTGAAGGCAGACACTTAACCGACTGAGCCACCCAGGCACCCCCATTGGAGAAAATGTTCTAACTCCCCTGTCTTCAGTGGATGTTCCCTTTACTACCTAATGGGAGCTTGAACACAGATACTTTCTCTCAAACACCACTGCAAGGCACAGTTGAAATCTTGAAACATTTAGTAAGACCTTACTAATGGATCAAGAAAAGTATGAGATTACACATAGTATAATTTGGCTACTTTTGAGGATCATAGTTCCACCCTTTTTCTTGAGGAGTTTTTTTTTTCTTTTTTAAGATTTTATCTATTTATTTGACAGAGAGAGAGAGAGAGTGAGAGAGCAAGCACAAGCAGGGGGAGCAGCAGAGGGAGAAGCAGACTCCCACTGAGCAGGGACCCTGATGAGGAAGCTCCTCCCAGCCCCCACTGAACCACGCAGGCACCCCTCTCAAGGAATTTTTAACCACCTGCTTCCAGATTCAACTGGCCAAGTTCCTTACTGTCTAGATCCTAGCCCCTTCAGAACAGAGGCCCTCTCCCCTCACTGTTCAGTAATGCCCTTCCTCATTTCCAAATTCTTTGGTCATGCAAACAGGGAAAACAAAAGAAAACATTTCTCCTTAAGTCAGCAGTTTTTTTACTTTCTTTTCAAGGAGACTCATTTCATCTAAAGCCATTAAGTCTCATATTTTCTAGTTTTAAATTTTGATAAATATCTACATCATCATAATATCTACTATATTAATTAAAAAACAATATCTCTTTTACTGTTGCTTCTGAAAGTTCAAATATAGAATTTCTCAGAAGTATGGGTTCTCCCATTTTTGCAAATTTCCTATAGAAAAATTAAGTATTAGAAATTTCTTCTCAGGGGTTTATTTAACTTTTTAAAATGTTGCATGTATATGCTTTCATAAAAGCAGATTCTTGTAGCTGTAGCTTAAAATTCAAAAGTGCAAAATGACAAAATTAAGAATTTAAAACTATCACTTATATTGAATCCTACCTTTTCAATATGACTGTATCTTTACAACTGTATCCTTTAGCGCTACAAATTATTGAACTGAAAGATGTAAATTTGTGAGTTTGGTCTACCTTTTGTGTTTGCTTTTTCCATTTTCTTTTTTCTCCCATTTTAATGTTCTTGATCTCAGAGACCTTGATAGAAAGAGACTATACTTTGAGCTTTATATCACCATGGGCTGGCTGAATATGCTTAAAATGTGGTCAAAAAGTAAAAATTAACAGGAAATTACCCTTTCCTTTTTATATACAAGCTTAAAATTGTTAAGGAGAATAAATTATTACTCTGCTGCTATTCAGATGCTTTACCATGGTTGATGTGACATGATGAACAGTTATGAAGAAATTTGCACATGAGCATGTTCTGTTCCTGTATCAAATCCTGAAAGGAATTACTTTTTATCAGAGAATACATAATTCTCAAATGACAAGCATGAATAGTAGATGACACGGCAAATCCCATTAACTGGCACTTGTCAGATTAAAGCCATAACTATGAGACATTCTCTCTGAAATGGTAGTTTAGTTCTGAAAAGTCAAAAGACATTTAAAAGCAGATAGGTTTTTAAGTAAACTACAAATACACACACTTTAAATCACTAGGGGATATTTGGTTGCAATTCTTTTTGGTGCATTTAACATATCACATACCATATAAATTTCATTCATTTATTCATTTTCTGTGTTCTTTCTCTGCTGTGTTCACAGACCCTGGAACAGTACTGAGTTCTTAGTAGGCACTCAAATATTTGGTGATGTATAAATGGAC
Organism: Ursus arctos; assembly: GCF_023065955.2. NCBI lineage: Eukaryota > Metazoa > Chordata > Mammalia > Carnivora > Ursidae > Ursus > Ursus arctos. Next base: position 10,342,452 of record NW_026623078.1, read on the forward strand.
ATAGTGTTATGAAATATGTAACATTATACCAGCAGTTGGAAATAGTATGTGTTTTGGTCATCTTAAAAAGTATGGCTATATTTCAGAGGATAAACTTTGTTCTTGTGAATATTTCTCTAGCATTCTGGTCAAAGAATGAGTCATTCCTTATTGACAGGTTTTTAAATTTGCCTTTACCTTATTTCATGTGTGTCATGAATTAAGAAAATAACCAAATAACCAAAACCCATAGGAACTAAGCTATTTTTTTATCCCCTAAGGAAAAAAATTTTTTTCCACATTTTTAAGAAATGCTTGAACTTTGAGGCAGATGTTTTTAATCTTTAGAATAGAATAGAGAGTTGCATTCTGCACTGATGAACTTCACAAAAATAACTTTGTTTACTGAAAGGAGTACAAATGGCCTAATACTGCTATATTTAATTAAGCGAAGTCAATTTAATGTAAAGATTAGTCTCCATTCCCAACCAGGGATTCTCATTCACTTTGCTCTAGCAAATTCTCTACTTGGAAAGATAAACATTCTATACCACAGTGCGGTCAGTGATTGGAATGATACATTAGCAAACTGATGTATGTATATGTTGAAAACATTTTGCAGCCTAGTCATTTATTCAAAGCAAAAACCAAGAAAAGAATGCTAGTCAAAATACATCCAAAAGTCTTTCTGTGCTGTATTACTGATGTTTTCTCTTGTGTCTCATCCTTACACTCATCGCTAGAGTCTCTTAAACTGAAAAGTGTACAATTGACGTAGTATTGCTTAATTTAACTAAGTGAAGTAAGTGAACTTATATGATAGTTTTCATGCGCAGCCAAGCACACCTGTCCAGCTTATCTTCCAGTCCCTAAGCATGGCATGTGACCCATTTAACTAAGTCGTTTGGAATGATTTCATCAAGTTAACAGAAGTAACTCTTGCTATGCATGTGCCATGCATGTTTGTTATATTTATGTCTAAATATTTCTTTTTCCTTGGCGTGATCCTAAATAGCACTGCATTTTTAAATGTGGTTTCTGCTTGTTTGATGTTAGTACGTAGAAATGCAGTTTAATTTCATATTTTGACCTTGTATCCTGTTACTTCACTAATTATTAGTAAAGATTTTTTGATAAATTATTTGGGATTTCCTGCACAGACGATTATGCAGTCTGTAAATAGAGTTTTAAGAAAGAAAGAAAGAAAGAAAGAAAAAGAAAGAAAGAAAGAAAGAGAGAAAGAGACAAAGAAAGAGAGAAAGAAACAAAGAAAGAGAGAAAGAAAGAAAGGGAAAGAGAGAAAGAGAGAAAGAAAGAAAGGGAAAGAAAGAAACTTCTGTTGAATGGAGTTGTGACAGCAGGCGTTAATTGTTAATTGTCTTCTCAATATTAAAGGGAAACATTCAGTCTTTTTACCATTAAGTCTGATGTTAGCTGTGGTTTTTGGGTTTTGTTATTTTTCTAAAAGATTATTTATTTATCTATCTATCTATCTATTTATTTATTTATTTATTTATTTATTTATTGAGAGAGAACATGAGAGAGAGCACGAGCCAGGGAGGGGCAGAGGGAGAAGCAGACTCAGTGCTAAGCAGGGAGTCCAACAGGGGGGCTTCATCCCAGGACCCTGAGATCATGACCTGAGCCGAAGGCAGACACTTGACTGACTGAGCCACCCAAGCACCCCTGGGTTTTATTATTGTTGTTGTTGTTATGAGTCTTTTTTGTTTTTGTTTTTGCAGAGTGGCTGTTGAATTTTATCAGATTTTTCTTCATTTATTAATGTGATCATGTGATTTTCCCTCCTTTAGCCTGTGGAAATGGTGGATAACACTGACTGACTTTCAAATATTGAGCCAGGCTTGTATACCTGGAACCAAACCCACTTGGACTTGGTGGGTCATATAATTATTTTTATATGTTGTTTGTTTTGGTTTTCTAATTTATTTCTGAGATTTTTTTACTTCTAAGTAAACGAGAGATATTGTTCTCTAGTAGTCCTTTTTGTATGTGTTGTGCTTGTCTGGTTTGGGCATCACTTAATACTGGATTCATCAAATGAGTTGAACAATGCTCCCTTCCTCTTGTAGTTCAGGGAAAAGTTTATACAAAATGGTCTAAACTCCTCTTCCTCTTTGAATATTTGGCAAAACTCTCCAGAAACCATCTCAGGATAGAGATTACTTTTCAGAAGATTTTAATTACAAATATGCAACTAACCACAGCCTACTGGTATCATCCTTTATTACTTATCTAACCATATTAGACTATTTGGTTTATCTTTGTGTGTGTGTGTGTGTGTGAGCCAAGTTTGATTGTTTGTTGTCTTCAAGAAATTGATCCATTTCTTGGCGAATTCAAAGTGGAAAGTCTTTCATAGTATTTCCTTATGATCCTTTTATGACTGCAGGGCTTTTTTTTTTTTTTAATTCTCCATTTCATTCCATACATTTGACATGTGTGTTTTCAGTGTTTTTATCTTTGCCACTCTTGCTAAAGACTTAACATTATTATTTTTTTTCTAAAAACCAGATTTTACCTTGCTAATTTTTGCTGAAGTTACTGTTTTCAATTTCATTGACTTGCATTCTTATCTTTACCTTCTTTTTGTTTAATTTAGATTTATTTTGCTCCTTTTCTAGTTTCTTGAGGTAGGAACTTAGATTATTGATTTGAGATATTCCGTCTTTCCTAATGTAACCATTTAGTGCTATAAATTTCACTCTCGGAACTGTTGTGTGTGTATGCAATAATTTTTGATGTTGTATTTTCATTTTCATTGAGTTTAGTGTATTTTTTAATTTCTTTTGCGATTGCTCTTAGAATCGTGGAGTATTTATAATTTTGTTGTTTAATTTCTACTTCTTTGAAGATTTTTCTCTTGTCATTAAATTTGTTAATGTTTGTTTTATAATCCAGAATATGATCTATCTTGATGATTGTTCCACACACACATGAAAAGAACATATATTCTAATTTTGCTAGGTGGAATGCTCTATAAAATCCATTCGACACTTTTGGTTGATGGTATTGTTAATTTCTATATCTTTGCTGATTTTTTTAGCCAATATAAACTGTTGAGACTGGGGTGCTTAAGTCCTCAACCAAAACCATTCATTTGTCTATTTCTTCTATCAGCTCTTTTGGCTTTTGTTTCATGTATTTTGAAGTGTTGTTTAAAGAATAGAAATTTAGGGATGCTATATATTCTTGGTCAATTAATTTTTTTAAGATTTATTTATTTATTTGAGAGAGAGAGTGTGTGGGTGCATGGGGAGGGCAGAGGGAGAGAGAGAATCCCAAGCAGGCTCCCCGCTTACCACAGAGCCAAGAGCCAGAGCCAGGACGCGATCCCATTGTCTTGACCTCACAACTTGAGCCGAAATCAAGAGGTGGCTGCTTAACCAACTGAGCCACCCAGGTACCCCTTGGTCAATTAATGTTTTTATCATTATATAATGTTGCCTTTTGTCCTGGTAATTTTTTTTTTAGAATTTATTTATTTATCTGACAGAGAGAGAGAGAGCACACAAGCAGGGGGAGGGACAGAAGGAGAGGGAGAAGCAACCCCTCTGCTGAGCAGGGAGCCTAGCACAGGGCTTGATCCCAGGACCCTGGGATCATGACCTGAGCCAAAGGCAGACACTTAACCAACTGAGCCACCCAGGCTCCCCATCCCTATATTTTTGGTAATTTTTTTTTTTGCCCTAAAGTCTATTTTATCTGTTATTAATATAACCATTCCTGCTTATTTTGATTAATAATTGAATTTTATGTTATTCCTATCCTTTTAACATATATCATTATGTTTGAATTTGAGTTTCTTTTGGACAATTTATAGTTGGGTTGGGATTTTTAATCCATCAAACAATTTCTTTTAATTGTAATACTTTGATCATTTCCATTTAAATAAATAATTGACATGTTAGACCTGAAGTCTTCCATTTTATTATATTCTTCCTGTTTCTCATTTCTGTTTTTTTTTTTTTTAATTTCCCTCTGATTGGTTACTTGAACAGTTTTAGAATTCCATTTTGAGGGGCACCTGGGTGACTCAGTTGATTAAACAGGTAACTCTTGCTTTAGGGTCAGGTCATGATCTCCGGGTCCTGGGATTAGGCCCCGTGTGTGGCTCCATGCTCAGCAAGGAGTCTGCTTGAGGATTCGCTCCCTTTCCGTCTGTACCTCCCCTGACGCATGCTCTCTCTCTCAAATAAATAAATAAATCTTTAAAAAAATTCCATTTTGATTCTATTTTGATTTATTTATGTGTTTGAATACATTGCTATTTAAAGTTTCCTTGGTAGTTGTTCTAGTATTACAGTATACATATGCAACCAATCACAGCCTACTGGTATCATCCTTTATTACTTCAAGCAAAGTATCAAAACTTTATTGTCTTGTGAAACTAAGATTTAACAACTTCCTATTCTCCCTGCCCCCAGACTCTGGCTACCACTAAGTCTACTTTCTGTCTCTGTGATTTTGACCATTCTAAGTACCTCATATAAGTGAAAAATGGTATTTCTATTTTTGTGACTGGCTTATTTCATTTAACATAATGTCTTCAATGTTCATCAAAGCTGTAGCATATTTCAAAATTTTCTTCCTTTTTAAGGATGAATACTACTCTATTGTATGTATATACTACTTTTCTATACCCATTCATCTGTTGATGGACACTTAGACTTCCTCCATGTTTTAGCTATTCTGAGTAATACTGCTGTGCTAATGGATGTTACAAATATACCTTTGAGATTATGTTTTTCCAGTTCTTTTGGGTATATATCTGGAGGTGGAATTTCTGGGTCATATGGTAATTCTATCTTCCATTATTTGGAGAATCTCCATGCTGTTTTCCACAGCAGCTGTACCATTTTGCATTCATACCAACAACGCATAGATATTCCAGTTGCTCCACTTCCTCACCAACAACCGTTATTTTCTGTTTTATTTTTTATTATTTTTTCTTTAATACCAGTCATTCTAACAGGTGTGAGGTTCTATCTCATTGTAGTTTTGATTTGCATTTCCCTGGTAAGTGATGTTGAGTTATCTTTCCACAGGCTTATTGTTCATTTGTGCGTCTTCTTTGGAGAAATGTGTTTTCAGTCTTTTTGCTCATTTTCAATCAGGTTGTTTGTTTATTTGTTGTCTTAATTCTCTGTGTATTCTGGATATTAATCCCTTATCAGAAACATGATTTGGAAGTACTTTCTCTCATTCTCTGGGTAACCTTTTTACTCTCTTGATGTTATCATTTGGTAACAAAATATTTAATTTTAATGAAGTCCAATTTGCCTACTTTGTTTCTTTGCTAACTATGCATTTAGAGTCATATCCAAGAAATCATTGCAGAATTCAGAGTTGTGAAGTTTGGCCTTGTTTTCTTCTAAGAATTTTATACTTTGAGGTCTTACATTTGGGTCTTTGGTCCATTTTGAGATGTTTGTTTATGGTATTAGGAGAGAATCTAATTTCATGCTTTTGCATGTGAATATCCATTTTTTTCAACACCATTTGTTGTCAAGATTGTTTCCCCATTGAATAATCTTGCCACTTTGTCAAAAATCATTTGACCATGCATGTGAGCCTTTTTCTTTCTTTATTTCTTTTTTATTTTATTTTATTTTATTTATTTTATTTTATTTTTTAGCTGATCTTCCTATTCAGTTCCATTAGCCTATAGGCCTATCTACCTTTCTGCCAGTACCACGCAGATTGTTTTGCTTGCTAAAATTTTGTAGTTAAGTTTTGAAATCAGGACGTGTATGAATCTTTCAGCTTTGTTCTTTTTTTTTTTTTTTTCAAGATTTTTTGGCTATTTGGGATACTGTGAGATTCCATATGAATTTTAAGATGTAATTTTTTATTTTTGCAAAAAAAGTACCTTTGGGTATTTTCATAGGGATTGCACTGAATCTTTAGGTGATAATCAGTGGTATTGACATCTTACCAATATTGTCTTCCAAAATAACCCATGGGATGGGTTTCTGTATAATCAATTTCTTTCAAAAATATTCTGTAGGGGCGCCTGGGTGGCACAGTGGTTAAGCGTCTGCCTTCGGCTCAGGGCGTGATCCCGGCATTATGGGATCAGGACACACATCAGGCTCTTCCTCTATGAGCCTGCTTCTTCCTCTCCCACTCCCCCTGCTTGTGTTCCCTCTCTCACTGGCTGTCTCTCTCTGTCGAATAAATAAAAAAATAAATCTTTAAAAAAAAATATTCTGTAGTTTTTATCATACAAGTCTTTAATTTCATGCTTAAGTTAATTTCTAGGTATTTTGTTATTTTTGGTGTTATTGTAAGTGGAATTGTGTTTGTAATTTCCTGTTCAAATTGTTCGTGTATAGAAATGCAACTGATTTTTATCTTTTTCTTTTGTATCCTGCTAATTTGCTGAATCGATTTATTAGTTGTAACATTTTTGTGCGTAGAAACCTTAGGGTTTTCACCTACAAGATCATATCATCTGCAAACAAAATTAATTTTACTTCCTCCTTCCCAATTTAGATATCTTAATTTCTTTTATTTGCCTAATCTCTCTGGCTAGAACTTTTAGACTATGTTGAATAGAATGGGTGAAAGCAGGTATCCTTGCCTTATTCCTGGTCTGATAATTATTCAGCCACCATTGCATTCTTTTTGTTACTATTTGCATGGAATAATTTTTTCCATTCTTATATTTTCAATTTCTTTGTGTCTTTTGGTCCAGGATGAGAATCTAGTAAATAACACATAGTTGAAGTATAAGTTTTTATCCATTTTGCCAATTTATGTGTTTTGATTTGAGAGTTAAAATCCATTTACATGTAAAGTAAGGGACTTATTTCTGTCATTTTTTTCTATTTGTTATCTATATGTTTTAAAGGTTTTTGTCCTTTATTTCCTACATTACTTCTTTTCTGTTTAGTTGATATTTTGTAGTGAAATGTTTAAATTCTTATTTCCTTTTATGTATATTCTGTAGCTAATTTATTCATAATTACCATGAGGATCACATTTGACCTTCTAAAATTATGACTCTAATTTGAATTTATATTAACCTAACTTCAATAATGTACAAAAACTCTGCTCCTTTACACCTCTATCTGTATTGTTTTTGGATGTTGATGTCACAAAATTACATCTTTATACATTCTATGCCCCCAAACATAAACTAGTAATTCTTTTAAATATATTAATTTCTTAAATTAGGTAGAAAACAAAATGTGGAGTTATAAACCAAAGTTAAAATAATGCTAGCTTTTAGACTAATAATTTTTAAAAAATAAATTAGTTTTTTAACTCATGTAGAAAACAAAAGGTAACATTATAAAGTAGTTACAGTAATACTAGTTTTTTTTTTAATTGCCAATGTACTGCCTTTCTTGAGATATGTTTTTATAACTCCAAATTACAATCTAATGTTCTTTCATTTCACCCAGCAGGACTTCCCTGAGCATTGTTTTCAGGACAGATCTAGTTGTAATGAGCTCCCTCAGCTTCTATTTTAGAAGAATGTTTTGAATTCCCCTACACTGTTGAAGGGCAGTTTTGCCAGATATAGGAATCTTGGTTGACAGCTTTTTTTGTTTTCAGTTTTTTGTTGTTGTTGTTGTTGTTTTCAGTTGGTATTTTGAATATATTGCCTACTGCTTTCTGAACTTCAAAGTTTGTGATGAGAAATCTGATAATCTATTGAGAATCAATTGTATATTATGTGCCAATTTTCTCTTGCTGCCTTCAAGATTTTCTGTCTTCGGCTTTTATTAATTTGACTAAAATGTGTCTTGGTGTGAGTCTCTTTGAGTTCATTTTGCTTGGAGTTCATTGAGCTTTTTGGATGGCTGTGTTAATGTTCATGGAACTTAAGACATTTCAACAATCATTTCTTCGAATGTTCTCTTTGCCCCTTTCTTTCTGTCTTTGCCTTTTGGAACTTCCACTGTATACATGCTTGTTTTCTCGGTGATGTCCCATAAGCCCCTTAGGTTGTTTACTTTTCTTCAACCTTTTTTTTTCTTTCTGCACCTCAGACTCAATAATTTCTATTGCCTTATCTACAAGTTGGCTGATTCTTTTTTTTTTTTTTTTGCCCGTTCAAACCTGCCTTTGAATTTATTATACTTTTCACTTTCAGATTTTTTTCTTTCTTTGTAGTCTTTCTCCTTAATATTTTCATTTTGTTTATACATAAACTTCCTGACTTTATATTTTTTGTTAGTTCTTTGAACATATCCAAATCAGTTATTTTAAAGTCTTTATCTAGTAGATCTGCCAGTAGGTCAATTTTCAGAAACACTTTCAGTTGATTTTTTTTTTCTCTTTGAATGAGCCATACTTTCCAGTTTCTTTGTGTGCCTTGGGGGTGTGTGTGTGTGTGTGTGTGTGTGTGTGCATGTTGTAAAACTGAACATTTGATTCTAATAATATAACACTGGAAATCATATTGTCCTTCCCTGAGTTTTCTATTTTTTAAATAATTTTTGCTTGGCTTTTTTTTTTAAATCTAACTTTTATAGGCAGTCTCTGTGCCAATATTTGTCTCCGATGTAAACTTAAGTTCTCAGGCTTTTTCTGAATCTGTGCCCTTTTCCTGAACACACATAGCTGCTTTCTAACTGTCACTTTATATAAACTTGCAGGTACATGTCCTGGCCTTTAAAGTCTGACTCCCAAAGGGGAAATAGAGAAAATGAAGGTGGGGATAAGGAGCACTTAATTCCTTCAGAAGTCACTTCTGCTAGAGGGGAAGGGACTTACTACATGGGGCAGGGGCAACAACAATGGCCACCCATCTCTTTGTCTGCATCTCTGTGATCAGAAGCAGTAATCAGTGATCAGCACATAGATCCCCAGTACTTGGAGGACAGCATCCTTGTTTCCCACTCTGGCTCTGGAACACTGTGTGCAGGCTGCTGTAGGAACGTGTGCACAGCTGCCTGACACTGGACTGGGAAGGGAAGATGTACAGCTGCTACTGTACGAAGAGCCAAAATCAACTACAATTTATTGTCCAAGTCTTCCCCTGGAAGTTTGAGGCATTCACATGGAGTCCAGAGTTCCAAAATTATATCAGACATATTCTGCCAATGCATGTTGTTCAGATGAGGAAACAGATCCCCGTGCTTCCTATTCTGCCATCTTCCCAGGATCCTCTCCTTCTCCTTGCTTTTTGGAAAAGTATGTATGGTTAAACAATATGGCATTTAATTTTCTTCTGTTTTACCTTTATAAAAATTGTATTATAACACATAATTTTCAGATACTTAAATTTTCTTCATTTAACATTTTATTTCAAAGACTTAAGCATGCTCCCTTTGTGACACTCTGTTAACACATAAAATAGCAGATGTCTCTTACACATTCATTTCACACTTTGAGGGACTAGCAAACTGTTTTCCAAACTGCTGCATTAATTCCAGGGAATAAGAGATGCATTTCTGTGGCTGCAATGAAGGACATTGACTATGACTTTTCATTTTTGCAATAATTGTACACAGGTTTATTTTGTCATGACAGTGATAGAAACAGAAGACAAAAAGACACCCAGTAATTCACAGACTAACGCCATTGTAGAAGTTTACAAAGGATGTTCTCTGAATATAATAAGAAAATGTATTTATAATCATTGCTTAAGCAATTCAATGTAAATGAATTAGAGAAATATGAGATTCCTGAAAGTATCCATTAAATGAACAATTGCATGCCTAATTTTTTTCATTTCTGTGGTTGTATTCCTTAATGTTTCATGCATAACAAACTATCCAAAATTTTAGTAACTTGAAAAAATAAGTAGTTATTATTGCTTATGTGACTATGGGTCAGCTAAGAATCCCTAGTCTTGGCTCTTGCATGTTTTTGTGGTTGACTGTGAGTCAGAGAAGCACTTTTGGTGACTTCTCAAATGTCCAGGACCTCAGATGGAACAATTAGTCTCTCCTCTGTGTGAACGCTCATCATTCAGCAGGCTCTTCTGGGCTTGCTCTTCCCACTGGAAAAGTTCTGGGAGAAAGTGGAAATATGCAAAGCTTCTTGAGCCCTGGTTCTGGTACTAGCATATGTTTCCTTCTGTGGAAACTACTGATCAAGCCCAGCATAGATTTAAGTAATAATAAACTAGACAGTCTTACCGGGAGATGCTGTGGGCCAATTGCTGTGGGTATGAGTACAGGGAAGAGTTAAGAATTATGACCCTTTTTTACAATCTCTGTCATGGTTTTAAAAGATGTGATTTTTCCCTGTCTCTATTATCCTAATCTGACTGACAAATCAACTCATTGCCTTGGCACAGTAATCTTGTAAAATGTATTTTGAAATGCAAGCCAAGAAAACATCACCTAGTTACTTACTATGTTTCTGTTAATATTATGAAAATAATTAATTAAAATTTATTTTGGCCTTCTTGAAGCAAAACCCTAAAGTGTCATTAATAATATTGTTACACCCTGTGGTGTGGAATGCTTGTTACTGGCCTGCAACTTGAACATAAAGTCTGACCCCCTGTGTTTATAGCACATTGCAGTATGCATGTTTTTAACTACTCCTGGCGAGTTTAATTTGAGGTTGTCATTCTATTACAGCATACTTTATTTTTAACAAAAGACTCGTGTTTGGAGGACACAAAATGTCTTTTGTTAGCGCTAACAGGGTGCTGGAATGAGTTTGGGCAAGAAGAAAGCTTACTGAAGCTCTGCTGACATCAATTGTAGCAGAGCTTGATTTGTTTTTTGTTTTGTTTCTTCTTTTTGTAACATCAAAGCTGATAGAATTCTTCAAATAGTGACAAACATTCCATTTTAAAAGCTCTGACTTGTGAAATTCTTATTGTTCATAAAATGGAAAAAAAGTTGTTTTGAAAACACATCAAAATTTACCCTCCAGTTGAATAATGATGCTTTGTCTTACAAGTCTATGAAGAAACCCAAGTAGGATTTGGATAATGGTGTTCCTCATTAAATAATGATTATTTAAAATGTCTATATAGATGAATAATCTTCCAAAATACTTTAGATTTCATTTATTCCATTGATTTTCAAACTTATGCCTGAATTTGTTTTCTTCAATGGTATTTATGTTACAGGGTTTTCAGTGGATAACAGTTTATGAAAATTCAGCATAGGGCATTTAGGCAATATGAATGTACCTGTATTAAATAACATACCTTGAATAACTGAAGTCAGGAATGTGTTTTTTAAAGTCATGAGTATTCTCTTAAGTTTCTCATTTAAAAATTTTCTATTAAATTCCTAAATCAAAAATATAGAGTTGGATTTCTGGTTCTAAAGAAACTGGAGTAGTATAAGTTTTGCCTATTTCTTACACTTAAGTAAACTTAAGATTCTAGACATCATATGTAAAACATGCATATTATGGACTGGAAAGGGCAAAGATAGAAAGGCAGACCAGTCAGTGAACTTAGAGCCTGAGGAAGGACATGGTGATGAGGTCCTTAGAATTTATTTTTGGCCTTCCTTGTATTTCCCAGTTGGCAGAAAGTTTGAATCCCTCCTTTTTTGAGTTTTCTTAAGCACTAAATTATTCTACTTACCTTCTTTAGGTAATAGCATTAGAAGTTTATTAGAAGTAATAGCATTAGAAAATTCAGGGTTTTTTTGGTTATTTGATTGTTGTTTTGGTTTTTAGTTTTTATTTGGCTTGTTTCACTCGTGGTGTTACATTAAAGTCTTTGTGGAAGCACCAAGTACCATTTAAAAGTAAACATCGGTGGGTGGTTGTGGAATTGAAGCTGGTGAGTATGTGAACAAAAGACATAAACTGAGACATCTAGCCATTGGGTTTCCTTTCCCTTTCCACTTGTTGTGCTTGGTACTGCTTGCCCCTGGGGATGTAAGAATGGTTGCTTAGGGCAATGTAGTGCCAGTAACAGTTCCCCTCTATAGCCACAGAAACCAGGTGTGGAGGCACCTGATTGATGACAGCACATTGTTCTCTAAGCAATGTTCCTACTCTTACACCTTAATAGGGGCCTGTGGAACAAGGACATGTTTCATTTGTTTGTTTTTAATTGGAGAGGTTTGATGTATATTTATTATTTCTGAAATTAAAAAAAAAAAACCATGGAATACATCTATAGGAAAAAAGAAATACAGAAAATGGGATCAGGTTAAATAATTAGTTCATGGAAAACAACTAAATAAACAACAAAAGCTTAAATTTTATGTATCATGAGATACAATGTTGAGAATTGTACTACAATTGATATTATTCTCACTTAATACATAATTCTGAATCATCAAATTTATGAATTAAAAAATAACCCTAGTCACAGGCAGGGTTTCCCAAAGCTGCAATCATGTGTCAGCTGGGGTATGCTCTGATCCTGAGCTCAGGGTTTTTCCAGATCCATATAAGTCATTGACAGAATCTAGCTTTTGTGTTTGTAGGACTGATTTCCCTATTTTTATGTTGCATCAGCCAGTGGCTGCTACTAGCAGCCTTCTGAAGGTCTTTGATATATGGTCTTCCCTTAACAAGTCAGCTTCTTCAAAGGAGGAGAATCTTTCCCAGTTTGAATCTCTGACCCTTTGTAAGACCTCCCCTCCCTTGGCCAAATCTGGCTTCTCCAAGATAATCTCTCTCAAATTGATTGACTCAAAATGAACTGATTTGGAAATTATGGCTCCAAAATCCCTTTGCCTTTGTCATCTAATGGAAACCCATAACTGAAATGAAATACATCATAGTAACAAGCTCAGCCCACAATCACGACATCATGGGGAAGGGATCATACAGGGTGTATACCAGGGCATGGGAATCTAGGAGCCAGTCCAGAATTATTCCTACCATAACCCAGAAGCTTATATTCTAGTTTAAGGTTCTCAAAGTGGCTAAGGTTCAGATTTCTCTGTGGAGCTTATTAAAAGGCATATATTAACATTCATAGGCCTCTGTATATATCTGAATTGGATGTATCTGTTGAATCAGATATGTATCGTTGATGAGCTGTGCAAGCAATTTCTGTGCAGCCAGCTGTATGCCTCTGGAACTTCTCCTGATAACTACTGCTCTATTAAATACAACATTTCACCTGCATATCATTTTAATACAGTGTTAGAGCATTTTGAAAACTACGATTGAGTTCATGAGAGGAAAAATAACATAAATGGGATCATTAAAAATGAAGTGGCAAAGGCAGAAACATCATTCTAGCCTTTGGAATTAGCAATCTGTTGCCAGTCCTTGATGTATAGAGGCTAACCCCCTCTCCCTCAGTATAAAACTGAGTTAATAGCTATGTCTCATTAAAAATAATGGCATCAAATCAATATGCTATTCCTCACAAGGAGGGCTTTTAAATATTGTCAATAATTTAAACTCAGAGTCTAATTCTAAAGGCTGTGGTATTGGCAGCTTACATCTAAATGCTGACTACTGGCAGATACAATTTTAGGCAGATTACCAAATATGCTTTTTTATAAGCCAATTTCCCCAAAATGTGTTCTGCAGAACTCAATCTTATGACATTAGCCATTTGGGAAATACTCATCATGTTATTTTTCCCCTTGGTGATTCACAAGAGTTTGAATTACTCCTAGAAATTCACAAAGAAATGTGTTAAAAAGTATATATGATATAAACATAAATGTCTTCCTTATGGATAAAGTGAATAAATTTCAGTGTATAGATTTTATTGCTTCTATTTTGAATGCTCACAGGACTTTTACGTTTGCTTTCTGCATCTAGACTATTCTCCAGAATGTTAAGATTGCCAGAGAAGTGACCTCTGAAAAAGGAAAATACTGCTCTACCTAAATTCAAGTAAGACCATTACTTTTTGAAGTCATTGTAAATTAATGAAAAAAATATTCATTTTTCTACATTGCTATTACAAGTTGTTTTCTTCAGTATTAAGCTTTATGAAGCCTCTTTGTTCTAGAGCAATATAAAAAAAAAGGTTTTTTAATTTCTTGGTGTGGGGAGGAGAGCAACACTCCGAACACATGTCGATATTCAACTAGTTAGACTGCATTTGAACACATCTTTCCACCATATTTATTTAAACAGCTGTATTAAGTTTATGTTCTTTCTTTAATGAGCATCATTCAAAGGAAAGAGCAATATAAATTATTTTTTCTAAAGCTTACTTTATTAGCTTGAGTCAGTAGAGGCAAAGCAGGTATTCATAGTATTTTTGAGTTATTTCCCATCATGCAAGGACTTACATTATGGGTTTAGTGAGAATCATGAAACTCATTGTCATCTATTATGTTTAAAGGAACGTTAACAATTAACAATTAATTTGTGTTGTGTACGTATTGTTGTATTAAGTTATATTTAAACATACTATTAAAATAACAGGAATTCTTGCCTATGTTTCTGTGTGTGATGATAATCATCGAGTTCTAGGACTAATTGCTTCCATGCAGATGGCCTAGTAGTGGATTTCCCAGCCTGGGTTCTCGAGGAGTATGGCAAGGTTCAGAGTCACTTAGGATTATAAGCAACTAGATCTAAAGTTGTTCTGGTTGCTCAGTATTCTAGAATGGAAGGCACATAATGCTGTATTCATCACAGTAGCACTTTGATAGGGACGGGTTGCTAATAGACTCATTCTTCCTTCCTTTCTGAATCCTGATGCCTAACCACCTGAATGCCGGTAGTTTTTGGCCTCATGTTAAAATACAAATCATTATACGCAACTAATGAATCATCGAACTTTACATCAGAAACCGGGGATGTACTGTATGGTGACTAACATAATATAATAAAAAAACATTAACATAAAAAAAATACAAATCATTCTCATCATTTGAATAAACTCAGAAAATACTCAAGCACATTTACCAAGGAATCAAAAAGAACACATCCCAGTACATCAGAAAATTATATCCAAGGCTTTCAAATGATTTTTCATCACTAGACTGTTTTCAGAGTTAGAGCTTTTCTCCAAATAAGCTATCGGAAAGAAGCACAAAAGATAAGAGAGGGGTAAACAAACAAACACCGCTATTGAAACAGGAGTGGGTGTTCTAGAACTACTTGGTTTCTCTACCTCTGCCTTTCCTTACCTCTGAATCCATTTCTCATTCCCCCAAACCCCACAAACCTGACAAACATTTATATTTCCTGGAAGCCTGTGACTCTTTGGCTTCTCATCCTTTATTTTGAAGCCCATGTGGAAGCATTAACTTAAACAGAGACAGAGGGCGAAACGTGGAAGTGGGAATTGCCAGAATTATGCTGTGCTAGCCAGAAATGGAAAAGTGATTGCTGTGCAAGAGAGATCATTTATTACCTACTTAGGTTTCCCAGTGTCGGTGCTGCCTCTATGCTTTCACTTCATCATTGTGCAAAGCTCACTGTACATGATTTCAAAGTATCTTACACTGTAAATCCTGTCTGAAGCCCAGGAGAGGTACATATAAATGACAACAAGGAGAAAGGCAGTCATAAGGAGAGTAATGAAAATTCATTTAAGGATGGCTATTCCCATCCTCAAAGCACCTCACAAAGAATTGTTAATATTTTATTTTAAAAAATATCTCTAGATGAATTTCAAACATTTCTCTATCTTCTTAGGTATATATCTTTTCCTCCCATGTTTGTTTGTTTGTTTTGGTTTAACATACTTTATTGACAAAAAACACGTCTGAATTCATATTACTTTTTTTTAAAAAGATTTTATTTATTTGAGAGAAAGAGAGAGGAGAGGGTCACCACGAGCCGGGGTGTGGGGGCAGAGGGAGAAAGGAGAAGTACACTCCCCACTGAGCAGGGTACCAGACTGAATGTGGGGCCTTGATCCCAGGACCCCAGGATCATGACCTGAGCAGAAGGCAAATGCCCAACCGACAGTCCCCCAGGTGCCCCTGAATTGATACTGTTTTGAGACAGGTTGAATAAAGAGAAGAAATACTAAACATGATCTCATAACACATAGCCTACCCACATGGCCTATTTTGCAATACTTTGTGCATAAGAAATATTTCAAAACTACATGTATCAGCATATACTGTTATTGGATTCCTTATAGCTTGTGACCTGTCCTGTAGAATTTTACTTGTGCCTCCCATGTTTTATTCGTGCTTATATTTGTCCACATTTAAAGCTAAACTGGCCTCATTTTTGAATGAAAACTAGCTCGCAAGAGCACACTGGATGTCCGCTGGGTGAGCGGCTGTCCCAGCCTGCTCACCTGTCCTTACTTTGTGCTGGCTGCCCTCTCTACTTGGCTAAAGGAAATTTCCTGGGCTTTTTCTTATGCCATGACAAGATTACTGTAATATAAATACTTAATATTTGAATGTGTAGCTTTTTTTCTGTTACTGCTTCTCTGTGCTTTGAGGATGTTTGAGGCCTCTGACATTGTACTTTGATTGGTCTTCCTGTGCTCTGTTCCTTTGTGTTACACACTGTATCTGCTACCAGGATGCAACTTCTAGCCCATTTGCCACCAGAATTGTTATTCAAATTCCCAGTCCTTTCAGGCATGTTTGTGAGTTTAGTCATTGACTTCAATGGTAAAACATCTCTATTTTGGTTTTGCTGGCTCTACTGTCTGTCCTGGGTAAAGCGACACAATTATCAAACGCAAAGAAGCTTCGCCTCGAGCACAAAACTGGCTTTATATTCTAGGCAACTTTCTTAATGTTTTCTGACTGAGCCCCACTCCCCATCTGCCTTGTTTAGGGGAGTTTGACTGAGTGCGTTGCCTGTGGGAGGCGTAGCTTCTGGCCATGATGTGAAGAGCGGTGAAGAGCAATGTTGTTCCCGGCTGACTTGTGTTTTCGTTTTTGCTTATTTTCCGTTTTCATGAGAGTTTGGGGAGAAAACTATAGTTTCTCTTTGTGACCCCAGGATCTACAATCATGACAAGGTGTATAGGGTCCCAATAAATATTTCAAAAAATTAATAGATAGTTAAAATATTTTTGGAGCTGCATTCTATGCATCTTATTTATTCAGTTTAGAGTGAAAGTGTGCATGAGTGGGGGTAAGGGCAGGGGGAGAGGGAGAGAGAGAGAATCTCAAGCAGACTCCCTGTTGAGCACAAAGCCCACTGCAGGGCTTGATCTCATGACCCTGAGATCATGACCTGAGCGAAAATCAAGAGTCCACACTTAACTGACTGAGCCACCCAAGGGCCCCTGCATTCCATGCATTTTAGACATTCTCTCATGGTTGAAAAAAGTCTGGCTACATATGTATATATATATATATATATATATATATATATATATATATATATATTCCTCTGATTACTCTACTTTCCATTTCCTAGTCAGTATGTATAGATTTCTAGTAGTTTTTGGTATTGCTTTCCTTCATGGACAGATTAATGTAAGGTTGCTTTAATCTTGATAATTCCATTCCCTCTCCCTCTATTCTGGAAAATTCAATGAAGAGAAGATTGGATAATTCTGGCTGGATGAAGATTATTGGCAGCCTCTCAGGGCTCAACGTATATTCATGTATCTGTCTCTGGCTGTGAAGAAGATTCACAAAACCTTTAGGTTACCATCAGATACCTTTGGTGATAAAGCAAACAAAAACTTCTAAAGAAATCTCATAAATATTATCACTTTACATGTTGGGCATTGTATCATAGCTACAGAGCAGAATTGGAGAAATCCTGGAGTATGGCCGCTGCCATGATGGAGGGATACAATGCCCTCATGGGAGAATGGACCTAGTTCATATACTGTCCACATCCTCTTAGTCCTGCCAGTTTTTCAACTTTAGCTGCTTTCTTGCTTTTCAGCTGGAATATGGTGATCACTCATACCATTCCCATGGATATCAAGCCTCTGTTGCAGTCAGTGCCTTATTTCCTACCATCCCTGACAGTCTCTCCTGCTGCTGCACGGAAGCGCCTGTCTTCAGCATAGCTTTCTAGCATAGTTTTTCAGACAAAGGCGAAACTACAGCAGCTAGAAGGCCTGATCCGACCCAGCTGGACCCATGGAGTCTCTAGTTTCCTAGACTGCTCAGAGATACTGGTTGTGCCAAGCAGAAGTACAAGGGATTACAAATTCACAAGGCAAACATTGATCAATGAAACAGGATCCGGGATGACTTTGTGGGAGGAAGAAGTGTGCACTCAGAGAGGGCCCTGCACAGAGGAGCCACACTTCTGATTTGATTTGCATTAAGTTTCATTCTTTGTGCTGAAGTTCTATAGGTCTTTTCAAACCCATAGTGTCATGTGCCTATTATTAGAGTGTCATGCAGAGGAGTCTCACCACCCAACAGCATCCCTGTGCTTGGCCTTTTGAGCCCTCCTCCTTTCCTTCTAAACTCCTGGAAACCGTTTTGTTTTGTTTTTAATCATCTCTAGAGTTTTGCCTTTTCCCAAATGTCATGTGACAGGAATCACACAGTGTGTAGCCTTTTCAGCCTGGCTTCTTTCACTTATCAATATGTATTTCAGAGTAATTTTTTTGTGGCTTCCTTGGTACTTTCTTTGTATCTAATAATATGCCATTCTATAGAGGTACCACTGTTAGTTTATTCACTTACCTACTGAAGGAAATTATGAAGAAAGCCTCTATAAATCTTCCCATGAAAGTTTAATATGTTCTTGAATCAGTTGGCTGAATATCTAGTAATACAACTGCTGTGTCATATGGTAAGAATATAGATAGTCTTGTAAAAACCTATAAAACTCTTACCATGTTGCATTCCTACCAGCAATGAAGGAGAGCTCCTGCTGCTCCACATCCTTGCTAGCAACTGACATTGTCAGTTTTAAAATTGTGTTTTTTTTTTAAAAAAATATTTAACTTTTAAAATATCTTTTTTAAAATTAGGAACCAAGGCATTAACATACTTAAAAAATTACTCCTATAAAAAAAATAAAAAAATTTAAAAAATAAAAATATACTCTTACAGTAAGTAGAGACATTTCCCCCCCATAACAACAAAGTTTATTAACACAATATCAAGCATATATACATCATGAATGATATTTGGTGGGAGACATAGACATTAAAGAATTAATAACAAAAATAAGGTAGCTATAAATTCAAAATGAATTAAAGACCTAAATGTGAGACTTGAAACCATAAAAATTCTAGAGGAGAACACAGGCTGTAACCTCTTTTACATTGACTGTAGCAACTTCTTTCTAGGTATGTCTCCTGAGGCAAGGGAAACAAGAGCAAAAATAAACCATTGGGACCTCATTAAATTAAAAAGCTTCTGCACAGGGGCGCCTGGGTGGCTCCGTCAGTTAAGCATCTACCTTCAGCTCAGGTCATGATCCCAGGGTCCTGGGATCCAGCCCTACATCAGGATCCCTGCTCAGTGGGGAGCCTGCTTCACCCTCCTCCCTCCCTCTGTGTGCTTGCTCTCTCTCTCTCTCTCTCTCAAATAAATTTTTAAAAAAAGCATCTGCACAGTGAAGGAAGCCGTCAACAAAAGTAAAAGGCAACCTATGGAATGCGAGAAGATATTTGCGAATAACATATCTGATAAAGGATTAGTATCCAAAATATATAAAAAAACTTATAAAACTCAACACTCAAAAAACCAAATAATCCAAATAAAAAATAGGCAGAAGAATAGACATTTTACCAAAGAAGACATACAGATGACCAACAGACGCATGAAAAGATGTTCAACAGCACTGATCATCAGGGAAATACAAGTCAAAACTACAATGAAATGCCTCCTCATACCTGTCAGAGTGGCTGAAATCAGCAACACCAAAAAAAACAAAAAAGGTGTTTGCAAGGATGTGGAGAAAGGGGAACCCTCTTACACTGTTGGTGGAAATGCAAGCTGGTGTAGCCATTCCAGAAAACAGTATGGAGATTCCTCAAGAAGTGAAAAATAGAGCTACTCTATGGTCCACCAATTGCACTACTATGTATTTACCTAAAGAATACAAAAATACTAATTCAAAGGGATACATGCACCCCAGTGTTTATAGCAACATTATCTATAATTGCTAAAGTATGGAAACACCCCAAGTGTCCATCCACTGATGAATGGATAAAGAAGAAATGGTATACATATATACATATAATGGAATATACTCAGCCATAAAAAGAAATGAAGTCTTGCCATTTGCAATGACATGGTTGGAGCTAGAGAGATTATGCTAAAGGAAGTAAGTCAGAGAAAGAGAAATACCATGTGATTTCACTCATAGGTGGAATTTAAACAAATGAGTAAAGGGAAAATAAAAGGAGAAGTGGAGGCAAACCAAGAAACAAACTTGTAGTGATAGAGAGCTAACCGATGGTTACCAGAGGAGAGGTCGGTTGGGGGATGGGTTAAATAGGATTAAGGAGAGCACCTGTGATGAGCAGTGGGTGTTGTATGCAAGTGTTGAATTACTAAATCGTACACCTGAAACTAATATTACACTGTATGTTAACTAACTGGAATGTTAATAAAAACTTAAAAAAATAAGTTAAAAAAATAACAAATCTATGTATCTCAAGCAGAAAAAAAAGTAGTTATAATCGGTTGGAAGTTCTATGAAGGAAAGGCTAAGTAGCTATGGGAGAAATCAAATGAGATTTCTTTTTCTTCTCCTTCCCCTTCTTGCTTCTCCTCCCCCTTGTTCTTCTCCTCCTCCCCCTCCCTCTCCACCTTGCCCAACTGAGAACTGTAAGGACATTTTAGGGAGTTGCCTAACATTTAAGTTTTGGGATGAACAAATTGGAAACAACACAAATTAATGCATAAATGAAGAGATACAATATGAAGCCTCTTCATCAACTCATAGTACATATACCTAGTCAGTACTTAGTCAACAACTTCCTCCACCTCTCAGTGAAATTTAGTCATATAATTGGACATTTCTTACTCTTGAAATACCAGTTACTCTTGAAATGCCAACATCTGCAACCATCCGTTCTTCCTGTCTTTTCACCCATTTTCTGATGATTATTTTTGTTCTTCCTATCTTGGTCTGTTTTTGCTTTATTCTTAAATCTAATTTTCTTCAATTCTGTTAACTCTATATGTACTAATTCTTTACAGGAATGTCCTTTTTTCTAGTAAAAGCCTTCTTATCATATAGGAACCAAACACAAATCCCACCACCTTCCACAAATTTTGCAGGTGCTCCAATCCTAATTAATAATTTTTTCCTATACATACATGATGACATTTTAGATTATTTTTGTCTGTTTTCCCTACCAAATTGTGAACTCCCAAAGAGAAAGGATTGGATTTACTGTGTTACTAATACTTGTTCAATCCTGCTCATTTCATCCAGCTTGTCAGAACCAGGAGTCTCCAGTCTCTGTTGGTGGAAACTGCCCTGGGCATGATTTCCAATTAACTAACTCTGGTTCAGATTCTATGTCCCTATACATCATCCAGTCTCCAAACTCATTTTTCTGTACCTTGCACCCCTCAGATACTGCATCTGGCTGTTTGGACTTGGTCTTTGTGTTTGATTTTCCTAACGGACTTTAGCATAAATGTGACCCCTGTTTCTTTTAATTATCTTGATGTAATTCCAGCATTCTTGCTTTGCACAAACGAAAGCTCCAGGAACAGCCATTTGGCTAGCATTTTCATTGTTCCACCTCCATAAATAGGCAGAGAGGGAGGCTCCGGAGAGTTCAGAAGGTGCTCTTTGCACACTGTACATTCTCATTATTTTTTTAATTGAATTGAGTTTAACTGGTATTTACAACATTCATTTCAACAAGTTAACATTTTGAGTATTTAAGGAAGAAAATAACACTAGTACATGGATAATGGTTAAGAGGTTTTTAATTTCTTTTTAAACTACTATGATTGCTAGTATGAGTTTAAAGTGCTTAAAGCTGAGAAAATGCAAAATTCCATGTGTAACATTTCTTAGTGATGTATAATACTTAGTGATGGATATATAAAAAATGAGGTGCTTTTGAATTATATTACCTTTTAGTCTTTTAGAAGTCCAACTTGGATGTTTCCACTTGTTATTTTTTTAATAACACTGGGGGAGAATCAACAGTTTGAGAAGAAGCCAGTTGGCCAAATGAAGAAACACAGTTCCATTGAAATGAATGTCATGACACAATACAAGAATTATTATGCTATTTAAAAACCGAGCCAGATTTTCAAAATTACCCTACACCTGTGTGTCATAATATATAATTCCTGAACTCAGTGGAGCCAAGGGGTAATATCTTAATAAGAACATAAATTGTTTTCTAAAGTTAGATCAAAATTAACAAATGCTTTATTTTAAAAAACAATGACATTTACAAAGTGAGAATCCTGGTCTAAATTCTTATGTATTGAAGAGACAGAGAGAAATGTATATATAATAATAACCTGTCATTTGTATAGTATTTCACATCTTTTTTTTTTTTTTTTTAATTTCAGTGCAGCATCCAGCCTTTGATATATGGATGGCGGGTTCTATTATTGCCAATTGCACTTCCCCTAATTTATATGTTGTTATAATGGCAGATCAAGAATTGCCTCTTCTGGATTCAGTCAACTGATCCAGTATTTTTTTCACTACATGGCCCAACTAGATTTATTAGTTCAGTGTATGAAGAATCTAAGGAACGAGTCCTCAGTTAAATAATTAGTAATTCGTGAAGATGAAATGAAGAGAAAATATATAAAATATGGATAGATGTTACTAAATGCAAATCATTTTATGATTATGTCTACCGATGACCCAATGTATTCGTGATAAAAATAGCTCCAACCATAACAAGAAGCATTTTTCAAGAAAAAAAAATATTTTGGAGAGTGTGTGTGTCTGTATACCAGACATCTTTCAAGAATTACTTCACATTGTCTTGGTTTCATCTATCTCTTCGGGTCGCTTATTCCAATTTTATCACTCCTACAGTGGTCAGTTCTACCTGGATTTGAAATACTTTATGCAGGCCCAAGTCACCAGTTCCTCACCTTATTTCTGAATCTCATACCCTTCAGTTACTTTCTCCTTCCTGGACAGTAGCGTGAATATTCCTTTTACCTTCTTGCTCTAATTCAAACCTGGCAGTCCCTGGACGCCCCATACGTTCTCGCCAGGCTTCTCAAATGTGGTTGCCTCCTGTACAACTCAAGAACCACTAGATCTGGAGGTGGGCGTGTGTTCATGTTGTTCCTCTTTGCTTACTGCTTATCTAATTTGTCTCTCTTTCTGTTCTCATAAACTGCTGCTCTTTTGCAGTGCATACCATCAAATGTTTTTGCTCATACACAGGATGACATCATCTACAAAAACATGGACACTTGCTCATTTCCTAAAGATGTTGGCATCTAATGGTGTTTTTCTACACTACTGATGCAGTTACTATGCTTTAGCATTATGTAGAAGGTTCAAAACTCTGAGCTTTCAGTTCTACACCTCTTCCCTTTCAGTTGTTTGTCCCTTCATACACAACCATCCATTCCTGTTAATTTCCTAAACTGTATTATTGCGTTTTACTGAACTATCTCCAAAGTCTGTTTTTTTGACTCTATATGCTATCTTTACAGTTCCCTTACTTTAGTTATTCTACATCATTGTTTATTGAGGACTTCTAATTCATCAACCTTTACCCTTATCACCATCTATAACCAGTTATGTCTTCACACTCTTCTTATATAACTTGGATTCCATAGTGCATCAGTATAATTACTATCATGCATACATTTTTTTGCCTTTCTTTCCTTTCCTAATACTTACCTGGAAAAACTTTAACCAAGGTTAAAACATATTTCTATCTGCTTGCCCAAGTAGCAGAATAGACTAAAGGAAAATAATTATGCTGATAAGTCAGCTTTTAATTTTTGATCTCAAACCTCAGTCAGGTCATAACTGTTACTTGTTAGTAATCATTTGTCTTAGTTGGCTATTTATATCTTCATTCTCTCCAAAAGTTTCAGCAAACCTCCCCTGTTCATCATTTATATCTAATAATCTTGCTTTTACTTCACTACAATAGAAACAATAAGAAGCAAATCACTTTGTCTTTTTATGAGAAAATCTACCAAACTACCTGCATTCCTAACCATCTCTCTCCTGTTACTGTGAGATGGAATGTGTATGCTCCTATCTTAGCCAAAAACTCTTCACTTTTGTATTGGATTCCATCTTTCTTCACCTCACTTAAGGACTTTCCTCCTGAAATTGTATCTTATCTATGCAAGTATCATCAATTTGTCTCTTTCTGTTCTATTTATTTCCATCAGAATACAAACATGGCTATATCTTAAAATTAAAAATAAAATCCTTCCTTTACTTCCATTTACCCTTCTAGCACAGTCTGAAATTTCTGTTTTCCTCAATGTTAAACCCTTCAAAGTAGCTGTAAATATCCCACGTTTCCAAATATTCACATCTTAGTCGTTCCTGAGACTGTTATTTACTTATTCACTCCTGAAACACCATTCCACGGAAACCCTTCTTATTGAGGTGACCAGTGATTGTCTAATATATGTTTCTTCCTCTTTACTCTCCATTTAAAATATCCTCCTTCACATCCCATTAATTCAATACCATTCATATGGCTTTTAAAAGTTGTTTAAACAATATACATTGAAGCTCCAAAGGTGAAAAAAATGGTTATTGTTCTGTATTATTTAACTTCTTTTTTTTTAAATATTTATTTATTTATTTATTTGACAGAGATAGAGACAGCCAGCGAGAGAGAGAACACAAGCAGGGGGAGTGGGAGAGGAAGAAGCAGGCTCCCAGCAGAGGAGCCTGATGTGCGGCTCGATCCGGGAACGCCAGGATCACACCCTGAGCTGAAGGCAGATGCTTAACAACTGTGCCACCCAGGCACCCCAACATTTTGAAAAAAAAAAATGTTAAAATGTTCCCAGCTCAGATTTAAATATCCTTTTCACAGAATTTATGAACCATTTTTTTCATTGCAGTTATTTATCCTCACGAGGTTCTAAATTTTTACCAATATTTGAAAGTTGTTGTTCGTTTTTAGCAAAACAAAGAACAATTTGAAATTTTTTTATTCAGATGAATACTTTGTGACATTAATTTCTCTGAGGATGATCAATGCCTTTCATGAAGTGATAAAGTTCTAGAGTATGCTTAGAAAATACTTGCAGATGGGGCACCTGGGTGGCTCAGTTGGTTAGGTGACTGACTCTTCGTTTTGGCTCAGCTCATGATCTCAGGGTTGAGAGATTGAGCCCCAACTCAGGCACCACGCTTGGTATTGAGTCTGCTTGACATTCTTTCCCTTTGTCCCTCCCCAGCTTGTGCTCTCTCCCTCTCTCTCTGTCTCTTAAACAAATAAATAAAATCTTAAAGAAATATTTGCTCTCTGTGTTAAAAGTTATATCTCTAAACTTAGAATGCAGAGGCAAAAAGTTGATGACCCTTTACCAGCTGTGAGACCTTTGACAATTTCTTAAACCCTCAGTCTTAATTCACATAGATAATAGTGTTATGGAAAAAATAAATGGATAGCACATGTGAGGTGCTTAATATAATATCTATAAAATGATAAGCAAATAATGTTACTAAATGAATTTTAAATGCTAAATCTTTATTTCACTTTAAAGTTTATAAATAATTTTTTTTCAAAGTGCTGTATTTAACATTTTATTTAATTTTTCACTAGCCTTGTTAGGAGATAATATTCTTTGGCTCATTTTATAGTTGATAAAAAATAAGAAACATCAAATTGTATAAAGTCATTTTAGTATAAACTCAGAATGCAATAGTTTTACAGAATTCACAGGTTTAGATCATTTACCACACTCCTTTTGCTATGCAATGAGCTCTATGGTCAAAAGCAATGCTGAAAAATACCATGGTGTTCGAGAAGGCATTTTATAAGTTCATGAATGGTAATTTGACAAAAGCACCATATTTCGGGAATGTAAATTGGTGTCTATAGCAAGTATCTATTCCACAAAGAACCAAATGCTGCCCCTTCCATAATGGCAGCAATCCAGTGTAAACAATGTGCCCCTGGGCAGCTGGCTGATCACACCAGGAAATGGAGCCATATTAGCAGTGGTTGTATCCAGTTCAGCCTGGGAAAATGGAAGTTCATGTTCCTTAGCCCATGCATACCCTCCATCACTGCCACCACGACCATTTTGTTCACCAACCCATAGCTGGGGAGAGAGACTGACTGATACCAACAGAATGGGTCATCCTATTCTTATTAAAATATTCCTCTGCTGAGGTCACTTGTTGGAAATCATTCACACATCTTTACATTCTATGCCAGTCTGGATTAGACTACACACATTCCTCTTTCTTAGACTTCCTTGTCATCAATGTTCCTGTCATACTTCTAAGCATTCAGCCAAGTCATTAGCCTCAGCACACAAACCAGTCAGATCATAAATCATCTCTTTTTCCAGGCGACGTGAGCAACCAGGTAGGTATACTGATCCAAAGTCTGCCCACCATGATTGTCTTTAGGACTGTCCTGGAGTGAAGCTGTAGTGCCCCGTCTGTCCACCTGTAGGTGGTGCCTGTAATATCACAGAGCTACATCTGTAAACCAAGCCTTTTTTCATCCTCAGCCAACTAGTCAAAGGGAACTCCTCCTAAGGCCATAGATGCAGGCTGGGAGAGAGAAGGCAGGATAGCTGGGTGGGGACCGTGGGCATTTGGGCCCACTCCTTTATGCTATCTCAAAGCTATGTCCTTGGAACAACTCCCATTGTGGGAATGGTGGAAAGCGCACTCCAAGAACAGGGGAAGGGGTGAGGAGCTTCCACTAGCCTGGGTCCAGCTTGCAGGAAGGTCAGCTGGCCCTCATGTGTTCACAATTATGTCCTCCGAGAACCAGGTACACTTTTAAGACCATGCCAGAATGTTTGTATTAATTCATTTGCATCTAGTTACTGTGTGACATTTACACAGCAGAATTGAATATCTAATATATTTCAAAAGAGAATTTTGAGTAAGTATGAATACTGAATATTCTACGCATAAAGTATAGTATCTTTACAAAAAATATAAAAACAAAAAGAGGAATGATCTTAAGTTGGTATTGGTAGTAGATCTAAGAATTGACATTCTTGGAATCGTCATCCTAGATTCTAATCTAAATTAAATTCCGATCTAAGTTAATTTACCTCTGGAGCATGTTCGATCAGAGGTTATTTTGTGGACAATGGAGAAAGATTTGATTATGTTATGGATGTTTCTGATTTTGTATTTGAAAATGAAGTTATCCATGACAGTTATTTGGTAGCTTTCATTCATTCATCCATTCAATAAGTATGTGTTGAATATCCACTAGGTATACTAAGTTCTCCATTAACCACAGGCATTCAAACATGGATAAGATATAAATCACTGCCTTTATGGAGTTTACAAACTAGTGATTTGAACTAATTATTTACAGCAGAAGGCCAGCATTCTGATTCTGATCCTTCCTGGAACAATTTCATGTTTCATTGTATAAAATGACATGTCTAGTGCAAAATTCAGCTGTCAACTGTGTTTTACAGTCTTCACCTTCCTAGATTGAGGTGGTCAGTCAGAAAAAGAAGACTAAGACTCATGTTCTATGTTTTCTGTTTTTAGGATTACAATCTAGATTAATGTTTATCCAGTGTGTCAAATTTAAAAATAAAATGAAGTAATATTTTCAGTTATCTTTAAAACATATGTTTTTATGTCACAAACTCAAACTTGTCTTATATGCTCTACTGAATTAAGGGGTAATAGCTATGTACAATTAAAATTAAAGACATACTGATTTAAGTCTGCTATTACTAACATCAACAACATCAGTAAGGGTACGGCTATTTCCAATCAGCTTGAAATGTATAGGTCCAGTTGATTTAAATTGTTTTTCTTTGAGAAAAAGAATAGAGAATAGTCTACCACTGACTAGCAGGTCATAAATCAAATGGATGTTCTTTTCCATAAACCTAAGAAAGGTTTAGTCACAACAAAACCTCTTTTTTCTTTCTTTCTTTCTTTTTGTTTTAACCAGTGCCTTTTAAAGGTGCATTATTTCAATCAAGCTTCTTGCACACTCTTGTAGAAGACTTGTAAGCCATTTTAATGCCTCCTGTTGATAAACACAGCAAGATTCTGCACTCACCACAGAAGTGATATGCCTGGTCATTTTGGGCAAGGCAGTATAACAGGCTCCGAGTGACGAAGCAGCCACCTGTTCACTCTTTCGGTAGATGAAGCAAGGTGGCTAGAGTTTCTGTAGGAGAAAGGTGCAATGACAAGATAATAAGACTAAATTGGGCTTAGATGGAATGGTGCAATTACACTACAAACAGCTTGCTTTTCATTGCCAATAAGCCATGCTGGATTAGAGCATTTTCTACATAGGCAGCTTTATTTTTCTGTTACTGCTCTTGTTTTCATTTTACCATTTCAGTATTCTCTGTTTTCATTTCTTGCCATAGATCATAAATACATATTTCTTTGCAAGCTCACAGGTTTATGGGACTTTTTGTCAACATTAGGATTTTTTATATTACATATTAGACTGTGATTTTTCGGGGACAAAAGTCTCCCTGATGCCAGACAAGCTACATTGTATGTAGCTGTTTGGTGATGGTAAGAAGACCAAGATTATATTCTAAAAATTATTTTTATTCTCATTTTTATTTTGTTGGAATCAACATTATAGGACAAAGGGAACAGAATGTTTTATAAATTTTTATTAATTTTGAAACAGTGAGTTCTTGGCATAGGTCGTTCTAGTAAGCCAGATCAATCAGTTTTATTCAGTTTATTCGCAAGCGCAATTTGAAATAGCTTGGCAAATCACTTACTCTGCTGTCTTTGGTTAATCAGCTGCAAATGACATTGAAAAGCCATATCTTTAATGTAGAATTATGAGGGGGAATCTATTCTTGAGATGAGACCAGCGATACTAATTACTATTAAATGTTTGTCTTTTCAATAAATTAGTATATTATGACAAGACAATAAGAAAAAGAATGAAACACAGGGTTTCCAAATTTTGCTGCATCATTTTAGTGGATTATTACTGGAGTCAGAGTATTACTGGATTACATGGAGTCAGAGAAGCCATGGAGGTGGCTAAGTGTGGCCCAGTTTGTCCAGAGCCAGCCAGTGCAGCCCAGGCCATGGAGAGCCTGAGGGAAAGTGTGACAGTCATGCTGAGCATAGCAGAAAATCACAACCAAAAGTTTTTGTTTGTTTTAGAACAAAACCAGAAACAGTTTGGAGTCCACATATTCTACTGGCCTGGGATGTAGGAGTCTGGCTCAACTATTCATCTACTTTATCAATTTGAGAAATTTACTTCCTTTCCTTGAGCCTTAGTCATGTCATCTGTAAGATAAAGAAGTTAGCCCCATTCTATTGTTAATATTGTAATTACACTTAGCCCAAGGATTAAGGTGTGCTGCGTATAGGCATAGGCATGGGATTACCTCTGACAGAAATACATAAATTTAATCATGTTTTCTCTTATAGTGTGTTCATTTGCTTTATTTATTTACCATATTAACAAAAGAGCTAAATTTGTACTATGTATCAAATACCTGTAAGCAATGAATGCAGGATTTGTTGATCTATTTTAAAACAGAACTTCATTTCTAATATTTAAAAATACTGAAACACCAGTTAATTAGGAGACTTTCCCTATGGTTTCAATTTATCATTTGTCATTTGAAAGCTCTTTTTTTCCCCTCAAATACAGATTCTATTAGGACCGTGACATTATTTTAAGTACTTTGTTAAAGGCTTTGAGTACTCAATCTTCCTACTTTAATATAAAGATCAAAATTCCTTGGTAAAAACATACATTGGTATAATTTATTAAAAAGACAACTGTTCCAATTTCAGTGCTGTCGGAGTTTAAAACGGGATAGTTATCTCCTTTCTAAGCTACAACATAAAATCCTAAGTTTTTATGAGTTGAATCTGTAAGATAAGAATTTAATGTCTTTAGTAACAAAAATATATGAATTATTATAATTGAGTATCTTTTATTAATGCAGTCTACTAGTTGCTTTCCAAATATCATTTGATCATCTCAAGATGAACAAGATGGCACAAATGAGAGCCTAAGAAAAGATTACATAGCCTTTTGGAAAATAGACCATAGTTCAACAAATGAGCAAGATCTGCTTTCAAATGAAATTGTATGCATTTTATGTTTAATTAAATGTAAAAATGGCTTAAGAGAATTATAAAGAAAACAAAGAATATTACCTTATGGCTACAAGTGTCTTAATTACATATGGTTACAAGTTAGACTATTATCTAATTTCTGTCGAGTTAGAAGAAATACCCATTGTTTACACTGGGATGGGACAAATATCACACCACAACACAAAATGTGTTTGTTTCTTTCAGCAAAGAAAGAGTACCAGAAACCAACTTGCTGCTTTAAATTTTGACAATCTATTCAATTAAAGCCTATTTTTGGAGAATCCCCTCATAATCTAGTTTGCCTCTTGCCCTTAAAATTTTTCATTGAATACCTACTCCTGTTAAATTTGTTACTTGAATTTGGGTGATGAGCCAAAAGATGTGCTATGGACTCTTCTTTATGAGATTAAAAAGAAAATGTTACTTATTTTCAGTGTGAAAAATTTTAATAATGAAAATCTTGCTGTTGACTTTAAAATAGTATTTATTTCTGAAATATGGATCAGATTCCAATTTGATAAGCCCTTCATGTAATATCTATGAAAGAAGGTGTACCAAAGCAAGCAACTTTTAGTTAAGACTTTAGGAAAAAGTGGATTCAGCATGCCAAGACATAAAGAAATGTATGTATATTTGAATCTTTGTCTTGAGTTTCTTTATTATTTTATATAACCTTCTTAATAACAGTAAGTTTCTGTTGCTGCCATGGCAGTAAAATTTTGTCTATACTTTAATTTTAGGACTCTGTTTTCCATGGCCGTGTAATAAATTAGCACAAACTTCATGGCTTAAAAGAGCACATATTTAATACTTACCTCAAAGTTTCAGTGGGTGGGAAAGCCTACACAGCTTGGCTGGGCCCTCTGCCTCAGGGCTGTCACAAGGCTTCAGTCTCAGGGCTAGTGACTTGTCTGAAGCTCTCAGAGTTGTTCCTGAGCCTGTTTATTTCTAAGATACTCAGGACCTCTCTCTTTGAACCAATTAGATACACTTAAGAAGGGATTAACTAATTTAAAACACTTAAAAGTATGTAAGTAAGAAGAAAGACAAAGGGGATTCGTTACACTGCAGATGACTGATATTGGAAATACTTTGAGAGAACTTAGAGGTGCCCCCAGGATTATGGTGAACTGCATTCCTAGCAACTGTTTATAAGAAATAATGCAGGAAAGTTTATTGTGCAGTAATTTGTTACATTGCATAACTTCAAAAATGCTTTTAGCTTTAATAATTTTGGGGTTCAGACTAAGATTTTCTACTAGTCAGAAGGTAAATTCATTTTCAAGTTCTTCAGAAAAATGCATGTTCTAAGGCCATCATGAAGTTTTGACACTGTCATCCCTTCAGAGCAACCAAGAGGATCCACTCCTATAAAATTATTTAAAAAGACTCTTCCAGGGTTTCTAATAATGACAGTCAGTATTTTAAAGAGTTCAACTCTACCAAAATCATAGCTATCATCGCAACATCTTTTTTGGGGGGGGGGGGGTTGGCCTGTATTATCTCTACTTATTACAGCTACTCATCCTTAGAGCCATTGTGTGTGTGTACAATCTGAGGTACAATCTGAGATACTTTGTTGGTTGAAAAAGTTCTCCTTTTTAAATGAGTGTCACTATACTTTTGAATCCAGACCTTCCCTCTCTTTTCTCAGTCTACCACATTTAAAAGAATAAACATAATAGAGGGTAACACTGGAAGCTGAAGGATAGAAGAAACTTTCACAGTGATAGAGCAATACTAAGGACCAAAAAACTCAATCTATTTGAAAAATGTAAAAGGGCTTAGAGAGGTGCATGATGGCAATAAGATGCCCTGGGCTGCTATGGACTGATAGATGATGTTGTGGCCATCCATACGTTCATCAGGTCCAGAGGGCAGCAGAAAGTCCCCACAGCACCACAGCGATGCACTTCTGCTCTGAGGTTTGGCACGCTTTTAGATTAACCTTCTGAATTGCTTTGTGCATCCAGAATCTATTGAATCTATACCAGGTATTTTTCAGTTGTACCCTTAAAAAGTTTTAACTCCATAAAACCTTTACCCCAAAATAGGGTCAGATCCCACATATGTCAGGAAAATGGTCTAATCATTTTCTAAAATGTTTATAGATATTTGGTAAAATTTCACTACCTAATAGTGTTAACATTGTTTATGATCTTCTTCACACTTCTGTTTTCTCTGTGACCTGTAGCGACCTACGGTGTCATCTAAAGGACTGCAAACAAACATCAAAGTATAAGAATGTGTTTCTGTGTGATACAATGTCATCATTCAGGTGTAGGATGAGCCTCCTTTAGCAAGAATCGTATAACACTGTGTGTGTGTGTGTGTGTGTGTGTGTGTGTGTGTGTGTGTGTCCATATCGGTGTCCTTAAATTTGTTTATATGGGACGGTAGGACAAGTAACAGGTGAATGTGGTGTTAGCTCCAGTTAGCTCACTAACTGGACAGAGTGAAAGAAGGGTTTTAATTTGCTACCATTAAAAGATGAAGTGAGGCATATTAAACGTTTTAAGAGTTTACATGAGCAAACATGGATTCCAGTTGGGCACTGCCAAACCAGAAGTGGTTGCAAGTGCTCCACCAACAGGAATTAGGCGGGAAAGACTTTTATAGAAGAGGCAGAAGCAAAACAAGGAAACTATTTGATTGGCTCTAACTTAAGCAGTTTCCTTATTTGCGAAAATCTAGTTGGGTGTTTGTGATTGGTTATCCTTAGGTTTCGATTTCTTAAGCTTGAGGCATTACAAGCTTAGGCTTTGGTTTGCTTAAGAAGCTACTAAGGCATTAAAGCCATGCCAGTCTAATGGCCTCATTTTTAAATTAATTTAACATTTCTCATTTTAAGAGTTTAATTTTCTTGTTCGTGATTCTCTGGATAATAACTTTAGTGCAGAGAGACTATTGATCATTAATTCTGAGCACATTGAATACAGCTGCCATGAGATAATATTTAAATTATTTAAATAAAGTTATTTAAATAAAAGTCATTCACTGAAAGAATATTAAGCCCTGGGAAAATAAGAGAAAGAAAGAGCAAAAAATAAATGTGTAGATTCATGCATTAATTTTAATAGGAAATTTTTCTTTAAAATAAAAATTTTCTTAATGTTTTTATGAAAAGGTCACTTTTAGTTATGTTTTTCTCCTATCTTATAATATTATTTTGTATTATCATTATTGTAATATTACTTTTAGTTTAGGATGGAGAGTCGATATAAAGACAATGAGAAATAGGTTGAGGCCAGAGAAAGAAAAATAAATTATATAGTTTCATACTGACTGCAAGCGGGGATAAGCTGTTCTTGGATAACAAAATGATGCAAATCAGAATTTTAAAAATAAATACCTTAGAGTTCAAATGTTTCCTTTGCCAAAGAATTTGCTGTAATGTTCCCTAAGTTTTCCCAAGGTGATACAGTATGTTATTTTTAACTATTTGAACAAAGACCTTAGAATCCAAAAGCTTATAAAATATGATTAATATTAGATGTCAATTAAAATTAATACCAATAAATTATACTATTGTTAATGTTATATAAATACTATCAAAAATGAGAAGAAAACTATCATTTTTAGGAAACACTGTGTCTGAAGACCACCTCTGTGTGTAAACATACCCATAGAATTGGAAAAATGTTTCCCTCCAGTGATAGTTTTAGGTTCTAGGGAGAATCTAATTCCATATATAAAATGGGTTTTTTCCTAAGCTGGGTGTCTAAATCATAGCTTTGTTTTAAGATCGTATGCATGTAGTTCTCAGCGATTATAGAAATGGAAAACATCCAGGGATTCTTGATCTATGTTTGCATTTGAAGAAACAGAGCTTTCCTAATTGAGAATAAGCTCTTAGATGTTTGTTTAATTAAATGTTTAGATGGTTGCTATATAAGTTATTCTGAGGTGAGTGGGAAAAAAATACTTGCATTCTGAGTAGTATAGTACGTCTCTGTTTTGAAGGTAGTATTTTTTTTTCGCTAAGAAAGCTCTGAGAAACAAAATATCTCTGAACTTGGATAAGGTTCCTCTCCAGAATATCAGTCTAGAGCTATCAGCTTTTTATGCAGTGATATTTTTACAATATAATCTTCAGGTTGAATTTTTTTTTCTTGAGAAAAGCTTTTTCTTTTATTGACATATAACATTGCTTAAGTGTAAGGTGAATACTGTGATGATTTAATAATACATTTATATATTGATATAATATTAATCATATTAATATGATCACCAGGGTCACATAAGCTAACACAGCCATTACACTACATAATTTTTACTTTTTTCTGTTGTGAGAAGATTCAAGACCTAGTATCTTATAACTTTGAAGTATATGATACAGTACTGTTAACTATAAACACAACTGTACGTTGGATCTCCGGAATTTATTCGTCTTCTAACTGCAGGTTTGTAAACT
Organism: Ursus arctos; assembly: GCF_023065955.2. NCBI lineage: Eukaryota > Metazoa > Chordata > Mammalia > Carnivora > Ursidae > Ursus > Ursus arctos. The sequence goes on from NW_026623078.1 coordinate 10,376,839, forward strand.
TTTATCAATATCTTCCCATTCCCACACACCCCAGCCCCTGGTAACTACCGTTCCGTTCTGTTTCTATAAGTTTAGCTTTTTTTAGATTTCACATATAAATGATAGCCTACAGAATTTGTCTATCTCTGACCTATCTCACTTAGCATAATGCCCTCATGGAGTATCCACATTGTTGCAAATGGCAGAATTTGTTTATTTCTAATTGCTGAATAATATTACATTGTATTTTTAAAAATCATCTTCTTTATCTATTCATCCATTGACAGACACTGATTGTTTCCATATCTTCACTACTGTGAATAATGCTTCAGTAAACATAGAATATCTTGTTATCCTATTTACATTTCCTCTATATATATTCCCAGAAGTGGAATTGCTGGGTCACATGGTATTTCCATTTTTTAATTTCTTGAGCAAACTCATAGTGTTTTCCTTAGTGGCTGCACCAATTTACATTCCCACCAACAGTACACAAGGATTCCCTTCTCTCCACATCATTGCCAACATATGTTATCTCTTGTCTTTTTGATGATAGCCATTCTAATAGGTATGAGGTACTATCTTATTGTGCTTTTTTATTTGCATTTCTCTGATGACTAATGACTCTGAGCACCTTTTCATGTATCTGTTGGCCATTTCTATGTGCTTTTAAAAAAAGTCTCTTCAGTTTCTCTGCCCCTTTTTAATCAGATTGGTTTTTTTTAAAGATTTTATTTATTTGAGAGAGAGAGAGAGAGCATGAGCAGGGAGAGGAGCACAGGGAGAGGGAGAAGCAGGCTCCCCACTGAGCAGGGATCCCCAATGTGGGGCTGGATCCCAGGATCCTGGGATCATGACCTGAGCTGAAGGCAGATGCTTAACGGACTGAGCCACCCAGGCGCCCCAATCAGATTGTTTTTGCTATTGAATTGCATGCATCCTTTTTATATTTTGGATATTAAACCCTTATCCAATACATGGTTTGCTAACATTTTGTTCCATTCCATAGGTTGTCTTTTCATTTTATTGATTATTTCCTTTGCTGTGAGGAAGATTTTTAGTTTGAAGTAGTCCCACTTGTTTATTTTTACTTTTGTGCATTTGGTGTCATATCCAAAAAAATTGTTGCCAAAACCAGTACCAAGGAGCATTTTCTGTATGTGTTCTTTTAAGAGTTTTGTGGTTACAGATCTTATATTTCAGTCTTAAATCCATTTCAAGTTAATTAGTGTGAATGATGTAAGATAGGGGTCCATTTTCTCTTTTCTACATGTAGTTTTCCAGTTTCCCCAGCACCACTTATTGCAGAGACTGTCCTTTTCCCATTGACTACTTTGGCTCCATTGTCAAATTTTGTTGACAATATAAGTGGTTTTTATTTCCCCTTGGGCTCTTTATTCTGTTCTGTTGATTTATGTGTCTATTTTAATGCCAGTCCTGTAGTATTTTGATGGCTACCTAGTTTTAAATCAGAAAGTGTGACGCTTCCAGCTTTCTTCTTCAGGATTCCTTTAGCTATTTGTGGTCTTTTATGGTTCTATAAAGTTTTTAGAATTGTTTTTTCTACTTCTACTTTCTTTTCTTTGAAAAAAAATGGCATTGGAATTTTCATAGAGATTGTACTGAGTCTATAGATGGATTTGGCAAGCATGGACATTTTCACAATATTAATTTTTGCAATGCACAAACATGAGGTATCTTTCCATTGGTTTATGTCCCCTTTAATTTTTTTCTATGAATCTCGTAGTTTTCATTGTACACATCTTTCTGTTTCTTGGTTAAGTTTATTTCCGAGGATTTTATTGGTTTTGGCACTATTGTAAAATATAGTGAATATTTCTTTTACAGATATTTTGTTGGTAGTGTGTGAAAAACCAACTAATTTCTGTATGTTGATTTTATTTCCTGCAATTCACTGAAATTGTAGATTAGTTCCAATGTTTTGTTTTGTTTTTTGTTTTTTAGGGTTTTTTTTTTTTTTGTGAGTGTTTAGAATTTCCTATGTATAACATCTTATTATCTTCTAATAAAGACAGTTTTATTTCTTCCTTTCTGATTTGGATGCCTTTTATTTTTTTTTATCTTGCCTGACTGCTCTAGCTAGGAATTCTGATATTATGTTGAATAAGAGCAAAGTCAACATCCTCATCTTGTTCTTGACCTTGGAGGAAGAGCTTTCAACTCTTCAGCACTGAGTATGATAGCTGTGAATTTGTAAAAACGGCCTTTATTATGCTGAGATGTGTTCTTTCTGTACCCAATTTGTTGAGGGTTTTTATCATGAAAGGATGTCGTATTTTATCAAGTGGTCTTCCTGAAGTAAGGTTTAAGAAATATGAAGAAATCCGGGGCGCCTGGGTAGCGCAGTCGTTAAAGCGTCTGCCTTTGGCTCAGGGCGTGATCCCCGTGTTCTGGGAGCGAGTCCCATATTGGGCTCCTCCGCTGGGAGCCTGCTTCTTCCTCTCTCACTCGCCTGCTGTGTTCCCTCTCTCGCTGGCTGTCTCTCTGTCACATAAATAAATAAAATCTTTTAAAAAAATATGAAGAAATCCAATATTTCCTTGTTAATTTCTGTCTGGATGAGCTGTGCATTGCTGAAACTGTGGTATTGAAATGCCCTTATATTATTGTATTGTTGTCTATTTCTCCCTTCAATTATGTCAGTATTTGCTTAATATATCTAGGTATTTCAATATATGTAGGTATATGTATTTATAATTGCCATATCCTCTTTATGAGTTGACCTTCTCATCTTTCATTATATAATGACCTTCTTTGTCTTGTTACATTTTTGGCTTAAAGTCCATTTTGTCTGAAATTAGAATAGCTACCCTCACTTTTTCTTTTGGTTTCTGCTTGCATGGAGTGTCTTTTTCCATCCCTTCACTTTAAGCCTATGTGTGTTCTTAAGGTTGAAATGAGTCTCTTTTAGCAGCATATGGTTAGATTTTGTTTTTTTTTAATCTATCCAGTGATTCTCTGCCTTTTGATTGTAGAATTCAATCAAACTACATTTAGAGTAATTACAAATATGGAAGGACTTAATGCCATCTTATTATTTTAGGGTGCTTTGTTGTTCAGTTCCTTTTTTTTCCTCATACTGCTTACCTTTGTGATTTTGTACAAGAGTAATTGCTATTAACTATAGATAAAATTGCCTAAACTATTGAGAAGTAGATATATAGGTACATCTCTGTATCTCTATCTATATGGCTATTTGTATATGTGTGTTATATATATATATATATATATATATATATGTAGTTATAAATACATAATGATCATTTTTGCTGAAGTAGGCTTTCTGCTACTTTCTGTTCTTTAAGAAAACAAACATTAGCATAGTAGAATGTTCTGATAAAAGGATCTCTCTTTCTCTCTCCCTCTCTTTCTTTGCTACTTATAAATGCATGCATTAAGCATTTTCACATCTACTTGCCAGGTATGTCCCCAAAATACTTCTCTCCTTCCTCTTTATTCTTTCCTACATTGAATGAAATTAAAAAAAAAAAAAAAGCAGAAGATACTTTGATCCAAGTTAGCCAAAACAGATAATTGTTAGTTTCTTCAACCAGCCAGAGTTGGAGTAAAGGAGTGGAGTAGAGGTAGCTCAAATAGGAGGAAAAGATAGCTTGAAGGCTGCTTCTAAAAAAGTTCTAAATTGAATGATTATGATGATTGTTACCTTTACCAGTCATGATAATGTTATCCTGTAACACTTTTGCATTTTGGTTTTCTAAATAGTCTTATTAGACCTTCATAAGAACCCCATATCCTTGTCAATTCCAAGAACATTGTATAGTTCAACAACTAGGTAT